>NC_092743.1:76130831-76434081 GCF_047496795.1 Chiloscyllium punctatum
TTGGGTTGTTGATGTCATTTCCTGTGGTGAAGTCACTTCCTGTTCCTTTTCTCAGCAGGTGGTAGATGGGATCTAACTCAATGTGTTTGTTGATAGAGTTCCGGTTGGAATGCCATGCTGCGAGGAATTCTCGTGCATGTCTTTGTTTGGCTTGTTCTAGGATGGATGTGTTGTCTCAGTCTAAGTGGTGTCCTTCCTCATCCGTATGTGAGGATACTAGTGAGAGAGGGTCATATCTTTTTGTGGCTAGTTGGTGTTCCTGTATCCTGGTGGCTAGTTTTCTGCCTGTTTGTCCAACGTAGTGTTTGTTACAGTCCTTGCACAGTATTTTGTAAATGACGTTAGTTTTGGTCATTGTCTGGATAGGATCTTTCAGGTTTATTAGCTGCTGTTTTAGTGGCGTTTTTACAGGGGGCAGGGTGGGAGGAGGTGTAGTCTAGGTAGCTGTGGGAGTCGGCCTGCCCCCTGTAAAAACGCCATCCCATATTCCCAATTCCTTCGTCTCCGCCGCATCTGCTCCCAGGAGGACCAGTTCCAAAACTGTACCACCCAGATGGCCTCCTTCTTCAAGGACCGCAATTTCCCCCCAGACGTAGTCGACGATGCCCTCTACCGCATCTCTTCCACTTCCCGCTTCTCCGCCCTTGAGCCCCGCCCCTCCAACCGCCACCAGGACAGAACCCCACTGGTCCTCACCTACCACCCCACCAACCTCCATGTACAGCGTATCATTTCCGTCACCTCGAAACGGATCCCACCACCAGGGACATATTTCCCTCCCCTCCCCTATCAGAGTTCCAAAAAGGCCACTCCCTCCGTGACTCCCTTGTCAGGCCCGCACCTCCCACCAACCCAACCTCTACTCCCGGCACCTTCCCCTGCAACCGCAAGAAATGCAAAACTTGCGCCCACACCTCCCCCCTTACCTCCCTCCAAGGCCCCAAGGGACACTTCCATATCCACCACAAATTCACCTGCACCTCCACACACATAATCTATTGCATCCGCTCCTCTATATTGGGGAGACAGGCCGCCTACTTGCGGAACGTTTCAGAGAACACCTCTGGGACACCCGGACCAACCAACCCAACCACCCCGTAGCCCAACACTTCAACTCCCCCTCCCACTCCACCAAGGACATGCAGGTCCTTGGACTCCTCCATTGCCAGACCATAGCAACACGACGGTTGGAGGAAGAGCGCCTCATCTTCCGCCTGGGAACCCTCCAACCACAAGGGATGAACTCAGATTTCTCCAGTTGCCTCATTTCCCCTCCCCCCACCTTGTCTCAGTCAAATCCCTCGAACTCAGCACTGCCTTCCTAACCTGCAATCTTCTTCCTGACCTCTCCGCCCCCACCTTGACCTCCCTCCATCTATCGCATTCCCAACGCCCCTCCCCCAAGTCCCTCCTCCCTACCTTTTATCTTAGCCTGCTGGACACACTTTCCTCATTCCTGAAGAAGGGCTGATGCCCGAAACGTCGATTCTCCTGTTCCTTGGATGCTGCCTGACCTGCTGCGCTTTTCCAGCAACACATTTTCAGCTCTGATCTCCAGCATCTGCAGTCCTCACATTCTCCTGAGTAGTTTGGCAGTCATTTCCAAGATGTCTTTGATGTATGCGAGAGTGGCTAGGGTTTCTGGACGTGTTTTGTCTGCTTGTTTGGGTTAATAGAACATAGAAAAGTACAGCACAGAACAGGCCCTTTGGCCCATGTTGTGCTGAGGTTTAATCCTAATATAAAAAATAATAACGTAAACTTCGCACCCCTCAACTCACTGTTCTCCATGTGCCTGTCCAGCAGTTGCTTAAATGTCCCCAGTGACTCTGCTTCCACCACCACAGCTGGTAACACATTCCATGCACAACTCTCTGCATGAAGAACCTACTGCCATTCCCCTAATATCTTTAAATTATGACCCCTCGTATCCGTCAATCCTGTCCTGGGGAAAAGTCTCTGGCTATTGACTCTATCTATTCCTCTCATTATCTTGTATACCTCGATCAGCTCTCCTCTGTTCCTCCTTCTCTCCAGAGAGAAAAGTCTGAGTTTAGTCAAACTCTCTTTAGAAGACAAGCCCTCCAGTCCAGACAGCATCCTGGTAAACCTTCTTTGCACCCTCTCCAGAGCCTCTGTATCTTTCCTATAGTAGGGCGATCAAAACTGGACACAATATTCCAAGTGTGGTCTCACGAGGGACTGGTAGAGCTGTAGCAAAACCTCGTGGCTCTTAAACTCGATCCCCCTGTTAATGAAAGCCAAAACACCATATGCTTTTTTAACAACCCTATCCACTTGGGTGGCAAATTTGAGGGATCTTTGTATTTGCACACCCAGATCCCTCCGTTCCTTCACACTGCCAAGAATCCTGTCTTTAATCCTATATTCAGCATTCAAGTTCAACCTTCCAAAATGCATCACTTTGCATTTGTCCAGGTTGAACTCCATCTGCCATTTTTCAGCCCAGCTCTGCATCCTGTCTATGTCACACTGCACTGTCCTCGATACTATCAACAACACCTCCAACCTTTGTATCATCTGCAAATTTACGAAACCTCCCCTCAACCTCCTCATCCAAGTCATTTATAAAAACTACGAAGAGCAGAGGGCAAGGAAAAGAGCCCTGCGGAACACCACTCAACACTGACATCCAGGCAGAATACTTTCCATCTACAACCACTCTCTGCCTTCTGTCAGCCAACTAATTCTGAATCCAGATAGCAAAGTCTCCCTGTAGCCCATACTTCCTGAATTTATGAATGAGCCTACCATGGAGAACCTTATCAAATGCCTTGCTGAAGTCCATATACACCACATCCACTGCTCGAACTATCTTGTCACTTCCTCGAAGAACTCAATAAGATTTGTGAGGCATGACCTGCCCCTCACAAAGCCATGCTGACAGTCTTTAATCACGCTATGCTTTGCCAAATAGTCATAGATCCTATCCCTCAGAATTCTTTCCAAAACTTTGCTGACTACAGACGTAAGACTGACTGGTCTGTAATTGCCAGGGATTTCCCTATTACTTTCTTGAAAAGAGGAACAACATTCGCTTCCTTCCAATCCTCCAGTAGGACCCGCATGGAGAGTGAGGAGGCAAAGATCTTCGCCAGCGGCTCAGCAATCTCCTTTCTCGCTTCCCGGAGCAGCCTAGGATAAATCTGGTATGGTCCGAGGGACTTATCCACCTTAATGTTTTCCTAAATTTCCAACACATCAACTTCATCAATCTTGATCTGGTCAAGCCTGTATCCCAGCTCCTCAAAGTTCTCATTCACAACAAGGTCCCTTTCTTTAGAGAAAACTGAAGCAAAATACTCATTTAGGGCTTCCCCTATCTGCTTAGACTCCACGCACAAGTTCCCTTCTTTGTCCTTAATCGGTCCTACCTTCTCCCTGATCATTCTCTTATTCCTCACGTATGAGTAAAATGCCTTTGGGTTCTCCCGAAACCTATTTGCCAAGCCTTTTTTGTGCCCCCTCCTGGCTCTCCTCAGTCCATTTCTGAGCTCCTTTCTCGCAAGCTGGTAATCCTCTAAAGCTGTGCTAGATCCTTGCTTATTCCACCTAACGTAAGCTGTCTTCTTCCTTTTGATGAGATGCTCCTCTGTTCTCATCATCCAAGGTACCTTAATCTTACCCCTCCTTACCTGTCTCAGAGGAATAAATGCGTGCATCACTCACAACTGCTCCTTAAACAGTCTCCATATGTCTGCTGTACCCTTTCTGTGTAACAATTGCTCCCAGTCTGTACTTACTAACTCCTGTTTGATAGCGTCATAATTTCATATTCCCCAATTAAATATCTTCCCTTGGTTACTGCTCCTTTCCCTCTCTAAGGCTATGTTAAATGTTAGGCAATCGTGATCACTGTCACCAAAGTGTTCTCCCACCACGAGATCTGACACCTGTCAGACACCGCTCATTGCTGAGAACCAAATCCAAAAAGGGCTCTCCCCTCATCAATCTGTCTACATACCGAGTAAGGAAACCCTCCTGAACACACCTGACAAAAATGGCTCCAAAACCATCTGCACTTCGGAGGTTCCAGTCGATAATGGGAAAGTTGAAATCACCCATAACTACAACCCTGCTACCTATGCATTTTTCCAGAATCTGCCCACCTATGCGTTCTTCAATCTCTCTACTGCTATTAGGTGGTCTGTAGAAAACCCCCAATGAGGTGGCTGCTCCCTTGTTGTTGCTAACGTCCATCCATACTGACTCAGCAGACAGATATTCCTCAACAACCTGTAGCTGTGATGCACTCTCTGATTAGTAATGCTACACCCCCTCCTCTTTTTCCACCCTTCCTGTTCTTTTTAAACGTTCTAAACCCTGGAACAGCAAGCAACCATTCCTGCCCCTGTGAAACCCATGTCTCCGTTATGGCCACAACATCGTCTCCCCAAATACTGTTCCATGCTCTGAGTTCATCATTCTTATTTCTGACATTCCTTGCATTGAAGCAGACACACTTTCTCCTGTGTTTTATCACAGGAGAAACCTTCCTGATAGATTCACTACATTCTGTCACTGCCCCATCTGCAATTGTCCCCCTCTCAGATTCCCACCCCCTACCAATCTAGTTTAAACCCTCCAAAATTACACAAGCAAATCTCCCACCCAGGACATTTGTGCCCCTCCAGTTCAGGTGCAACCCGTCCTTCATGTACAGGTCCCATCTTCCCAGATGGTATCCCAATGTTGAGGTATCTGAAGCCCTCCCTCCTGCACCAGCCTCGTAGCCATGTGTTAAGCTGCATTCGCTGACTGTTCGTCACCTCAGTATCTCGTGGCACCGGTAGCAAACCGGAGATCACCACTCTACTCGTCCTGCTCTCAGCTTCCAACCTAACTCTCTGTAGTCACTTTTCAGATCCTCAATCCTCTTCCTGGCTATATCATTGGTGCCAATATGTACCATGATTTGTAGCTGCTCACCCTCCCCCTTCAGAATCCTGTAAACCCGATCGACAACATCCCGGACCCTGGCACCAGGGAGGCAACATACCTTCTGGGAGTCCTGTTCCTGACCACAAAATCCCCTGCCAGTCTGTCTAACTATTGAGTCCCCTACCACTAGTGCCTTTCTAATCTCCCCCTTCCCTTCTGAGCCACAGCGCCAGGCTCAGTGCCAGAGACCTGACAACTGTGGCTTACCCCGGTAGGCTGTCCCCGCCAGCAGTATCCAAAATGGTATACTTGTTGCTGAGGGGAACGGTAACAGGGGATCCCTGCTCTGACTGTAGGTTCCCTTTCCTTCCCCTGACTGTAACCGGCTAATGAGAAATTGGCGGACTGTGTTCATTGGATACCCATTCTTTTTGAATACATGGTATAGGTGATTTTCTTCTGCTCTGCATAGTTCCTCTGTGCTGCAATGTGCGTTGGCTCGTTGAAATAATGTTCTGATGCAGCTTCGTTTGTGAGTGTTGGGATGATTGCTTATGTAATTCAATATTTGGTCTGTATGTGTTGTTTTTCTGTAGACGCTGGTTTGAAGTTCGCTCTACTGTGACATCGAGGAATGACAGTTTGTTGTTGTTTTCCCCATCTTTAGTGAATTTTATGCCAGTAAAGGTATTATTGAGGATCTTGAAGGTTTCCTATAACTTGTTTTGTTTAGTGATGACAAAGGTGTCATCCATGTAGCAGACCCAGAGTTTGGGTTGGATGGTTGGCAGAGCTGTTTGCTCAAGTCTCTGCATTACTGTCTCTGCTAAGAGCCCTGATATCGGAGATCCCATGGGTGTTACATTGGTTTTTCTGTAGGTTTTGTTGTTGAAGGTGAAGTGGGTGGTAAGGCTTAGGGCTACTAGCTTGATGATATTCTTCTTGCTGGAGAAGTTGATGTTTGGTGCATGTGTCTTTGAGTCTTCTAATTGTGTAGTCAGTGCTTCCTTGGCCAGGTTAATGTTGATTGAAGTAAACAGGGCTGTTACATCAAAGGAGACCATTATTTCATCCTCTTCTATCTTGGTGTCTTTGATGGTCTTCATGAATTCTTTGGTGGAGTGGATGGAGTGGCGTGAGCCTTCTACTAAGTGTTTTAGTCTTTCATGTAGCTCCTTGGCCAATCTGTAAGTTGGTGCGCCAGGTAGCGAGAGTATGGGTCTGAGGGGGGCTCTCGGTTTGTGAATTTTGGGTAATCCGTAGAAGGGTAGTGTGTTGGATCCGTCTGGTTTCATTTTTTGGAAGTCGGTCTTATTTATTTGTCCAAATGTCTGAAGCTTTTTGAGTATGGCTGTGATTCGGTTCTCTAGTTGTGGGGTTGGGTCTATCGCCACTTGTTGCTAAGTGTTGGTATCTATAAGTAGTGCATTTGTTTTTTCAATATAGTCTCTTCGATTTAGAATGACTGTCAAGCGTCCTTTGTCTGCAGGGAGGATAACAATGTATTTATCTTTTCTTAGTCTTTCCAGTGCTTTCCTTTCTTGTGCATTGAGTGTTTCCTTCATTCTTTCTGCTTAATATTGGGCGACTACCTGTCTGATGGTTTGCTGGGTTCCTTCTGAGAGTTGGTTGTCTTTTAGTGTTGTTTCTAATGCTGCGAAGAAATCTTTCTTGTCTACATCCTGGCAGTTGTAATTTAATCCTCTTACTAAGACAGCTTTTTCAGTGTCTGTTAAGTGTTGGTCAGATAACTTTTTTATCCATGCTTCTGTCTTGTCATTGTTGTTACTTTGTGTAAGTTTGTCTACTTTTTTCAGCAGGTCTAGTTTTTTTTCATTTTCTCTGTTTTTCGCTGTCTAATATCTATGGCTTATTGTCCTGTGTCTGTCCATTCATGGTCTGTTGCATGACTGAGTAAAGATTTTTGATGCAAAATTTCCCGTTTGTATTTACGGATACCCACATCATGGTAGCCCACAAACCCACCAACACACTAAAACAGCAGCTAATGAACTTGGAAGATCCTATACAGACAATGACCAAAACTAACGTCATTTACAAAATACTGTGCAAGGACTGTAACAAACGCTACATTGGACAAACAGGCAGAAAACTAGCCACCAGGATACACGAATACCAACTAGCCATAAAAAGACATGACCCTCTCTCACTAGTATCCTCACATATGGATGAGGAAGGACACCACTTCGACTGGGACTAGGGCAAGCCAAACAAAGACACACACGAGAATTCCTCGAACCATGGCATTCCAACCAGAACTCTATCAACAAACACATCAAGTTAGACCCCGTTAGAGAAAAGGAACAGGAAGTGACTTCACCACAGGAAATAATATCACCACAGAAAATGACATCACCAACCCAAAGAAACCCAAACATATAAATAAAAAGCAGAAATTTTCAGCATTGCTTTGCCTGAGGCCCACTGAAGATGTTATCTAGTAAGGTAACGAAACGTCTGTAAATGAACCTTGCAGCTCGGCAAGCAAACCTACATCTAAAATCAGTGCATTATTCCTGGCTTGTTTGTTCTTGCTTTGCAGTGGGATATTTTTATGTTGGACTTAATTACATTACAAATGTTTCTACACAGCTGCCCTACTCCCTTAATTTTTCAAGTTTACTTTCCTTTGCTAGGAAATGGAAATGCAACAATTATCTTCAGTCCAATTTAATGCGTTACCTCTGTCCATCTTCATCTTACGTGTGACTAAATTGGAGTCAATTTATGATTTAAATGTACAGCCAATGCCTCCATTCTTGCAATATAATCTTCATGATCTCACCTTCATCTTTTTCATACAGGATCCTCAAAGTCAACAACTGTTACAACATCTTCTGTTTATTTGTTCAGATATCTTAAAGATTAGATCACAATGTTTTTCATAAGTTTGAAGTTAAGCTAACCCATCTTTTGTTTCAACAGCTCTTGGAGTTCCAGTGGTTCTTTGGTACAGTCGTGGATAAATTCACTGATACAAGTGCAGAGATGGCTGGATGCTTCCTGTACATGGCAGTGTAACCCCAGGCAATGCAAATGATGTAAATATCTAGAACTACTATCTTATACTAGGCATCTTTCATTTTATGTTAATTTGGCTATTTCCAGAATTCCTTTTTGATGCACCATTTTTGAAATTGGGAAAGGCAATTGCTAAAATCCATACTGCTAAAACACTCAACTAGATTAGATTCCCTACAATATGGAAACAGGTCCTTCAGCCCAACAAGTTCACACCAACCCTCCAAAGAGTAGCCCACCCAAACCCATTCCCATACCCTATATTTACCCCTGACTAATGCATCTAACACGATGGGCAATTTCGCATGCCCAATTCAGGTGACCTGCACATCTTTAGATTGTGGGAGAAAACTGGATCACCCAGAGGAAACCCATGGTGAACGGGGGAGAATGTCCAAACTCCACACAGACAGTCGCTTGAGGCTGGAATCGAACCCGGGTCCCTGGCACTGGGAGGCAGCAGTGCTAATCACTGAGCCACTGTGTCACCCAAAAGGTCAACACAACATTAAGGGCCAAAGGATCTATGTTGTGCTGTACTAGACACCTACATTTCACAAAGCTTCTGTTACAGATAATTTTTTGATTAGTTAACAGTGTGCTCCTTTATTGTGCAAATTTGACAATGTACTCACAAAGACACTTAATGATCTACAGCAAGGAGTGACAAATGTTAAGTATTCCCTCAAATCTATCCATAGACAAAAGAAGTCACCTTTTCTCTTCAAAAAGAAGCTAGAAAAATAACATTAATATTTATTTTAAGAGCTTTATGACAACCGGTAGTTGTTGAAGGGATCTATTATTAAGATCTGAAGTTAGAACACAGATCATGGAATAAAGAACAGTATAGTATAATACAGGCTCTCTGGCCCTCGATATTGTGCCAACTATTTATCCTACTCAAAGATCAAACTAACCTGAAAACCCTTCATTTTACAATCATACATGTGCCTATTGCTTAAATGTCCCTAATGTATCTGACTCCACTCACCAGTCTCTGTGTAAAGGACCGACCTCTGACATCTCCATTAAATATTCCTCCAATCACCTTAAAATTATGCTCCTTCATGATAACAATTTCTACCCTGGGAAAAAGTGTCTGGCTATCCACTCTATCTATTCTTCATCATCTTGTATATCTCTATCAAATCACCTCTCATCCTTCTTTTGCTCCAGTGAGAAAAATCCTAGCTCTCTCAGCTTACTTCAAAAGACATGCCCTCTAGTCCAGGCAGCACCCTGCCAAATCTCTTCTGCACCCTCTCTAAAGCTTCGACATCCTTCCTATAAGGGGGCAACCAGAACTGAACACAGTATTCCAAGTGTGGTCTAACCAGGGCTTCATAGAGCTGCAGCATAACCTCGTGGCTCTTAAACTCAATCCCCCCCGCTAATGACAGCCAACACAAATTACACCTTGTTAATAGCCTGATGAAATTGGGTGGCAACATTCAGAAAGTTAGGAGATATGTGACACAGGGAAATTTGGCTGTCTGGATACAGAATTGGCTGGCAAAAGAAGACAGTGAGTGGTAGTGGATAGAAAGAATTCTGCCTGGAGGTCAGTGACCAGTGGTTTCCCACAGGGATCTGTTCTTAGGCTTCTGCTCTTTGTAGCTTTTATAAGTGACTAGGATGATGAAATTGAACGGTGGGTTAGTAAGTTTGGCAATGGCACAATGGTTGGTGGTGTTGTAAATAGTGTCGAGGGATGTTGCAGCCTACAACATGACATGGACAGGATGCAGAGCTAGGCTCAGAAGTGGCAGATGGAGTTCAACCTGGATAAATGTGAAGTAATTCATTTTGGAAGGTCGAATTTGAATGCCGAACACAGGGTTAAAGACAGGATTCTTGGCAGTGTGGAGGAACAACAGGATCTTGGGGTCTATGTACATATGCAAAAGACTGATGATAACCCAAGGAGATCAGCAGCTGAAAGAAGACAGGCACTGATGATGACAGTCGCAGTTTGGTTTTAAAAATTAAGTTGATGTAATTTTATTAGGAGTATATTGTTATAGAGTTGGAGGTAAAGATAAAGGAGGCTTAGAGTTGTAATAGCTGTTGTTTAATGTTCACTTTTAGAGTTAAAGAATAAAATTGATACGTTTCTTTGAATTTTGGAATTTGGGAATCCTCTGTCACTCATACTTTAACAGATTACACGGCAAGGTGAACTTTCTGGGTATTTAATTTAATTAGCAGAGGTGTTCACCACCGTGTCATAACAGGATGCAAAGATCATCGCCAAAGGCGCAGCAATCTCTTCCCTCACTTCCCATTGTATCCTTGGGTATATCCTGTCTGGCCCAGGGGACATATCTATCCTCAAGTTTTCCTAAATTTCTAGCATATCCTCCTTCTTAACATCAACCTGTTCAAGCAAAGCAGCCTGTTGCAGTCATAATAACAACCACCCTATTACTTCTGCACCTTTCTAAACTCTGTCTCCCAATCTGCTCCTTCGTGTCTAATCTATTTTCCTTTATCTTCTGCTCCCTGCCCATTCATGTATCTATCTAGATACATCTTACATGACGCTATTGTGCCCGCCTCTACTAATGTGTTCCAACCACCCACGCATATCTCCCTGAAACGTTTTCCCTCTTACCTGGAAATCATGATCCCCCAGTCCCCCACTGTGGGAAAAAGCTTCTTGCTATCCACCCTGGCTGTAACTCTCATGATTTTGTAGACCTCAATCAGGTCCTCTCTCAACCTTCATCCTTCTAATGAAAATAAACCTAATCTACTCAATCTGTCTTCATGCTAGTGCCCTCCATACCAGGCAACATCCTGATGAACGTCCTCTGCACCCTCTCCAAAGCATCCACATTCTTTTGGTAATGTGGGTACCAGAACTGTACACAGTATTTCAAATGTGGCTGAACCAAAGTCCGATATAACTATAATATGACCTGTCAACTCTTGTACTTAATCTAAAGAAGGAAAGCAAGCCTTCTTGACTATTCTATCGACCTGCCTTGCCATATTCAGGGTACAATGGACTCAGGTCTTCCAATACATCAATTTTCCCCAGGGCTTTTTCATTTAATGTATAGATTAGATTAGATTGGATTCCCTACAGTATGGAAACACGCCATTCGGCCCAACCAGGCCACACCCACCCTCCGAAGAGTAACCCACCCAGACCCATTTCACCAGCCTATACTTACCCCTGACTAACACACTTAACACTACAGGCAATTTAGCATGGCCAATTCACCTGACCTGCACATTTTTGGACTGTGGGAGGAAACCGGAACACCCGGAGGAAACCCACACAGACACGGGGAGCATATGCAAATTCCACACAAACAGTCCCCCAAACCCAGGTGCCTGGCACTGTGAGGCAGCAGTGCTAACCACTGAGCCACTGTGCTACTCCATAGTTGGCTCTTGAATTCGATCTTCCAAAATGCATCAACACGCATTTGCCTGGATTGAACTCCATCTGCCATTTCTCCGCCCAATTCTCCAATACTTATCATTTGGAAAAAGGTTAACATTGCAGGTAGCTATTGTCAAAATTCTTTACAGCCCATTCAAGACATTAAAGAAAATCAGAGCTGAAAATGTGTTGCTGGAAAAGCGCAGCAGGTCAGGCAGCATCCAAGGAGTAGCAGAATTGACGTTTCGAGCATAAGCCCTTCTTCAGGAATCGTGGACAGGACCGGGTCGAGGTATGCAGAGATGAGTTCAGTGGGGCAGGAGCAGGCTGAGGCAATGGGTCAGCCGGGGCAGTCAGGTTTGTGGATTTTGGGCAGGAGGTAGAAACAGGGGGTGCGGGGTTGTGGGACTATGAGGTTAGAGGCAGTGGATGGGAGATCCCCTGAGGTGATGAGGTTATGGATGGTCTGGTAGATGATGGTTTGATGGTGGGAGGTGGGGTCATGATCAAGGGGGAATTAGGAGGAGGTGTCCGCGAACTGGCGTTTAGCCTCAGCGGTGTAAAGGTCGGTGCGCCAAACTACTACCATGCCTCCCTTGATTGCCAGTTTGATAGTGAGGTTGGGGTTGGAACAGAGGGAGTGGAGGGCTGCACGTTCCAAGGGTGAGAGGTTGGAGTGGGTGAGAGGGGTAGAGAGGTTGAGGCGGTCAATGTCGCAGCGGCAGTTGGCTATGAAGAGATCGAGGGCAGATAAGAGGCCAGCACGGGGTATCCAGGTGGATGGGGTGTGTTGGAGGTGGGAGAAGGGGTCGTCAGAGGATGGGTGAGAATCCTGTTTGAAGAAGTAGGTGCGGAGGCGAAGGCGGCGGAAGAATTGTTGGATATCTCGCCGCGTGTTGAACTCATTAATCCGAGAGCATAGGGGAATGAAGATGAGGCCTCTTTCATCCTCAGAGAGGGGTGGTTCTGGAGGGATGGAGAAAATACGGCAGGGCTGGGAGCTCGGATGTGGTGTGGGGCTGGAGCTGGGAGTGGGGGCGGGGTTAGGCGTGGGGGTGGGAATCGGGGCGGGGACGGAGATCGGGATGGGGTGGGGTTAGGTGTGCGAAAAGAGATCGGCGTGGGGGCGGGATTAGGCTTGGGGGCGGGAATCGGGGTGGGGACAGAGATCGGGGCGGGGTGGGGATCGGCGTGGGGATGGATATCAGCGTGGGGGCGGGATTAGGCGTGGTGACGGAGATCGGCATGGGGGCGAAGATGCATGCGGCGTGGTTGTTGTGATCCTGAAGAAGGGATTATGCCCAAAACGTCAATTCTCCTGTTCCTTGGATGCTGCCTGACCTGCTGCGTTTTTCCAGCAACACATTTTCAGCTCTGATCTCCAGCATCTGCAGTCCTCACTTTCTCCATGAAATAAAATCATTAATGCATGTTTTTACAGAATGGGTTTAACTTGCAATTGTTAAGTTTTGTTTTGCTTTATTCTTGGAGATGAATGTCTCAAGCAGATTATAAAGTAATAGTATTCCAAAACAGTTACGAATCGTGACTATTGACTGTCTGGCTGATATTGACATCTCAGGAGTTTCTGCAAGGTTACACAAGATTAAAGCAGCCGTTTTAAACAATAAATCTATATGTGTATTAAAAAGTATTCTCTTTGTAACAAATTGCTGGTTGTATACAAAGGCCATCAAATAGAGGGAAGCTAAAGAAGCAAATTTTCGGGAAGATACAAGGACAATGTAGCGGTCTTAGTTTAATTACTCACATATAAGCTAGTGGGAAAGGAAGAACATTAATGGGGAATAACTACTAATATGTGTGCAAGTGACTTTCTTGACTAGCATATTTCAAGCCCAATAAAGAAGCAGTACTCGATCAAGATTAGAATATAGAACAGTACAGCACAGAACAGGCCCTTCAGCCCATAATGTTGTGCCGACCATTGATCCTCATGTATGCACCCTCAAATTTTTGTGACCATACGCATGTCCAGCAGTCTCTTAAATGTCCCCAATGACCTTGCTTCCACAACTGTTGCTGGCATCGCATTCCATGCTCTCACAACTCTCTGTATAAAGAACCCGCCTCTGACATCCCCTCTATACTTTCCTCCAACCAGCTTAAAACTATGACCCCTCGTGTTAGCCATTTCTGCCCTGGGAAATAGTCTCTGGCTATCGCGTTATCTATGCCTCTCATTATCTTGTATACCTCAATTAGGTCCCCTCTCCTCCTCCTTTTCTCCAGTGAAAAAAGTCTGAGCTCAGTCAACCTCTCTTCATAAGATAAGCCCTCCAGTCCAGGCAGCATGCTGGTAAACCTCCTCTGAACCCTCTCCAAAGCATCCACGTCTTTCCTGTAATAGGGCGACCAGAACTGGACGCAGTATTCCAAGTGCGGTCTAACCAAAGTTTTATAGAGCTGCAACAAGATCTCACGACTCTTAAACTCAATCCCCCTGTTAATGAAAGCCAAAACACCATATGCTTTCTTAACAACCCTGTCCACTTGGGTGGCCATTTTAAGGGATCTATGTACCTGCACACCAAGATCCCTCTGTTCCTCCACACTGCCAAGAATCCTATCCTTAATCCTGTACTCAGCTTTCAAATTTGACCTTCCAAAATGCATCACCTCACATTTATCCAGGCTGAATACCACCTGCCACCTCTCAGCCCATCTCTGCATCCTGTCAATGTCCCGCTGCAGCCTACAACAGTCCTACTGTCAACGACACCTCCAACCTTTGTGTCGTCTGCAAACTTGCTGACCCATCCTTCAATCCCCTCATCCAAGTCATTAATAAAAATTACAAACAGTAAAGGCCCAAGGACAGAGCCGTGTGGAACACCACTCACTACTGGCTTCCAGGTAGAATATTTTCCTTCTACTACCACTCGCCGTCTTCTGTTGACCAGCCAATTCTGTATCCAGACAGCTAAGTTCCCCTGTATCCCATTCCTCCTGACCTTCTGAATGAGCCTACCATGGGGAACCTTATCAAATGCCTTGCTGAAGTAAGGAAAGTATTTGGGAAACAGAGATCACAATGCCATTAGTTTTAGAGCAAGTATGACAAGGACAGAGAGCTTGTGCTGATCTAATTTAGATGAAAAAGTATTTGCCCCTCCTGGATCAGAATCAAATATTGCTAGGTAAAGAGGCTTTAAGAAGTCTGTAGTTTCAATACAGATGTGTACATGCTGATGAAGGGGAAGAGGACATCCCTGAGAAGCTAAACAGATGAAACAGAAAAATGATTTATGATAAATATCATGATGATAATTCAATATGGATCAAACTGAACAAAGAAAAGTCACAAATTGAAAAGAGAGTGAAAGGGTCTGATGAGGATTAGCATAAACAGGAACCTTGATAAATTTTATAAACATAACTAATTCAGGATCAAATCCATCTTCATGCAGGGGCACTGGGCCCTAAGATATATCTGAGTATGTTTAATTGTGGAATCATAGAATCCCTGCAGTGCTGAGAATGAGGCCACACTGCCCACTGAGTCTGCACCAAAGTGCATCCCACTCAGAATTACACCCCATGTAATCCCTAGTACCCCACATGTGGTTTTTATCATGGCTAACTTAACTAGCCCTACAGAGTAAATTTTAGCATGGTCAATCCACCCAAACTGCAAATCTGTCTTCACTGAGGCAGCTGCTGCCAATGCCTCAGTGAACAGCAGTTTGTGGAGACAGACAGGATTCCTGGTGCTGGTCCTGGCATACCATCCTACAGTCTTCATTCAACTAGGATTGATAATAATGGCTGAGTGGGATGCTTGGCTATAAGCTTAAAGATTGTGGAGTACAATTCTGCTACTGTTGATGGCCCACAGGCCTCATGAATACCCAGCCTTGAGTTGCTAGATCGGTTCACAGTCTGTCCCCTCTAGCATGATGATTGTACCACACAACACGATGGACGGTATTCTCACCATGAAGGTGGGACTTCATCTCCACAAGGACTGTGCAGTGGTCACTCTTATTGATACACTCATGCACAGATGTTTTGCAGCCAGCAGATTAGTAAGGATGAAGTCAAGTTCAAGTATATTTTCCCCCCTTATTGATTCCCGCAGTCTCTCAACTATATGCTTTAGGACTCGACCAGCTTGATTGGTAGTGCTGCTGAGCCACTTTTGGTAAGATCTGCCACGCAGAGATTATTTTGTGACTTCTCCACCCTAAGTGCATTCTTTAAATGTTGTTCAACATAGTGGAATGCTGATTCATCTGTCAAGGGATGGATACAACGTGGTAATCAGCAGGAGGTTTCCTTGCTCATATCTAACCTGAAGCGATGTGACTTTATGAGTCAATGCTGAGGATGCAGAGGACAACTCCCTCTTGACTGTATGCCACAGTGCTGCTACTCTAATGGGTTTGACATGCCATTGGGACTGGAAAAAAACAGGGCTGATATTGGTGGGACATTGTTTATAAGGTATGATTCCATGTGTGATTATGTTATTTTCCCATATTATCTCCAAACCTAATGCACAGTTGGCTGGTCTTACACACTTAACCTTTCTTAAATTTGAGTCAACTAAGACTCTGCAGCCTGTGACTTAATTCACACCAAATTCCTGTTCCCCTATGACCACTGTGCTCTTTGATGTACATTGAGGTCTAATCAAGAAACACCTCTATTTTCAAATTTTCATCAGTTTCAAATTCCTCCACAGTGCCATTTCTCTCTGTTACCTCATCCAAACCCACAATCCTCTTGAGGTATCTGCACTCCACTTAATTCTGATGTCTTCTGAAATCCCAATCATAACCACTCATTTGGTGGTGGTGCTTTCAATAAAGCTGGCCTCAAGTTGTGGAGTTCCCTCCTTACATCTCTTTGCATCTCTACCTCACTTAATCTCCTTCAAGATTCTTTTTCTTAGTTGTTCACAGAATGTGGACATCATTAGCTGGGCCAGCATTTATTGCCTGCCCCAAGCTGCCTTCTTGAACCACTGCATGTGGTTGGTAGGTCCATAATACAGTTAAGGATTGAGTTCCAGGATTTTCACTTAGTGACACTGAAGGAATCTCAATATATTTCCAACTCAGGATGGAATACAGAGGAACATAGAGAAGGTGCAGAGCTGCACTGTGAGGGAGCAAATAGAGTTTAATATAGAAAAGTGTGAGGTGATTCACTTTGGAAGGAGCAACAGGAATAGAGTACTAGCTTAATGGTAAGATTCTTGGTAGTGTGGATGAGCAAAGAGATTTCAGTGTCTACGTATAAACATCCCTGAAAGTTGCCACCTAGGTTGAAAGAGTTATTAAGGCGGCATACGGTATGTTAGCTTTTATTGATAGAGGGATTGAGTTTCGGAGCCACAAGGTCATGCTGCAGCTATAAGACACTGGTGCAGTGGAGTATTGCGTACAGTTCTCGTCACCGCATTACAGGAAGGATGTGGAAGCTTTGGAAAGGATGCAGAAGAGATTTGCTAGGATGTTGCCTGGTATGGAGGGAAGGTCTTATGAGGAAAAGCTGAGAGATTTGAGGTTGTTTTTGTTAGAGAGAAGAAGGATGAGAGGTGACTTAATTGAGACATACAAGATAATCAGAGGGTTAGATAGGGTGGGTAGTGAGAGCCTTTTTCCTCGGTTGATGATGGCTAGCTCGAGGGGACATAGCTTTAAATTGAGGGGTGATTGAGTTAGGACAGATATCAGAGGTAGTTTCTTTACTCAGAGAGTAGTAGGGATGTGGAATGCACTGCCTGAACAGTAGGAGACTTGCCAACTTTAAGGGCATTTAAATGATCATTGGATAAACATATGGATGAAAATGGAATAATATTGGATAGATAGGTTTCAGATTGGTTCCACAGGTCAGCTCAACATCGAGAGCCAAAGGGCCTGTACTGTGCTGTAATGTTCTATGTCCTGTGAATGTGACATGGACTAGAACCTGCAAGTGATGATGTTTCCATATTTCTGCTCCTTGTCCTTCTACTTAATATTGGACATGGGTTTGGAAGGTGCTGTATAAGGAACCTTGGTGAATCTGTAGTGCATCCTATGTATAGTACACACTGCTGCTACTGTGCATTGAAGGTGGATGTTTGTGGATGCGGTGTCAATCAAGCATGCTGCTCTATCCTGGATGGTGCCACGCTTCTTGAATGTTGTTAGATTTGCACTCATCCAGAAAAGTAGGGAATATTTCATCACATTCCTGACGTGTATGTTGAAGGTGGAAGATAGACTTTGGGGAAATCAGAAGAAGTATACACACTCGCTGCAGCTTTCTTCACCTCTGGCCTGCACTGATAGTCACAGTATTTAGATGGCTAGTCCAGTTCAGTTTCTGGTCAATGGTAACCAACATGACATTGATATTAGTTATACACCCATACAGAATTTACCACAGTGGTTCAAGAAGGCAGCTCGCCATCTCTTTCTCCAGGGCAACGAGGGATTGGCAATAAATGCTGGCTCAGCCAGCAACACCCACATCAAATGAATGAATAATAAAAAAAACCCTTCAAGACATCTACTTCTCCAAAAGCAAAAATCAGAGTGTGTGATTACAGGAAGCCACAACATGTCAGTAAAAACTGCTTCTCTAAAATAAAGCCATATAATACGAAATGTTTCACACTGTGTGTTTTATAGCTAGTCCTGCTACAGTGAAAGCAATTTACAACACAATTTACAAGAACTATGGCAAGTCACAAGTCATTACAAACACATTTCTCCAAACACCCCCCTTTAAATAAAACCAAAAAAAAATTCCATACATTATCATAAGTTATCAAATATACATGGTCTACAAAAAAATTACAATTGGTCAGCAAAGTTATGTGGTAATTCTAGTCTGTCTGATTTTTGCCATTTCATCCATAATCTCTAAAGCAGTCAGGTGTTTTAATGATGCGCAAGTTGTTGACATTAGCTGATTACTGTGAAACCTGCACCTTTTTCTATACCGCTATCACTACCACTAGCAGCAAGTTGCTAAATAGTTCATAACTCTAACGAATCATTTCAATGTTTTGATATCTGATAATCATTGCATGTCTACGATATCTCTCACCTCATCAGGGTGAAGTCCTTTTGCTATCAGTACTTAATGTATTTAACGTCATGCATCCTCAATTGCATCTATTTCGTATTTCACTTTGGTTCTATCTAGTGAGCTCTAATAGAGCATTGGACCCTAATTGTAGTGTGCGATAGTTCCTTCCACTTCTGTAGACTAATAGATCAACCATTGTAGCTTCCACTCTTGGACAATCGCTGACTGAGGCTATCCTGTCCAGATTCTGCTGATATTCTTCAGGAGCTGTGGAAATGCCATACAGCATGCTCACAATATATAAATCATAGAATCCCTAGAGTGCAAAATGAGGCCATTCAGCCCTCAAAGGCTGTATCGATCCTCCAAAGAGTATCCCACCCTACCCAACCCCACACCCTATCCCCATAACACTGCATTTACCATGCTAATCCACCCGGCCTGTTCAACTTTAGACTGGGAGACAACACTAGAGCATCTGGCAGAAACCCACATAGACATGGAGACAATGTGCCAAATCCACACTGAGTCACCCAAAGTTGGAATCAAATCCAGTGCTAACCACTGAGTCATGTCATCCGAATCCTGTCAAAAATCACACAACACCAGACGGTAGTCCAGGTTTATTTGAAAGTACAAGCTTTCAGAGCATTGCTCCTTCATCAAGTAGTTAGTGGCGTAGGATCATAGGACACAGAAATTATAGCAAAAGATCATAGCATCATATACTGATACGTTATACTTGTTCAATATATCAGTATATGGCATTATGATCTTTTGTTATAAATTCTGTTCCCTATGATCCTACTCCACTAGCTAGCTGACGAAGGAACATTGCTCGGAAACCTTGTACTTCCAAATAAACCTGTATCACATTACCTACAGTGTGGAAACAGGCCCTTCGGCCCGACAAGTCCACATCGACATACTGAAGAGAAACTCCCACTCCCTATATTTACCACTGACTAATCCACCTAACACCACGGGCAATTTAGCACCTAACCTGCACATCTTTGGACTGTGGGAGGAAACTGGAGCACCCAGAGGAAACCCATGCAGACACGGGGAGAATGTGCAAACTCCACACAGACAGTTGCTCCAGGCGGGAATTGAACCCGGGTCTTTGGCGTTGTGAGGCAGCAGTGCTAACCACTGTGCCGCCCCGTTGGACTATAACCTGGTGTTGTGTGATTTTTAACTTTATCCACCTCAGTCCAACACCAGCACTTCCACATCATGTCTGAATCCTTAATAGTGTCCAGAATGTAGTTAGAAAACTGCTACTTTCTTCCAGTTTCACTTGCCTCTCACCGTGCTTCACATTGAGGTCAGCAAAGATTTGGCAAATTGTGGTAAAATGGTTGGCATGGAATTGTCATTTTTCCAAAGCCTTACTGAAGTCCTTTGCATCTCTGCATATTCTCAGTTTTCCAGATACGTTCAGCATAACATTCTGCTAATCAGGTCTGTCTGAGTTGTCACTTTCTTGATGATTCTCTTCTTTTCCAGCTCCTCTTATTATCTTTCAGACTGGAGTTGAGGGCAGCTGGAAGTTTTTTTGACAGATGTGAATTGGTCTCCCACCCACATTTACTTCAACAGGAATATTCACCAGGAAAACATCCTTATAATCTTCTATATTGTTGGACAGTCCACAATTTAGTGACCTGAAAATGTGATAAAACTCTTCTGGCAAGTGTAGGGTTACCAGTGTCCAAGCTTTAGACTTGTTTCAGGTGAGAGGAATGGATTTTGATTAAATTTCACTTTCTAGAATTACAATTCTTTCCATTGCATTGGGCCCTCATCTTCTGTTGCATTTAACATCCATAAAAGAGATTTCTTCTTGAAAGACAAACAGAAAAGAAAAGTTGTGGAACTGACTGGATAATTCTTTTAAAGAGCCAGTACAAGTATAATGGGTCAAATAGCCTCCCCCTTGACCATGTTGGTTGATGATTGGAGACACAATACTTTAAGGGATGGGGGCAGGAGGAACCAGGGTGCTGAGTTGGAGAGTTTAGAATGTATCCAGCATTTGATGTTTGATAAGAGCACAAGGTAGTAGGCCAATAATCAGAGTTATGGGGAGTAGCGGAGGAATCAATTTCACTGTCATCAGAAAACAGGTTGTAATTATTCTTATGTCTATAGAATCATAGATTACTACAAGGAAAACTATGGACTAAAATAGGACAGGCAAAAACAATGCGATGATCATCTGTGACAACTGCGGAAAGACTGAGGCAAACCAGAATGCTTAATGCAACATTGTCACAGTGACTTTGAACAGAAGCAGAGTACAGTGTGGAAGACTGAATGTCCAATATCACCGAAAATAAATGTGCTTTTTCCTCAACAAATGACTCCCAGTCCATCCAATTACATACTTACCAATGAAATATATTTTTGAGAGGGGTATGATAGCCTGGTGGTATTAGTACTGGATTATTAATCCAGAAATTCAGTTAATGTCCTGCGGTTCAGAGTTTGAATTCTGTCATTGCAATGGCAGAATATGAATTCAATAATTATCTGGAATGAAGAATCACATGATGACCATAAAGCCACTGCCAATTGTCAGCAAAACCCTTCGAGTTAACGAATGTCCTTGAGGGAAGGAAATCTTCCATCTTCATCCTGTCTAGCCTACATGTGACTTCAAAGCCACAGCAATATTGCTGACTTTCAATTGCTCTCTTAAATGCCCTAACTAGCCACTCATTTGTGGCAATCACTACAAATATCTGCATCAGTGCAGCTGAGGTGCAGATGGTCAAAAACATTAAGTTCCCAGAAGTGAAAATCACCAAACAACTGTCCTGGACCATACACATTGATGTGATGATCAATAAGGCACAATAATGCCTCTTTTTCCTCAGGAGTCTAAGAAAATTTGGCAAGCCCATAAGAACTCTCACCAGCTTTTATTGATGCACCATATGAAAGCATTCTATCTAGATGCACTACAGCTTAGTACAGCAACTGCTCTGCGCAGAACCTTAAGAAACTACACAGAATTGTGAACACACCACAGTCCATAATGCAAGCCAACGTTCAATCCATCGACTCTTGTACAACTCTTGCTGCCTTGGAAAGGCAGCCAACATCATCAAAGACCCCTCCCACCCTGGTTATAAACTCTTCCAAACTCTTCTGTCAAGCAGACGATACCAAAAGTTTAAAAACCTGTACCAACAAGCTGAAGAACAGCTTCTTCCTGCTGTTGTTAGACTTCAAACTTTCAAATAAACCTCTCAAATTTCAAATCAATGTTGACCTTAGTTTTTGAGCACCTTCCTTGCAGTTGTAGTTTTGTATTCCTTGCTCTGTCTTATCACGCTATGATCTTTGCATGGTATGATTTGCCTGTACTGCACGCAAAACAAAACTTTTCACTGTACTCAGATACATGTGACAATAATAAATCAAATCAAATCAAAAAAACTGTGAAGTCTCTACAAAAAAAAACAAACCAGATGGATCATCTATCATTGACCTAAGTATCAGAAACACAAATGGCACAAACAATCCAGTCGATCCTGTGGAGTTTTTGTTACAAAGATCTGGGAGCTGGTGCCAAAATTGGGAGAGCTATCTCACAGAC
Organism: Chiloscyllium punctatum; assembly: GCF_047496795.1. Classification (NCBI taxonomy): domain Eukaryota; kingdom Metazoa; phylum Chordata; class Chondrichthyes; order Orectolobiformes; family Hemiscylliidae; genus Chiloscyllium; species Chiloscyllium punctatum. Next base: position 76,152,833 of record NC_092743.1, read on the forward strand.
TAGTCAACAGCCTGATAAAGTTATTCTCATGGAATCAGAGCTTACAATGTCCCAGACGGCATCACCATCCCTGGATATATCCTGTTTCAGCGACAGACACAGCAGAGGAAGTGACACAGTTGTTCAGACAAGAGGGAGTCGGACTGGATATCGTCAACTTTGACTTCATGAAATCTCATGGAATCCAGTCAAATTTGGCAAGGAAACCTCCTGCTGATGAATTAGTGCTCCTCCATTTTGAACAACACGGAGAGGAAGCACTGAAGGTGGCAGGGCGCAGAAGGTATTCTGGGTGGGGTATTTCAATGTCTCTGCAGTACCACTACTGATCGAGCTGGTTGGATCTTAAAGAATATTGCAATTATGACAGGTGCTGAAGGAATCAGCATGTGGAAAGAACATTCTTGATGTTATCCTTACCAATCTTTTTGCAGCAGAGAGCGGCGGGAGCTGGGCGGAAGTGAAGTCGGAGCGCAAAGCCGGTCGGGAAGGTAAGCGATTGTTATTTGAGTGGAGAAGGAACCCGAGACACTACACGTGTAGTTTTCTTGTTTTGAAGACTAAGTGTAGAGTTATAGCAGCGCAGTCAGTGGAATGTTTCTCCTGCAGGATGTTTAAGGTAGGGGTGACCACTGATGCTCCTGCCGACTTCATCTGCAGGCAGTGCAGCCAGCTCCAGCTCCTCACAGACCACGTTAGGGAACTGGAGCTGGAGTTGGATGACTTGAGAATTATTCGAGAGGCTGAGAGGGTGATAGATAGAAGCTACAGGGACATAGTTACGCCAGAGAACAGAGGTAGCTGGGTAACAGCTAGAGGTGGGAAGGGGAGGAAGCAGGCAGTGCAGGGATCCCCTGTGGTCGTTCCCCTCAACAATAAGTATACTACTTTGGATACTGTTGAGGGGGGGAAATGGCCTAGCAGGGGTAAGCTGCAGTGACAGGGTCTCTGGCACGAGGACCGGCTCTGAGGCTCAGAAGGGAAAGGGGGCGAGGAGGAGAGCGCTAGTTATAGGAGACTCTATAGTGAGGGGGACAGACAGGTGGTTCTGTGGACATGGGCGAGACTCTCGGTTGGTTTGTTGCCTCCCGGGTGCCAGGGTCTGAGACGTCTCGGACCGTGTCTTCAGAATCCTTAAGGGGCAGGGTGTGCAGCCAGAAGTCGTGGTGCACATTGGCACCAATGACATAGGTAGGAAGAGGGGTGGGGGGGTCTTTCAGGAGCTCAGGGAGTTAGGCTGGAAGCTAAAAGCTAGGACGGACAGAGTCGTCATCTCTGGGTTGTTCCCGGTGCCACGTAACAGTGAGGCAAGGAATAGGGAGAGAGTGCAGTTGAGCACGTGGCTGCAAGGATGGTGTAGGAGGGAGGGCTTCAGGTACTTGGACAGTTGGACTGCATTCTGGGGAAGGTGGGACCTGTACAAGCAGGATGGGTTGCACCTGAACCAGAAGGGCACCAATATCCTGGGAGGTAGGTTTGCTAGCACTCTTCGGGGGGGGGTTTTAAACTAATTTGGCAGGGGAATGGGATCCGGACTTGTAGTCCAGCAAGTAGGTTAGCTGTTTTTCAGGATGTCCAAGAATGTAGGGAGGCTGTAGAGAAGGTAGTACTGACAGGGAATACTTGCGGACAGAGATGGGTTCAAGTGTGTGTACTTCAACGCAAGGAGTATCAGAAATAAGGTGGGTGAACTTAAGGTGTGGATTGGTACTTGGGACTACAATGTTGTGGCCATCACAGAAACGTGGATAGAAGAGGGACAGGAATGATTGTTGGAGGTTCCTGGTTACAGATGTTTCAGTAAGGTTAGGGAGGGTGGTAAAAAAGGAGGTGTGGCATTGCTAATTAGAAATGGTGTAATGGCTGTAGAAAGGCAGTTCGAGGGGGATCTGCCTTTGGAGGTAGTATGGGCTGAAGTCAGAAATAGGAAAGGAGCAGTCACCTTGTTGGGTGTTTACTATAGGCCCCCCAATAGCAGCAGAGAGGTGGAGAAACAGATTTTGGAAAGGTGCAGAAGCCAAAGGGTAGTAGTCATGGGCGATTTCAACTTCCCAAATATTGATTGGAAGCTCTTTAGATCAAGTAGATTGGACGGGGCAGTGTTTGTTCACTGTGTCCAGGAAGCTTTTCTAACTCAGTATGTAGATTGTACGACCAGAGGGGAGGCCATATTGGATTTGGTACTCGGTAACGAACCAGGACAAGTGATGGGCTTGTTAGTGGGTGAGCATTTTGGTGATGGTGACCACAATTCTGTGACTTTCACCTTGGTTATGGAGAGAGATAGGCGCATGTAACAGGGTAGGTTTTACAGTTGGGGGAAGGGTAAATACGATGCTGCAAGACAGGATCTGAGGAGCATAAGTTGGGAGCATAGGCTGTCAGGGAAGAATGTCATTGAAATGTGGAACATTTTCAAGGAACAGATACGACGTGTCCCTGATATGAATGTACCTATCAGGCAGGAAAGAGATGGTTGTGTGAGGGAACCTTGATTGATGAGGGAGGTTGAATGTCTTGTAAAGAGGAAGGAGGAGGCTTACATAAGGCTGAGGAAACAAGGTTCAGACAGAGAGTTGGAGGGATACATGATAGCCAGGAGGGAGCTGAAGAAAGGGATTAGGAGAGCTAAGAGAGGGCATGAAAAATCTTTGGCGGGTAGGATCAAGGATAACCGCAAGGCCCTTTATGCGTATGTGAGAAACCTGAGAATGATGAGAACGAGAGTAGGTCCGATCAAGGACAGTAGTGGGAGACTGTGAATTGAGTCGGAAGAGATAGGAGAGGTCTTGAATGAGTACTTTTCTTCATTATTTACAAATGAGTGGGACCGTATTGTTGAAGAGGAGAGTATGAAACGGACTGGTAAGCTAGAGGAGATACTTGTTAGGAAGGAAGATGTGTTGGGCATTTTGAACAACTTGAGGATAGACAAGTCCCCCGGGCCTGACAGGATATATCCTAGGATTATGTGGGAAGCAAGAGAGGAAATTGCAGAGCCGTTGGCAATGATCTTTTCGTCTTCACTGTCAACGGGGGTTGTACCAGGGGACTGGAGAGTGGCGAATGTTGTGCCCCTCTTCAACAAAGGGAATAGGGATAACCCCGGGAATTACAGGCCAGTTAGTCTTACTTCAGTGGTAGGCAAAGTAATGGAAAGGGTACTGAGGGATAGGATTTATGAGTATCTGGAAAGACACTGCTTGATTAAGGACAGCCAGCACGGATTTGTGAGGGGTAGGTCTTGTCTTACAAGTCTTATTGAATTCTTTGAGGAGGTACCAAGCATGTGGATGAGTGTAGAGCAGTGGATGTCGTGTACATGGATTTTAGTAAGGCATTTGATAAAGTTCCCCATGATAGACTTATGCGGAAAGTCAGGAGGCATGGGATAGTGGGAATTATGGCCAGTTGGATAGAGAACTGGCTAACCGGTCGAAGTCAGAGAGTGGTGGTAGATGGTAAATATTCAGCCTGGAGCCCAGTTACAAGTGGAGTTCCGCGGGGATCAGTTCTGGGTCCTCTGCTGTTTGTAATTTTTATTAATGACTTGGAAGAGAGAGTCGAAGGGTGGGTCAGTAAATTTGCAGACGATACGAAGATTGGTGGAGTTGTGGATAGTGAGGAGGGCTGTTGTCGGCTGCAAAGGGACTTAGATATGATGCAGAGCTGGGCTGAGGAGTGGCAGATGGAGTTCAACCCTGTTAAGTGTGAGGTTGTCCATTTTGGAAGGACAAATAAGAATGCGGAATACAGGGTTAACGGTAGGGTTCTTAGTAAGGTGGAGGAGCAGAGGGATCTTGGGGTCTATGTTCATAGCTCTTTGAAAGTTGCCAGTCAGGTGGATAGAGCTTGTAAGAAGGCCTATGGTGTATTAGCCTTCATTAGCAGAGGGACTGAATTCAAGAGTCGTGAGGTGATGTGGCAGCTGTACACGACCTTGGTAAGGCCACATTTGGAGTAAAGTGTGCAGCTCTGGTCGCCTCACTTTAGGAAAGATGTGGAAGCTTTGGAGAGAGTGCAGAGGAGATTAACCAGGATGTTGCCTGGAAGGGAGAATAGGTCGTACGAGGATAGGTTGAGAGTGCTAGGCCTTTTCTCATTGGAACGGTGAAGGATGAGGGGTGACTTGATAGAGGTTTATAAGATGATCAGGGGAATAGATAGAGTAGACAGTCAAAGACTTTTTCCCCGGGTACAACAGAGTGTTACAAGGGGACATAAATTTAAGGTGAAGGGTGGAAGGTATAGGGGGGGATGTCAGGAGTAGGTTCTTTACCCAGAGAGTGGTGGGGGCATGGAATGCACTGCCTGTGGGAATGGCAGAGTCAGAATCATTCGTGAACTTTAAGTGGCAATTGGATAGGTACATGGATAGGTGCTTAAGCTAGGACAAATGTTCGGCACAACATCGTCGGCCGAAGGGCCTGTTCTGTGCTGTATTGTTCTATGTTCTATGTTCTAATCTACCTGCTGCAGATGCACTTATACATGACTGCATTTGTAAGAGTGACCACTACACTGTCCTTATGGAGACAAAGTGCCGCCTTCACATTGAAAATACTCTCCATCATGTTGTGTGACACTGTAATCCCGCTAACCAGAGGACACAGCTTAAAAATATGGGGTAGACCATTTAAGACAGAGATGAGGAGAAACTTCTTCACCCAGAGAGTGGTGGCTGTGTGGAATGCTCTGCCCCAGAAGGCAGTGGAGGCCCAGTCTCCGGATTCAGTTAAGAAAGAGTTGGATAGAGGTCTCAAGGATAGTGGAATCAAGGGTTATGGAGATAAGGCAGGAACAGGATACTGATTAAGGATGATCAGCCATGATCATATTGAATGGTGGTGCAGGCTTGAAGGGCAGAATGGCCTACTTCTGCACGTATTGTCTAAATGGGACAGATTTTGAACAGCTCCAGCAACACAAGACTGGGCATTCATGAGGTACTGTGGGCCACCAGCAAGAGCTGAATTGTATTCCAACACAGTGTGCAACCTGTATTGGAATACAATTCAGCTCTTGCTGAACTCATTGTATTGTCCACTCTAGCCTTAGAATCAAAACCGGGGATCAACCCTAATTCAATGAAGAGTGAAGGACAGCATACTAGGAGCAGCACCGGCACTCCTAAAAATGAACTGTCTATTCAGTGATACTACAAAACAGGACTACTTACATGCCAAACAGCTTCAGCACCAAGTGATTGAAAAGAGTAAAGCTACCCGTCGACTAATGGATCAGATCTAGGCTCTGTCATCATCGAATCACAAAGTACAGAAGAGGCTCAGCAGATCTGTACCATCAAAACTACACTAGGAATTTGTGGACAAACTATAAGATCCTTCTGAAATCTCCAGTGTCCTGCCATTCCTTTAGTGCTCCCAATCTTATTACCTTTTACAAAATAATACAATTCACACATTTCTGGGTTAAATTGCATTTTTCACTGATCTGCCCATCTGATCAATCAATTTTATCCTACAAACCAACAGGTCAGGTGAATTGGCCATGCTAAATTGCCCGTAAGTAATCTAATCTAATGTTCTTCCTCACTGTCAATGGCCCCTGGTCCTGGTATGAACCAGATGGATCCAGCACTGATGTAACAAGCATGGTAGATGGAGGGGAGCAGGTGGATGTTGTATACTTGGATTTCCAGAAGATGTTCGATAAGGTGCTGCGAAAAAAAAACTCACGCATAAGAATGCATGGCGTTGCTGGAATGTACTAGCGTGGATGGAGTCAAAAGTGCAGTGGACTAGTTAATCAGTAGAAAGCAGAGAATTGGGATAAATTGGTGTTTCTCTGGTTGGAAATCAGTGGTGAGCGGTGTGTCGCAGGGGTTGGTGTTGGGCCTGCAACTGTTCATGATATATAAATGATTTGGAAGAGGAGACTGACTGTAATGTATCCAAGTTTTCTAATGACACAAAACTGTGTGGAAAGGCAGACTGTGCAGAGAATATGGAAGGTTTGCAGAGAGAATTAGATAGGTGAAGTGAGTGGGCAAGGGTCTGGCTGATGGAGTACAATGTCAGTAAATGTGAGGTTATCCACTTTGTCAGTAAAAATAGTAGGTCAATGTATTATTTAAATACTGAAAGATTGCAGCATGCTATTGTGCAGAGGGAGTGCTCGTACATGAATCACGAAAAGTTGATTTGCAGGAGCAACAGGTAATCAGAAGAATAGCTTTCATTGCTTGAGGCATTGAATTTAAGAGCAGGTAGTGCTGCAATTGTACATGGTGTTGGTAAGGCCGCACCTGGAATAGTGTGCGCGGTTCTGGTCTCCTTACTTGAGGGAAGGATATATTGGCTTTGAGGCGATGAAGAGGATGTCACCAGGTTGATTCCGGAGATGAGGGGGTTACCCTCCGAGGAGAGGTACAGCTGCCTTTTCATAATTTTCATATAAAACTATGAAAAGGATAGATAAAATAGGCAAGTTGTTTCTGCTGGTGGGTGAAAGTAGAATAAGGGGACATGGCCTCATGATCAGGGGAGTAGATTTAGGACAGAGATGAGGAGGAACTGCTTTCCCCAAAGAATAGTGAATCTATAGAATTCTCTACCCAAGGGAGCATCAGAGGCAGCCTCATTAAATATACAATATATACTCGTGTATAGGTTCATCTCATGTATAAATCAACCCCTCATTTTTGGTCAAACAATCTTGTATTTTCCACATATCTTGTATATAGATCAACCCTAGTTCTTCACAGTTATAGACCAACATTTGAGTCAGTGCGCCTGCCCATTGCGCTCCACTCCAGCTTTCTAGTCTGCTGGCTCTGTTCCGGGTCTTCCAGTCCGCCAGCCATCTCTCTCTAATCCAGAATTTGAAAGTTACTGTAATTGTACGAAAGTACAGGGTGACTGTCGTATCTGCAGAGTCAGTTTCAGTTACCCTGTTTACTGCAGCCCGAACATATTACAGGGAACTTTCCAGAACTAGGCACCAGGGGGCTGCCGGGAAGGTAAATTTCCCATTTTATTTATTTCATAGATAAATATTAATGCCCTTGAAAACTATACCTCAGGTATAAGTCAACCACCTAATTTCAGATTTTTAAAAGCATCTTCAAAATTCAACCTATATACTAGTATATATGATATTCAAGACACAGTGGATGCATTTTTGAATGGTAGGGGAATTAAGGGTTATGGGGATAATGCAGGTAGGAGGATTAGATTAGATTATTTACAGTGTGGAAACAGGCCCTTCAGCCCAACAAGTCCACACCTTCCCTCCGAAGAGCAACCCACCCAGACTCATTCCACTACATTTACCCCTTCACCTAACACTACTGGTAATTTAGCATGGCCAATTCACCTAACATGCACATTTTTTTTTGGACTGTGGGAGGAAACCGGAGCACCCAGAGGAAACTCATGCAGACACGGGAAGAATGTGCAAACTGACAGTTGCCTGAGGCGGGAATTGAACCCAGGTCTCTAGCGCTGTGAGGCAGCAGTGCGAACCACTGTGCCACCATGCCAAGGAGCTGAGACACTGGATAGATCAGCCATGATCTTAATGAATGGCAGAAGAGGATCGATGATCAAATGGTCTACTCCTGCTTCTCTAACTATGAAAAACTCTTTGGCCCACACATGTGGAGCATCTTCAGCTTACATACACAGAACATCTTTGGCCCACACACACGAACACAGAAAACAGTAACCATTTGACCAAGGCTTTGGGCTGTCCTAGAATCTCTCTGTTCAGGATGTGTCCTGAGTTGAGGCTATGCAATTGCTTTCACTCAAGTAGTGACCCCCAAGCTCAGCCAGCATACCTTTTAACTTACATGCTCCACTTTTTGCATTTTCTAATAACTGAACTAGTTGTAGTGCCAGTGTGAAGTTCAGTTGGGTTTCAGCTAGTAGGTGCTTTTGCATGGTTACCTCATTAATCCCACACACCCAACAGTCCCTCAGCATCTCATTAAGGGTTAAACCAAAGTTACATGCCACTACCAGTTGTTTTAACCTTGTGAAAATGGAGTCCCGACATGGATTCCCCTGGTTCATGAACCGCTGAGTAAAACCAATAGCATTTCAGAATTAGAGGAGCTTTGGGATCGTAATATTCCTTAACTAAATCTGTCAACTCTTGAAAGCTTTCCGTATCTGGTGCCTCAGGAAATGTTAGGCTCTTAATAACCAAAAAGGCTGCGGTTCTGCAGCTGTTAGTAGAATTACTCATTGCTTTTCATCTGCCGCAGTGTAATTTGCCCAGGCAAATGAATTCTTTCCACATACTGGGCCCAGTCTTCAAAGGCAGGATTGAACGAGTCAGGCTTCCCAAATGACTGCATGATGTCAGAAATGTTTATCCTAAATCAAAAATGACAGTTTTGAATTTTTTTCCCAGAGCCTATTTTTCTGTCATCGCCATTGATACAATGCCACAGAGGCTGATATCCAATCACCAAGTCACCCTTTACTTACATGGATAGAGTACTTGACACTGGTTTAGCTTCCTCAGAGCCAGCTCTCAGAGTGAACAGAAATTCTGACACTCCTATTTTTTTTTGTTTTCTTTGTTTTTATTCTTGTCAAATTAGGAATGGATTAACTCCACAGAGGCGGGTATCCCATCACCGAGTCACCCTTCATCTACATGTGGAGAGTCCTTAACACTGATCCAGCTCCCTCAAAGCCAGCTCTCAGAGTGAACAGAATGTCTGACACTCCTGTTTTTTAAAAAATTTTATTAAACGATTCAGTTTAGAAAACAATTAACATTAACAGCTGTATACAGAGAAACAGCAATTTTACAAGGGAGAGTAGCAGCAAAGCCAGGCGCCAAATCCTACCATTCAACCAGTTTTCAGGGAAATGAGGACAAACTTCAAATCCCAGTTTCAATCATTACAAAACAGTAACAATGACATTTGTACATACAAGACAGTCCAATTACATAAAAACAGTGCATACAATACAGACCCCCAGAAACCCAGCAACCCTCCATCTCTCCCACCTTCCAGCCACTCTAAGGCAGCCTGCCCCAACGCACCTTCCAGTTCTCGGTCCACCCTATGCCCCTTCCAGTTCTTGGTCCGCCCTGACACACCTTCAGACCACCTATAGAATAGCCCGTCCTACTTCCCTAATCCAACCCCCCAGCCCCCAGGATGACAGCGGTCAGGACAGCCTACGGGTTCCCTAAACGCCCTTAGTACATTCCGGCCACCTCTAGGTCAGCCCACCCCAGTACTCACCCAGGGTAACAGCGCTGAGAACTGCCTACCCACCCTCTGGCTTACGGTCTGCCCCTACATACCACTGTGCTCTCACCCCGATGTGCCATCTGGCCAGTGGGCTGCCCTGACACCCTCCGGCCGCCTCTAGGACAGCCCATTCCCCTCCCCAGGGATGACAGCGTGCAGGGCAGCCCACAAGCCTTCCGGATCTCAGTCTGCCCCTACTCGCCTTCTGGCTCTCGGTTGCTCCGACACACCTTCCAACCCATCCCGATTACCCCTTCTCGAGCCAACAGCGCTCAGAACAGCCTACCCACCTTCTGGCTCTCGGGGCGACCGCCATTGTGGTGGCCTACCCACCCTTCGGCTTTCGGGAAATCCTACCAACTTTCAGATTCACAGGGTGGCCTACCCACCCTCCAGTTCTCAGGGTGACAGCTTTTAGGACGACCTATGAGCCTCACAGCTCAGTAAGGCCTGCCAGACCCAGGGACACAGAAGACAGTGCAGGTGATAACCCAACATGACAGAGTTAATTATCAACAGAGTCCTTTCTGATACACAGAATCCATTAGCATAGGCAGTTTTAATTAGATTAGATTACTTACAGTGTGGAAACAGGCCCTTCGGCCCAACAAGTCCACACCGACCCGCCGAAGCGCAACCCACCCATTCCCCTACATTTACCCCTTTACCTAACACTACGGGCAATTTAGCATGACCAATTCACCTAACCTGCACATCTTTGGACTGTGGGAGGAATCCAGAGCACCCAGAGGAAACCTACGCAGACACGGGGAGAATGTGCAAACTCCACACAGTCAGTCGCCTGAGTCAGGAATTGAACCCGGGTCTCTGGCGCTGTGAGGCAGCAGTGCTAACCATGGTGCCACCGTACCGCCCACAAGTTCTCTTCATACACAGAGTCCACTCCCAGGAACAGAGTCTACTCCAGTATACAAAGTGCATTATCAGAAATGGAGTCCACTCCAAACTGCAGAGTCCATTGCTAAAATCAGGGTCTACAACCGAGGACAGAGTCCAGTCCTGAAGGCAGCAAATGCACATCCCACAGCACACAGGTGTTCAATCTTCATGGAGTCCTGGCCCATTCTTGAAGAACCAGGTTCACTCACAGAAACACAGTACATTGCAAAGGTGCAGTTAACTCACAGGGGTTTGGTCCACACCTAAAGGAAAGGTCTTCTCCCAAACCCCAGGATACAGCAAGTGCTCACCTCCCAGCACACACACACAGGCGCAGTCCCAGGGCTAGGCTCCCCACAGCTACAGCTCATCTGGTAAGATGTATTTTCTCACAAGGGGTTCAGTCCAAACACCAAACAACAGTGAAGACACATACAAAAAACAAAGAAAACTAGAGTCCAAGGGCTAGGTCCTACCACAAATTCAACAGTGTCCTTTTCTCAGAAGTGAAAGAGAAAAGAGTAACACACAGGCTGGTGAAACAACAATTCCTTAATGAGGCTTGACTTACACCTGAAACACATTGGCTGTGTGGATCAAGCAGTTTAGAAATCAGTCCTCAATAATAAAAAAAAGGAATGCCAGATAACAAAACTGTCCTTGTAAGCCAGCCAGTTTAAGAATCAGGTTTCCCCCAAAAGTCACAGAAACCAACAGTAGCAGTACACTGTTTGTGGGCAGCCAGCTCAGAATCACTCTCCTCCCTGACACAAATTGCAGAGTCCTTGACACTGATCCAGCTTTCAGAGTGAACAGAATGTCCGACATTCCTGTTTATTCTTTTTTATTTCATTAAACAATTCACACTTTACAAAACAGTTAACATGAACAGCTGTATACAGAGAAACAGCAATTTTAGAGGGGAGAGGAATGGCAAAGCCAAGCCCCAAACCATACTGTTCAATCAGTTTTCAGAGAAATGTGGACAAACCTCAAATCCCATTTTCAATCATTACAAAACAGTGACAACTCCTGTTTTTAAAAAAAATATTTAATTAAACAACTTACAGTTTACAAAACAAGTAACATTTACAGCGGTATGCAGAGAAATAGCAATTTTACAAGGGAAAGGAATGGCAAAGTCAAGCCCCAAACCCTGACATTCAACCGGTTTTCAAGGAAATGAGGACAAACCTCAAACCCCAGTTTCAATCATTACAAACAGTAACAATGACATTTGTACATATAAGACATTTACGTAACAAACAGTGCATACAATACAGACCCCCAGAAAATCCAGCAAGCACCACCCCCCCCACCCGTCCCTCCCACCTTCTGGCCACTCTAAGGCAGCCCGCCCCTAAGCACCTTCCAGCTCTCAGTCCACTCCATGCCCCTTCCAGTTCTTGGTCCACCCTGACACACCTTTCGACCACCTCTAGGACAGCCTGCCCCGGTACCTGCCTGGGGTGACAGTGCTGAGGATGGCCTATCCACCTTCCAGCTCTCTGTCTGCCCCTACGTACCATTGGGCTCTCACCCCCCCTGAACCATCTGGCCCGTGGACTACCCTGATACACTTTCCTGCCACCTCTAGGACAGCCCGTCCCCTTCCCCTGGGACGACAGCGTGCAGGGCAGCCCACAAGCCGTCCAGATCTCAGCCTGCCCCTATGCGCCTTCTGGTTCTCAGATGCTGTGACACACTTTCCAACCACCTCTAGGACCCTTCTCAGGACGACAGTGCTCAGAACAGCCTTACCTTCTGGATCTCGGAGCTCTTGGGGCAGCTGGCATTGCGGTGGCCTACCCACCCTCCAGCTTTCGGGACAGCCTACCAATCTTCAGGTTCACAAGATGGCCTACCCATCCTCTGGCTCTCAGGGTGACAGCTTTCAGGATGACCTACGAGCCTCCCAGCTCATAGTAAGGCCTGCCAGACCCAGGGACACAAGACAGTGCAGATGATAACCCCAACAAGCAACATGACAGAGTTAATTACCAACAAACAGAGTCCTTTCGAGTACACAGAGTCCATTAGCATAGACAATTCTCTTCAAAATGTAGAGTCCATTCCCAGGAACAGAGTCCACTCCAAAGTGCAGAGTCCATTGCTAAAAACAGAGTCCACAACAGAGGGCAGAGTCCACTCCCGAAGGCAGCAAATGCACACTCCACTGCACATAGATATTCAATCTCCATGGAGTCCTGGCCCATCCTTGGAGAACCAGGCCCACTCGCAGGAACACAGTATGTTGTAAAGATGGCAGTTAACTCACAGCGTCCCAGTCCTTTTGCTAGTGAATATAATTTCTCACTATCAAGGAAAACTATCCAAATTTCTCAAATGCATCTGCGTAATTGATGCTCCTCATCCCTAGAGCCATTCCAGAGAATCACTGCTGCACTCACTAATGCAGTCACATTCTTTCAAAGTTTTGGCTCCCAGAATGGGACATAATACTCCAGGTGAGGTCGAACATGTCTTTTACACTAGTTTATCATAATCTTCTTGCTCTTGTGCTCTATAATTTTACTAATTAAATCCAACATGCAGCATGCTTTCTTCATTGCTATCTTGAATGATTTGTGCAAAATTACCCCTGCAGGTCCCTCTACTCCTGCACCCACCCACCCATACAACTGCAGAGAGGAGTCTTACAGGTATTTAAATGATATTGGCTATGCCCTGACGTGGCAGAATCAGGTGACAAGTTCAGCGAGGCTCATCTCAACATTGAAATTATCTCACTCCATGCTTTTCACAAGCAGCATGGCAAGAGTTTTGCTAGGCACCTCACCACACTGATACTCATTCTCCCATTGGGAAAACCTGACAAGGAAACAAGAGTAGGTACCTGATTGTGCAGATTCAACTTACTGGTTCCTCCAAAACAACTTCTATGTTGGACATGGGCAACAAAATCTGAGGGAACAATCCACAAGTATCAGCTGCATGTGTTTGAAGGTCCACAAGCCTTATAAGACTGGTTACTGAGGAGACAAGTGTTACCCAGTGCAACCATGGCTAATGACACTATTGCACAAACCCTTGTCTGATGTGGAGCAAATGATGGAGTGGCTGAAGATGTGTTTCCACTTCTTCGACCAGTCTGGGAGGAGGCTCCACTGCAGTCTAGGCACAGTGTGGTGCATCATAGAGTCACAATGTCATGCAGCCCAGAGGCCCCTTGACCCATTGTGATTACAAGAAAGGAGGAAGTGAGGACTGCAGATGCTGGAGATCAGAGTCTATGTTTCTGGCATAAGCCCTTCATCAGGAACATTATGCCTAAAACATCAATTCTCCTGCTTCTTGGATGCTGCCTGACCTGCTGTGCTTTTCCAACATTACCCTTTTTGACCCCCTATGACTGCGCCAACCAATCAACATAAATCCCACTTTCCAGCACGTGGCCTATCAGCCTTATGACATTTCAATTGTTCATGCATTTAATTTTTAGAGGTTTAAAGGACTCTCACCAGATTTGCAATACCTTCTGGGCAAAAACAAGATCTTCAAAACTCCTCTGAACCTCCTGCCCTTCACCTTAAAATTATGACTTCTCATTATTGACTTGTCAACTAAGGGAAACAGCTGCTTTCTATCACCCCATCCATGCCCCTCAATCTTAAAAATCTCATTCAGGAACTTCTCAGCCATCTCTGCTCTAAAAAAAACAACCCAAGCTTATCCAGCCTCCCTTCATAGCTGAAATGCTCCATCCAGGCAACATCCTGGTGAATCTCTTTTCCACCTCCTCCAGTGCAATCAAAACCTTCCTGTAGCATTGTGGCCCAAACTCCAGCTGTGGCCTCACCAAAGTTTTATATAGCTCCAATATAATCTCCTTGTTCTTATAAACTATGCCATGCCTGAAGTGTCCTATGATGCACCACACTGTGCCTAGACTGCAGTGGAGCCTCCTCCCAGACTGGTCGAAGAAGTGGAACCACATCTTCAGACACCCCATCGTTTGCTCCACATCAGACAGGGGTTTGTGCAATAGTGTCGTTAGCCATGGTTGCACTGGGTAACACTTCTTAATGACTGTATTAACCCATCCTGCACATTTACAGATCTGTGAACAAGCAGCCCAATATCCCTCTGTTCCTATTAACTTTCAAGGGTCCTGTCTCATCTTGTTGTATCTTCCAAAGTACAACACCTCATACTTTTCAAGATTAAATTGCATCTGCCTCTGATCCACCCATCTAAACTAGTCTATATTTTCCTGAAACAGATGATTTTTATCTTCAATATTAGCACAGGACTGGTAGCCCAACAAAAAACAAAATGATATCATATCAAAACCATAGGTTCATTGGTTAGCAATATCTACTAATTTGACTAGATTACTTCACATTGAGAAATATTTAAAGATTACAAACTAAAAGACCAGTTGGAGGTTTTTAAATAAAAATAAATTAATAACTAAGAAAATAAAATAGATATGCAGGGCCAGGCTATGTGTTGTACCTGCACAAGTGGATTCTACAGTGGTTCATGGTGACCACATCTGTTGCTTGCTTGAGGAACTCCAGTTTAGAGCTGATAATCTGGAGTCCAAGCTTCAAACACTGCATATATCACAGAGGAAGAGAGTTCCTTAGATGCAGTCACACATAGGAGGGTATGACTGTGAGCAAGATATTTAGAGAGATCCAGGAGGTAGTGCTGATTGGTTAATCAGGTTGGAAAGTCATAGAGCTGTACAGCATGGAATCAGACCCTTCAGTCCAACTCGTCTATACCATCCAGACATTGTACACTAATTAGTCCCATTTGCCAGCATTTGTCACATATCGCTCTAAAATCTTCCTATTCATATACGCCTCCAAAAGTCTTTTGATTGTTATAATTGTACAAGCCTCCACTCTGACAGTTCATTCCATACACGCACCACATGAAAAAGTTGTTCCTTAGGTCCCTTTTAAATCTTTCCCCTCTCACCCTAAACCTGTGCCCTTTAGTTTTTGACTCCCCCACCCAGGGAAAATACCTTGTCTATTCACCCTACCAATGCCTCTCATGATTTTATAAACCTCCATAAAGGCTACCCCTCAACCTCTGACGCCCCAGGCTATTCAGCCTCTCCCTATATCTCAAATCCTGGCAACATCCTTGTAGATCATTACTGAACCCTTGCAAGTTTCATAACATCCTTCCTGAAGCAGGGAGACCAGAATTGCATGCACTATTCAAAAGTGGCCTGTACAGCCGCAGCATGACCTCCCAGACACCTATTCTCAAAGCTCTGACCAATAAAGGAAAGCATACCAAACATCTTCTTCACTATCCTAGCTAACCACAACTCTACTTCCAAGAACTATGAACTTGCACTTCAAAATCTCTTTATACAACAACACTCCCCAGGACCTTATCATAAAGTGTATAAGTCCTGGATGATTTGCCTTTCCAAAATACAGTAACTCACATTTATCTAAATTAAGCTCCATCTGCCACTCCTTGGTCCATTGGCTGATATGATCAAGGTACTCTGATGTAGCATTCTTCGTTGTCTACTACACCTCCAATTTTGGACTCATCTGCAAACTATAATTTCTATGTTCATATCCAAGACATTTATATAAATGACAAAAAGCAGTGGACCCAGCACTAATCATTGTGCACTCCACTGGTAACAGGCTTCCATCACCACCCTCTGTAGTTCTGTATCAGCTAGTCTGTCGCAAAATGGCTAGTTCTCCTTGTATTCCATGTGATCTAACCTTGCTAACCCAGTCTACCATGAGGAACCTTCAGTTGACTTATAGATCACATCCATCACTCTGTTTTCGTCAATCCTCTTCGTTACTTCTTCAAAACAACTCAAATCAAGTTAATGAGACACGATTTCCCATGCACAAAGTCATGTTGTCTATTACTAAATAGTCCTTGCCTTTCCAAATAGACGTAGGTCCTATCCCTCAGGATTCCATCCAATAACTTGCCCACTACCGAGGTCAGGCTCACCAATCTATAGTTCCTTGGTATTTCCTTACCATCTTTCTTAAATAGTGGCACCATATTAGCCCAACTCCAGTCTTCTAAACCTCACCTGTGACTATCTATACAAATATCTCAGCACTGGGCCTATGAATCACTTCCACAGCTTCCCACAGAGTTCTAGCTTACACTTGATCAGATTCGGGGACTTAGAACAAAGAGAAACAAAGCACAGGAACAGGTCCTTCGGCCCTCCAAGCCTGTGCTGATCATCATGCCCTAACTAAATAACAAAGTAATCTTCTGTCCTCATTCGGTCTGTATCTCTCTACTCCCATCTATTCATGCAACCATCCAGGTGCCTTTTAAATGACACCAACTTGCCTGCTTCCACCATCTCTTTTGGTAGTGCATTCCAGGCTCCTACCATGCTGTGGGTGAAAAATTTCCCTCGCACATCTCCCTTAAACTCTCCCCCCTCTCACCTTGTAATTGGAGCTTCAAACATGGGAAAAAGCCTCAAACTATTCACCCTACCTAAGCCTCTCATAATTTTGCAGACGTCTCTCAGGTCTCCTCTCAGCCACCTTCTTTCCTCGTCCTTTTAACCTTTCCTCATAGCCAAGGGCCTCGAGACCATGCAACATCCTGGTGAGCCTTCTCTGCCCCCCTCCCAAGCTTCCACAACTTTTTGGTAGTATGGTGACCAAAACTGCACACAACACTCCAAATGCAGCCTAACAATGGTTTTACATAGCTGCAACACGGTTTTCCAACTCTTGTAAACCATATTGTGGCTGGTGAAGGCAAACACCCATATGCCTTCTTAATCACCTTGGCCACCTATGTTGCCACCCTTAGGGAACACCTAGATCCACCTGTATGTTAATGTTCCTAAGGGTTCTGCCATTTACAGTATAATTCACATCAAAAGTTGTTCCTCTAAAATGCATCACCTTGCATTTGTCTGGATTAGACTCAATCTGTCATCTCTGTCACAAGTTGCCTATCAATATCCTGTTGTATCCTTTCACAATCGTCAGGATTATCAGCAACTCCACCAATCTTCATGTCATCTGCAAACTTATCAATCAGATCACTCACATTTTCTCCCAAATCATTTATATATTCTTCAAACAACAGAGAACCTTAAGACTGATCCCTATGGAACACCACTAATTACTGGTCTCCATTCTGAAAATCACCCTTCCACCACTACGCTCTGTCTTCTATGACCACCTGTGTGCATTTTAAGACATCTAGTACTGTCATAATACGATTGTGTTACAAGGTTACTATACCTTTGATTATTTTAAGAGGGGTCATAAAACAGCCCAGGCTCCAAAATGGCTGAGTTGGTGCAGAGACAAATGGTCTATTGGGGCCCTTGATGTTTACCTATAAATAAATGACACCTCAGGCCAAAGGTTGTCATGGTTTAGAAATAGCTTGTATACTGAAAGGGGAGCAGTCAGTCCTGGCAGCTGAGGGTTTTGGGCAGTTCAGCAGTTGTGTGTGTGAAGAAAGGCTGTTAGAGTCAGTCATAGTTGAGAATGGAACTTCTCTCTCTGCTTCTGCCCTTCTAACTTTGACCTTTAAGCCTTGGTTTCACTTTTACTCTGTGTTTAAGGGGCTTGTTTATTGGGACTGTCGCACATAATTTCAGAACAGCATAATTAAGCTTGGTTTGGATAGGATAAGTTAGGTGGTATTCTATTTTCTGTTCTTTGTGTTTCGTCCCATAATTTGGTAAATAAATCTTGTTTGTTTAAAACCTGATAGATAACTCAGCTAATTTACACCGGGAGTATCCACTATACACCTAGCCAAACAAATAGCAGAGTTATAGTCTGGGTTACCTGTTTAAAAATGCTTTGAGGTGTCTGGCCTAGTCCATACCAAGCACCATCTCCTATATAATATGGATATTTTTCAAGATGTTGCTATTTATTTCCATATGTTCTCTATCTTCCATATCCTTCTTCAACAGTAAACACTGATGCAAAATACTCATTTAGTATCACACCCATCTCCTGCCATTCCATACACAGGCAGCCTTGCTGATCTTTAAGGGGCCCTTTCTCTCCCTAGATACCTTTCTGTCCTTAGGATACTTGGTAATCCAAGATGGAGGATGGGAAAAAGTTGTGTCAGTAAGAGCTGCTCCTTTTTTTGAGGTATTTTCAGTGCTGGAATGAATTTCCTTGAATTCCAGGAGCAATAATTATTGCTTTATAAGCTATTGTATTGTTATAGAACTTTGGATATCTATGATAACAAATTCATAAAGTGTATTGAAGATAGTTTCCTAGAGCAATATATCATGCAGCAAGTGAGGCTTTTGGATAGGATGGCATTGACCTGACGAATGTTTAAAATGAATATGGCTAAGTACAGTAAAATTTGTGGCTTGGTAGTTTAACAGTAACAAGGGTGAAGAATGGTGTTCTATATGCAAGGGAGAGTCAGCTACATGCCATAGGCAATGTGAGTTTGTGTCTGCCATTATGCTGTCAGTAAGGAGAAATACCAGATTGTTAAGACTTTTGTCCAGATGCACAGTGGCCTTTGCCCTTTGATGAGAAGGGCACTGCTCGTCACTGGCCACTTGGGTGCTTTCTTTCTTCCTGGTGGTGTTTTATGTATGTGTTTTTCATTCACTGTGTCTTACACCTGCACACACAACATAAAAAAAATTAAAAACTGGGTTTCAGGCATCCTGTTGACTCTGAGAACTGGCTCTGAGGCAGCCGGATCAGTGTCAAGGACTTTGCATATTTAAATAAAGGGTGATTGGTGATGGAATACTGGCCCATGAAGAGTCATTTCAAGTAGAACACTATCACTAAAAGAGGTACCTGCACTAATCAATATACATCCATTAGTAAAGATACCATAGGCATTCCAACCAGAAGTTGTTGTTTCAAACAACGGTGGTGATTTAATTGATCTGACCATCAGAGATCGACATTAACAGACATCTTGTCAATGTTAAGCCTGCTACAGGAATGACTGTCACTATCTGGTCAAATACTGTGACCGAAGAAACTGAAAAAAAAATGCACAGTGGCCTAAAAAGATGACACAAGCAAAAGGGTCCTTTGGGCAGATATCTACTGAGTGGCAAATTATTGCAGAAGTGACATTGGCTGAAATTGGACATGAGAAATATCA
This sequence comes from Chiloscyllium punctatum, assembly GCF_047496795.1. Lineage (NCBI taxonomy): Eukaryota > Metazoa > Chordata > Chondrichthyes > Orectolobiformes > Hemiscylliidae > Chiloscyllium > Chiloscyllium punctatum. The sequence continues at coordinate 76,172,097 of NC_092743.1, forward strand.
AGGGACAGGGTTAATAATTAGTGAGGCGAGTTTAGTAGGATACGGTGAGAGACCCACAGGGCTTCACAGTGATAAACCTTGCAAAAAATTCATAACTTGGACTTGGCTGATAAAACATTAGATTCAGCCCAGAGCATTTTTTTATTGCTTTTCTTGATCTTGCTATAAAAATGAATCATTTCAATGTTCCTGACATGACAAAAAGGGAAAAAGAATATATCAGGGTACTTTTAGGATGATATGAAGTTAAATATAGTGATGTTGGAGGTTCAGGTGCATAGAGTTTAAAATGCCACAAACAGGTGCAGAAAATAATCAGAAAGTTAATGGATTGTTGGCCTCTGGAGTATAAGGATACAAGGCACTGTAAGGGGTTCTTTGATGCAATGGTAGTGTCCCTATCCCTTATCCAGGAGGCCAAGATTCAAGTCCCCCCCCCGGTATAGGAGCATGTCTGAACAGGTTGATTAGGGATGTGGGACAAATGCAGGTATATGGAGTTAGGCCACAGATCAGCCATGATTCCACTGAATGGTGGAATGACTCAAGGGGCTCAAGGTTAGAGTGGTGCTAGAAAAGCACAGTAGGTCAGGCAGCATCCGAGGAGCAGGAAAATCAATGTTTCGGACAGGACCCCTTCATCAGAAATCATTCTGATGAAGGGCTCCTGCCTGAAATGTTGACTTTCCTGCTCCTTGGATACTGCCTGACCTGCTGTGCTTTCCAGCACCGCTCTAACCTTGACTCTGATCTCCAGCATCTGCAGTCCTCACTTTTGCCTGACTCAAGGGGCTGAATAGTCTACTTCTATTCTTATGTAGAAGGAAAGATACACTGGCAATGGTGAGAGGTCAAAGAAGGGTCACTAGGCTGATACCAGGTATAGAAGGACAGCCTTTTGAAGAGAGGTTGAGTAGATTGGGCTTGTACCCATTGGAGTTTAGAAGAACGAGAGAAGACCTTTTTGAAACATCTAAGGTCCCTTAGTTCCCTACTGCAGAGGCATGTCAAGGCAGGGTTATTAGGTATATTGAAGTTTGAGATAGCTTTTTAAATAGTAAATGAACAAAGGGTTATATGGAAAATGCAGGAAATAGAGCTGAGTTAATATCAGATTAGTCACAGGGGAGCAGACTTGATGAGCCAAATGGCCTATCTTCTGCTGCTACATCTTCTTATGATAGCTGTAACTGAAAGCCCTCCTCACATCAATAGACTCCATTCATAGGTTCCTACCACGAAGAAGCATCATCATTCTTGTGTTACGAAGTCAAAACAGTGTATGGTCACTTTAAAAGAGAAGATGCGTTTTGAGTTGAAAGATTTTGATAGCATGTATATGTGCAACTAGCTGACAGATGCAGGGAGAGCTGAGAATTGATAGTATGCAACAATCGGCTTGGGGTTGTGTTCAGGCAATCGAATTTGAATTTAACCAATTAATTTAAATTATGCCCAGAATACCTAAAACCAATTGAATTTGAATTTGATTGTATTGACAATATTGGACCAATGAGAGGGTACACTTTTTGGGGAAAGGCATTTTGAAAATTAGTCAAAGCTAACTGCATATCGAATGTGAGAGCATGTCATCCAAAAAAGGTTCTCAATGCTCTCAAAGAAAGCTCTCAGAAGGCACCATCTATTTAAGGTACCAAGAAATTTCAAACAAAGGCACTCACAGTAAAAACAAATTATTGACGGAGGGCCCATGGAGAAGACAGCAGGATTGGAAAGAAGGAAGGAAACAGGGGGATTGGAAGGACGGAAGGAAATAGCAGATTTGGAAGACTGAAAGGAAGACAGCATAAAAGACTATATAGACTGAGAGAATTAGTTAATTTAACTTTAGGAATTGTGTTATTAGAGCAGCATTTTAATAGAGTTCAGATAAAAATTGGTTAAGAAATAGGGGGCTTGTGTTTGTTAATGATTTTTGTTTAGTATTTACCTTAGGAGTTAGGAAAATAAATTGTTATTTTTTTCATTAAATAGTGGAAATCAGGGGTTTTCTTTTACTTACTCACACTTTTAGGAGATTACAAGGTGAGGCAAACTTTTCTGGGGTGTTAATTTTAATTAGCAGAAGGGTTTGATCTCTGCATCATAACACTGGTCTTGAGGGACACGCCTCCGCAGTAGGAGATTCACTGCATTAACTGATTACCAAACCCTTGCCATCAACCCGGGATCAAAAAAGAGGGGAGAACCCGAACAGCTTCAGAGACAGGAATCAATTCTAATGCCTCATTAGTGTGATATTCAATATTGCAAGTCAGAAGATCGAGCTAACATACTTTACAAATATTTACTGAAGGCAATTTACTTTTAGCCAGTGATTACAAACAATGTGCCATGCCAGCCAGAGAAATTACTGAAGTAAGGTATGGAGATGTACCGCTCAGTAAACTGCGAAGTTGTGAACATCTGGCCTAAGCTAACGTATGTCATGCGCAGTGATTAACTGAATGAAGTTAAAGGCTCCCTCCTTCAGAGTTTAAGAGTAATAATCATCAAGAGAAAGATTGTGAAAGGAACTGCATCAAGAGCTCATGGGGATGGTCCATCTGAACGCAGTAGCAAGATGCTAATTTTGGTGCCCAAATGTAGACATGCAAATTAAAAGACTAGTGAAAAACATCTCTCAGAATGGAAAGGGATGCAGCTGTAGTTTCCTCATTTCATGGTCAATCACAGGAAAAGCATGAGAACAACTATGTGTTAATCTATTTGAAGTGCAAGGGAAAGATCTCCTTCTTTTTGTCAATAACTTTAACTAAATCATAAATCAATTTATGATTTATCAAAGGTACTGGTATGGGCAATGACCTACAGTTCACATCAGAGGAGATTTAATTATTTCTGCTTAACAATGTAGCAAACACATGAACATCAACAAATCACCCAACATCATATCACGCTGTAGAGGGCATGCATAGGTTGTAAAGAGATCTTTGAAGCAATATCTCCTTGATAACAAGATGGGCTGTAATTTCCGCATTTCTCTTTGATGCAGGCTCGATAGTTTCCTGTCTTCTTAAAGAAGAACACCACAGTTTATAGCAGGCTCCTCATCTTAGAGGTTAGTGCTTAAACACATTCCTAGGAGAATTTGTTGGTTGCTTAAGTCTGACATCAACAACAAAGGGAGAGAAAAGCAAGACAAAGGTGAAGACAAGTCATGATGCACTAGGAATGAAACATTTAAATTTTCAGACTTAGTCAGAAGGTAATGGAGAGAAATCACAGTGGTAGCACAGAAAATTATGTGGTAACTGTTAAAAAGAGATTAGGTACATTTACCCATCCAGTGTTGTGTAGATCATTGGCTTGAAAGAGCAAATCGAACAAAAGAGAACATCTTAACACATCTATAGTGCAAATTTCTCTTATAGTCCGCAGTGAAAATTTAAGAAACTGAAAAATCTTCAGTCTCGCAAAACCCACCATTGCAGCACAAGGGGCTTTGAACATTAAAGGTCACTTTTCCAACAATTTGGTGTAGTTGGAAGTCAAAATCAAATTTCAAAATTCAGGATTGATACTGCCAAAGATGTTGAGAGAGCAGAGTCAAATTGATACCTAACAGGAATGAGATCACAGCCAGGCAGAAGACAAAGAAGCCAGGCAGGATCATTGAAAGTATACAGGAAACAGGAGACAATGAGATAAAGAGAAGTTAGAAAAATGAGAGGATGGATTTTATTAACAAATATTGTTAAACAAATCATGAAATGGTTTATTTAAAACACTTAAAGCAGTGCAGTTAAATAGAGTCATAAATATGTACAGTACGAAAACAGACCATTTGGTCTAACTCATCTGTGTCGACCAGCTTTCCTAAACTAATCTAGTCCCATTTCCCTGCACTTGGCCCATATCCTTCTAATCCATTCCTATCAATGTATTTGTCCAAATGCCGTTTAAATGTTGTTAGTGTATTCACCTCAACCACTTCCATTGGCAACTCATTCCATATGCGTACCAATCTTTGCGTAAAAATGTTGCCCCTCAGGTTCTTTCTTTCTCCTCTGACCTTAAATGATGCCTTCTAGTCCTCAATTCCTCAATCCTGGGGAAAAGACTGACTGCATTCACCCTATCCATGCCTCTCATGATCTTATACATCTCTATAAGGACTCCCTCAGTCTCCTACACTCTAAAGAAAAATGTCCCAGCTTGTCCAAACTCTCCCTATAACTCAGACCATTGAGTCCAGGCAACACACTTATAAATTTATTCTACACTCTTTCCAGTTCAATAACATCCTCCCTATACAGCAAGGTGACCAAAACTGAATTCAATACTCCAAGTGTGACCACACCAATGTCCTGCATAACTGCAACATAACTTCCTCACCTCTATACTCAATGCCCTCAATCAATTTTTGAAAGTTCTGGCTGAATAACTTCAAAATTGGCTTTCCTCGAATTTAGAATCTTAACTTATAGATCCAGTCTATACTTTTCAATTGTTATTCTAAAACTAACAGAATTTTGGTTACTGGCCCCAAAGTGCTCCCCCACTGACACCTCGGTCACCTGCCCTGCCTTTTTTCCCAAGACGAGGTCAAGTTTTGCAGCTTTTCCAGTGGGTACATCCACATACTGAATCAGGAAATGTTCTTGTACACACCATAACAAATTCCTCTCCATCTAAACCTTTCACAGTCTAAGTTAAAAGCCCCTGCCATAACCGCCCTATTATTCTTACAAATAACAGATTTACTTACAAATTTGTTTCTCAAATTACCATTGACTACTGGGGATCTATGGTATAATATCAATAGGGTCATAGAATGATCATCACTTTGCTTTTTCTCTGTTATACCCAAATACTTATCCTCAACATCTTCCCAGGATTATTCTCCCCAAGTACAGCAGTAATGTTACCCCTAATCAAAATAGCCGCTCCCCCCCATTCTTCCGAAAACATCTAAACATTAGAACATTAAGCTGTCCATTCATGAGTTATGTCTCTTTAATTGCTATGATATCCCAGTCCCATGTTCCTAACCATGCCCTGAATTAATCTGCCTTCCCTGTTAAGCCTTGAAATAAATGCAGTTTCATTTATAGTGCTACCTTGTTCTCTGCTCGCTTCCTGTCTGTTCGGACTATTTGACTTGTTCCTTTTCTCAACTATACCAGTCTCAGACTGATCTCTTTCCTCACTATGTCCCTGGATCCCAACATTTCCCCCACCCTCCACCCAATCATCTCATTACTTTAAATCCTTCTGAGCTGCTCAAGAAAATCTCCCTGCTAGTATTAGTCTCCTTCCAATTCAGATGCAATTTGTTCTTCTGATATAGGCAACGTCTACCTGAGAAGAGATTCCAATGATCCAAAAATGTGAACCCTTCTCCCCTGCACCAGTTCCTCAGCCATGCATTCATCTGCTCTAATCCTCCTATTTCTACCCTCACTAGCTCGTAGCACCGGGAGTAATCCAGATATTACCCCTAAACTCGAGGACATCCTTTTTAAATTCCTGCCTAACTTTTTATATTCTCCCTTCAGAACCTCATCCTTTCCCCTTCCTATGTCATTAGTTCCAATGTGCACTATGACCTATTGCTGGTTCCTCTCCCCTTTGTGAAAATTCTACATCCTCTCAGAGTTATTCTTGATCCAGATACCAGGAGGCGACACACCATTTTGGTTTATTGCTGCTAGCTGCAGAAACATCTGTACGTGCCTCTGACTAGAGAATCGCAATCAATCACTTGGAATCTGATATACTCCTCGTTACCTTAGAGTCAGTCTCAGGATCAGAAACATGGCTGTTTTGCTATATTCATGTGAGAGTTCATCACCCCTACATTTTCCAAACATACTTGTTTGAGATGGGGATAGCCACAGAGGCCTGCCTCCCTCTTCTACCTTTCCTGAAGATAACCCATCTACCTGATCCTTTGATTTTCTCCATTCTTATAACTGTCATCCATCACACCCTCCGAGTTCCTGTTAGTTCCTTACTGTCTCTAACTGCCATTCCAACTCGTCCATATGATCTGATAGGATTCTCTACCAAAGACAGTCCCTGCAGACATAATCATCAGGAACACGGAAATTCTTCCTCATCTCCCACATCTGATTGGAAGAGCACATCACCTGACTAAAGGCCATCTTTGCACCTTAACAATCTACAGACCCAGAAAATAGACTGCTCCAAGTTAATTTTGTACCTATGTTTTATATTTTTTAAATTGAATTAAGAGACAGTTCTCAATAAAATACAATAAAAAACCCACTCTATTCACTATTCTAGATTTACAGCAAGGTTACACTTAAAAAACTATGCACTTAGCTTTTCCCATGCTGTGAGCTCCCCTATACAGGTTCCTACAAGGTCAGTTGCGAATTTCATTATTTGTTTATTTTTCTTCAAAGCATTCCAATGTATAGAGATACTTGAACTCAAACAGCAAAGATCTTAGTTGTGCAGATTCACTGCTGTGTCAGACAGCAGTGTAGATTTCTTTCTCTGATCATGAGGTCTCTACCTTTGTCTCTCTTCCTCCTTTTTAAAGCGCCGTTGTTTTGACCTTTTTTCTCCTAAAGTTCCAAAACAATGCAACAGCATATAAAACAGTAATTACTGTCTCTCGAATTCAAAGAAATCACCTCCAAAATCTAAAATACCTCAAAAAAGGAGCAGCTCTTACAGAGGCTAAAGGGTGAACTTAAAGAGATTTATAAAATAATGAGGGCCATCTATAGAGTGAATAGCCAAGATCTCTTACTCAGGGTGGAGGATGAGATTAGATTAGATTCTCTACAGTGTGGAAACAGGCCCTTTGGCCCAACAAATCCACACTGACCCCCCCGAAGAGCAACCCACCCTGACCCATTCCCAGAGCCTATATTTACTGACTAATGCACCTATCACGATGGGCAATTTAGCATGACCAATTCACCTGACCTGCACATCTTTTGTGATTGTGGGAGAAAACCCAGAGCACCCAGAGGAAACCCACACAGACATGGGGAGATTATGCAAACTCCACACAGACAGTCGCCCAAAGCAGGAATTAAACCCAGGTCCCTGGTGCTGTGAGGCATCAGTGCTAAACACTGAGCCACCGTGCTGCCCCTTAGGAGTCCAAAACTAAAGGGCAGAGGGTTAAGGTGAGAGGGGAAAGATTTAAAAGGAACCTACGGACGTTTGCGCACAAAGGGTTGTGCATGTATGGAATGTGCTGCCAGAGGAAGTGGCAGAGGCTGGCACAATTAAAAAATTTAAAAGGCATCTGTATGCGTATATAGGCCAAATGCTGGTAAATGGGACTAGATTAATCTTGGACATCTGGTTGGCTTGGATGAGTTGGACTGGAGGGTCTGTTTCAATGTTGTATAGCTCTATGACTCCAATGAGATGAGACTGAATTGAGATATAAAAGGTACTAAAGGGTATTGAGAAAGCAGATGTATAAATATGTACAGCAGAATCTTGATTATCTGAATATCAATTATCCAAATTTTGGATTATCCGAAGGGGATCACAATGTCCCGATAGAAACATTATGTCAAAGAGCTATTTCAACCCTGATCAAGTCTTTTGTTTACAAGTACAATGATTAAAAATGAACTTGACTCACTGAAATGCTGCAGAGAACAGTCCTGGACAGTTCAGGCACCGTCTCTAAATGACTGACCTCTTGCCTTCTCTCTGTCTCACGACACTTTCCCTGGAGTTCTGCATAGGAGTGAACTGTAAACTGCCCCCTCCTCCAAATAATCTCTCCAAAATTGTCCACCTCGGTAAAAAGGTAGGGGTGTGTGTGTGCGTGTGTGTGTGTGGTGTCTCCTGAATGGGGAGCAGACTTCACAGAAAAATCTAAACCACAGAGGAAATCAATTAACAGAATAATCAATTAATCCGAACAAAATAGTGCCTGCCCATCTCGTTTGGATAATTGAGGTTTCTCTTATATTGAGGCATAGATAGAATGAATATCCAGAGACTTTTTCCAAGGGCAGAAACAGCTATCACAGAAGGGGTATAATATTAAAAGAGAGTGATGGGTGCCTGGAATGCACTGACAGCAGTAGTAGGAGAGTCAGATACATTAGGGACATTTAAGCAACATTTAAAAAGGCATATGGATGACAGTAAAATGAAGGGTATTTAGGTTGGTTTGATCTTAGAATCAGATAAGTGATCAGCACAATATCAAGGCCCAAATTGTTCAATGTTTGATGTAGATGTTTCATCATGTGCTGTGATCTAGAAGAGGAGGTAGGAGTATCAAATTTGAAACAGAAATGAGGAAAAAGTACAAATCTCAAAAGATCATAAATCTGTGGAACTCACTATCTATGGTGGACACCAGGGCATTGAGTAAATTTAAGGTGGAAATGTACAGATTTTTTTATTAATAACAAGCTGAAGGGTTATGGGGAGTATGCAGGAAAGTGGAGTTGAGGCCGAGATGAGATCTGCCATGTTTACATTGGCATTGAAATATTTCAGTACTATTTTCATTTGTAACCATTAAGCCCCTTAAAAAGTAATTTGACAAAATCAATACGTGGATTTCCATCTACACTGCTAAACAATATAACCGCAAATAAGTATTATTGACATGAACTGAAGGTACTAGAACCTTCTACTAAGTCTTTTTCAGTTAGCATGTGTACCTGAATAAATGATGTTTCATTCCAGAAATGTATCTTGATTCAGGGTTGGCACTTTATTGAGTATTCACTTTGCTATATTCACGACACTGTAGATGCTATGTGCATGATGTTTATGAACATCCCATTGATGAGGTACAATCCATTGATAAGTTAATTGTGTTAGTAATAAGTAATACCACGAAACTTGCCAATGGCAATGTTCCCAACAAAGGCTATATAGATTGTGAAACAGCTTCATGCTTAACTGCAATGTTCTAAAATAAATTATCTGTGATCAGCAGGAATTCAGCAAACCCATTTTTTTCCCATCACCTAAGTGCTGTCTTTCAAGGAGGTCATTTGTTTCTCTCATTCATGAAGAATACTGTTGTGTTTGTGGTTGGTTTGAACCAGAAATAGAACACAAGGGAGATGGAGGGTAAACTAGAACAGTGAATACTTTAACGTACATCTCCTCAGCTCCAGAGTCAATTGGAGACTGCCTCCCCTAGCTCCCATGCTGGGTCACATGACCTACTCTCTTAAAATGGGCACAATTTCCACATTTCCCTTATCAATACATACATCCAACAAATGTAACTCTTATCCTGGACGAACCCTTGTTTATGGGCAGCACGGTGGCTGCCTCACAGCAGCAGGAACCCGAGTTCGATTGCAGCCTTGGGCAACTGTCCGTTTGGAGTTTGCATATTCTCCCCATTTCTGTGTGGATTTCCTCCAGGTGCTCTGGTTTTCTCCCACAATCCAAAAGATGGGTAGATTAGGTGAATTGGCCAAGCTAAATTGCCCACAGTGTTCTGGGATGTGTCAGTCAGGTGCATTAGTTAGGGGTAAATGTAGAGTAATTGGGTAGAGGAATGGGTCTGGGTGGGTTACTCAGAGGGTCAGTATGGACTTGTTGGGCCAAATGATCTGTTTCTACACTGTAAACTCTATGATCTATACAAGCATGGTCAGGGATATTTATTTTAACAAAAAGGAAAAAGACCCTTCCCTAGACACACTGATATGATCAGTCTCTCAGGGGATGGTGAATCCTCAAAGACCTTCTCTTGTCTCAGCAACCTTTTCTCATGTAGTCTCCTGGATTTCCAGAAGCTTCAGTTGTTCTGCAGGTACGTCCCTTTCCGATTGTCTATTGTTGTCCTCTGACACTGCTGTTGGCTCCACCCTGAATATGGCCAAACCTGACTTGATGAACAGGTATTGGAGCTAGGGGAGGCAGTCCAAAGATGTGCAGGTCAGGTGAATTGGCCATGCTAAATTGGCCATGCTAAAGTGTTAGGTGCATTAGTCAGAGGGAAATGGATCTGGGTGGGTTACTCTTCAGAGAGTTGGTGAGGACTGTTTGGGCTGAAGGGCCTGTTTCCATACTGTAGGAAAAGCTAATCTAATCTAATTTAATCACTTGTCCCACCTGAACTGGCTCAGTATTTTGAAGGGCATTCCCCTTATTGCTGAGGTGCAGCAACCAGCTGGTCCATATGTCTCCCCCAGACCAGTCTCTCCTCTGGAACACCCTTAATGACGAAGTTTCATCCTTCTGTCAATCCGCCATTCTGGATTTCGCACAACTACCTCTTTGGTCTCTTCAAGCCACAGTAATTCAAACATGGTTCTCACCTGGCAGTTAAACATTAAAACATCAGCAAGCACTGAGTCACTGCATGTAGTGTCTTCCGATATATGCTGAGGAATTTGTTCAGTTGCCATTTAGCCCTCCATTTGTGAGGTGTTTAAAGCCTGCTTCAAGGTTTGTACAAAAATCTCTACCTATCCGTTTGTCACATGGTGACCTCGCATATCTGATGCCATGATTTTTCAAGTACTGTTCGAACTCTTGCACCACAAACTGTGGACCATTGTCATTCATAACTTGTTCAGGAACTCGGCAATATTTCATCCAGTCAGCGTCATCTGATACCAATTTCATGACTGTCACCTCAGGCCACTTGAAAAGGGCACCTACAACCACTAGTAACATCCGTCCCTCTACTGGTCCCGCAAAATCAACATGAAGCCACTGCCATGATGATTAAAACCACTCTCATTGATAAAGGGGCGACAATGGAGGTGCCTACTTTAGTAACGCGCAGGATTTGCATGATCCACTTTCTCCTCGATCTGGGAGTCTACATTCGGCGACCAAAAGTAGTTCCTGGCTTTTTCTTTCATTCACACCACATCAGGATACCATTGGTGCACTTGTTACAGCACCTTTCCTCTTCACAGGGAAGGAATAACAACTCTCATTCCTTACATTAAACACTCATCTGATATGGGCAACTCCCACCTCCTGGACAGGTAAAGATCTAATTCTGGGAAGTTACTATAACCGGACTAGGTCCACCACAAGGCTCAAGACCAGGTCACTCCAGTTAGTGTTCCATACCTGATTTGCAGACAGCAGTATCTTGTCTTCCTCAGCAGAATACATAATTTTCAGGTTCCAGTTGAGAATATCCTTATTTCCTGGTCGTGGTAACCTTGACAAAGCATCTGGATTACCATACTTCTCCAACTGTCAGCATCTGATTTCATATGAGTAGACTGACAAAGCCTACTCAAAGCGTGGATTACACCTCTTCCCACCCTATCTCTTGCAAAAATGCCATCCCGTATTCCCAATTTCTCAGCCTCCGCCGTATCTGCTCCCAGGAGGACCAGTTCCACCATAGGACACACCAGATGGCCTCCTTCTTTAGAGACCGCAATTTCCCTTCCCACGTGGTTAAAGATGCCCTCCAACGCATCTCGTCCACATTCCGCACCTCCGCCCTCAGACCCCACCCCTCCAACCGTAACAAGGACAGAACGCCCCTGGTGCTCACCTTCCACCCGACAAACCTTCGCATCAACCAAATCATCCGCCGACATTTCCGCCACCTCCAAAAAGACCCCACCACCAGGGATATATTTCCCTCCCCACCCCTTTCCGCCTTCCGCAAAGACCGTTCCCTCCGTGACTACCTGGTCAGGTCCACACCCCGCTACGACCCACCCTCCCATTCTGGCACTTTCCCCTGCCACCGCAGGAACTGTAAAACCTGTGCCCACACCTTCTCCCTCACCTCTATCCAAGGCCCTAAAGGAGCCTTCCACATCCATCAAAGTTACACCTGCACATCCACCAAGATCATTTATTGTATCCGTTGCTCCCGATGTGGTCTCCTCTACATTGGGGAGACTGGGCGCCTCCTAGCAGAGCGCTTTAGGGAACATTTCCAAGACACCCGCACCAATCAACCAAACCGCCCCGTGGTCCAATATTTCAACTCCCCCTCCCACTCTGTCGAGGACATGGAGGTCCTGGGCCTCCTTCACTGCTGCTCCCTCACCACCAGACGCCTGGAGGAAGAACGCCTCATCTTCCGCCTCAGAACACTTCAATCCCAGGGCATCAATGTGGACTTCAACAGCTTCCTCATTTCCCCTTCCCCCACCTCATCCTAGTTTCAAACTTCCAGCTCAGTAACTGTCTCCTTGACTTGTCTGGACTTGTCCGACCTGCCTATCTCCTTTTCCACCTATCCACTCCACCCTCTCCTCCTTGACCTATCGCCTTCATCCCCTCCCCCACTCACCCATTGTACTCTATACTACTCTCTCCCCACCCCCACCCTCCTCTAGCTCATCTCTCCACGCTTCAGGCTCACTGCCTTTATTCCTGATGAAGGGCTTTTGCATGAAACGTCGATTTCGCTGCTCGTTGGATGCTGCCTGAACTGCTGTGCTCTTCCAGCACCACTAATCCAGTATTTGGTTTTCAGCATCTGCAGTCATTGTTTTCACCTTGACAAAGCCACTGCCTATCGCTGCAGGTGTGCTGCCACCATTTATAGCATTCTCGTACTCAGGTCAAAAATGGAGCCTGTGCTCTGTCAGCAGCACAAAGTGCCTCCTTACACATTCATGCTGGGTTAGCTGAACTATTAGTTTAAAGGGGCAACACCACACAACTATATACATAACAAATACTTTGAATATATTGTCAGATCTGCTGTGTTACACAGTTACACTGAGGACAGCCGTATGATATATAAAGACGTATCACAGAGATGCAAAACTAATATCTCACGAAAAAAAGGGAAAAACTACTTTCTGTGAAGTAAATGAAAATCAAATCACTTTCTGACCTCCATAAAAAATGTACCAAACACAAGGCTCTGGGATAAAATACATAAACTTTATTTCATTCAAATAAGAAAATGAATTTTGTCTTCTTAAAATAGTCAATGGCTGCAGATGAAGTTGTGAGACATTCAGTTAGGATGAGTTAGGGTACAACACGGACAATACTAAAAACAGTCATTCAAGTATTACAAAAATCAAAAAGTTGATGAGAAATCCAAAAATATCTGGTGATCATTCCAACAGCTTAGAGTCACAGAGTCATAGATTAAGAGTTATGCAGCACTGAACGGACCCTTTGGTTCAACTTGTCCATGCCAACCAAATATCCTAAATTAATCTCGTTCCATTTGCCAGCATTTGGCCCATTTTATTCCTGATGAAGGGCTTTTGCCCGAAACATCGATTTTGAAGCTACTTGGATGCTGCCTGAACTGCTGTGCTCTTCCAGCACCACTAATCCATATCTCTTTAAACCCTTCCTATTCATATACCCATCCAGATGCCTTTTTAATGTTGTAATTGTACTAGCCTCCATCACTTCCTATGGCAGTTCATTCCAGACACGCACCATGTCTGAAAAAGTTGCCCCTTGGGTCCCATTTATATCTTTCCCTTCTCACCTTAAACTTCCCTACACTGGGGGAAAGACCTTGTCTATTTTACCCTATCCATGCCACACATTATTTTATAAACCTGCAGTACATCTCTATGACTCTATAACTCTTGCCCCCGGTGCTCCAGGGAAAATAACCCTAGACTATTCAGTCTATCTCTATAGCTCAAATCCTCCAACTCTGGCAACATCCTTTTAACTATTTTCTGAACCCTTTCAAGTTTCACAACATCCTTCCTATTGCAGGGAGACCAGAATTGCATGCAGTGGTCCAAAATCAATGTCCTGTGCAGCCACATCGTGACTTTCCAATCCAACTCCAATACTCAATGCACTGGTCAATAAAGGCAAGCATACCAAAAGCCTTCTTCACAATCTTACCTACCTAGGAAATTCTGTGTCTCTGTCCTGGGCTCCATTTTTTTTTGTGTGGCTGATTAGCCTGATCCTAAAGCCACATAGAACATAGAACACAGAACATAGAAGAATACAGCGCAGTACAGGCCCTTTGGCCTTCGATGTTGCGCCGATCCAAGCCCACCTAACCTACACTAGCCCACTATCCTCCATATGCCTATCCAATGCCAGTTTAAATGCCCATAAAGAGGGAGAGTCCACCACTGCTACTGGCAGGGCATTCCATGAACTCATGACTCGCTAAGTAAAGAATCTACCCCTAACATCTGTCGTATACCTACCACCCCTTAATTTAAAGCTATGGCCCATTGTAATAGCTGACACCATACATGGAAAAAGGTTCTCATGGTCAACCATATCTAAACCCCTAATCATCTTGTACACCTCTATCAAGTCACCCCTAAACCTTCTTTTCTCCAATGAAAACAGCCCCAAGTGCCTCAGCCTTTCCTCCGATCACCGATCATACATTTAACAAGTGGTTCTGAGAGGTATCCATAGAATCCATACAGTATGGAAACAGGGCATTCAGCCCAACAAGTTCACACTGCACATCTCTCAAAGGAGTATCCCTTTTTTGAAGTAACAAAGAAGATTGATGAGGGCAGAGCAGTAGATGTGATTTATATGGACTTCAGCAAGGCGTTCGACAAGGTTCCCCATGGGAGACTGATTAGCAAGGTTAGATCTCATGGAATACAGGGAGAACTAGCCATTTGGATACAGAACTGGCTCAAAGGTAGAAGACAGAGGGTGGTGGTGGAGGGTTGCTTTTCAGACTGGAGGCCTGTGACCAGTGCAGTGCCACAAGGATCGGTGCTGAGCCCTCTACTTTTTGTCATTTACATAAATGATTTGGATGCGAGCATAAGAGGTACAGTTAGTAAGTTTGCAGATGACATCAAAATTGGAGGTGTAGTGGACAGCGAAGAGGGTTACCTCAGATTACAACAGGATCTGGACCAGATGGGCCAATGGGCTGAGAAGTGGCAGATGGAGTTTAATTCAGATAAATACGAGGTGCTGCATTTTAGGAAAGCAAATCTTAGCAGGACTTATACACTTAATGGTAAGGTCCTAGGGAGTGTTGCTGAACAAAGAGACCTTGGAGTGCACGTTCATAGCTCCTTGAAAGTGGAGTCGCAGGTAGATAGGCTAGTGAAGAAGGCGTTTGGTACGCTTTCCTTTATTGGTCAGAGTATTGAGTTCAGGAGTTGGGAGGTCATATTGCGGCTGTACAGGACATTGGTTAGGCCAAAGTTGCAATATTGCGTGCAATTCTGGTCTCCTTCCTATCGGAAAGATGTTGTGAAACTTGAAAGGTTTTAGAAAAGATTTACAAGGATGTTGCCAGGGTTGGAGGATCTGAGCTACAGGGAGAGGCTGAACAGGCTGGGGCTGTTTTCCCTGGAGTGTCGGAGGCTGAGAGGTGACCTTATAGAGGTTTACAAAATTATGAGGGGCATAGATAGGATAAGCAGGCAAAGTCTTTTCCCTGGGGTCAGGGAGTCCAGAACTAGACGGCATAGGTTTAGGATGAGAGGGGAAAGATATAAAAGAGACCTAAGGGGCAACGTTTTCACGCAGAAGGTGGTACGTGTATGGAATGAGCTGCCAGAGGATGTGGTGGAGGCTGGTACAATTGCAAGATTTAAGAGGCATTTGGATGGGTATATGAATAGGAAGGGTTTGGAGGGATATGCACCGGATGCTGGCAGGTGGGACTGGATTGGGTTGGGCTATCTGATCGGCATGGACGGGTTGGACGGAAGGGTCTGTTTCCATGCTGTACGTCTCTATGACTATGACCCAAGGAACTGTGAATTTGCACTCCAAGATCTCTTTGTTCAGCAACACTTACTATTTTTTATTAGATTCCCTACAGTGTGGAAACAGGCCCTTCGGCCCAACAAGTCCACACCGACCCTCCAAAGAATAACTCACCCAGACCCATTCCCCTACCCTATATTTACCCCTGACTAATGCACCTAACACCTTTCAGCCTCCGGCGCTCCAGGGAAAACAGCCCCAGCCTGTTCAGCCTCTGCTTGTAGCTCAGATCCTCCAACCCTGGCAACATCCTTATAAATCTTTTCTAAAACCTTTCAAGTTTCACAATATCTTTCCGATAGGAAGGAGACCAGAATTGTACGCAATATTCCATTTATCATCGCCAATTCACCTGACCTGCACATCTTTTGGACTGTGGGAGGAAACCAGAGCACCCAGAGGAAACCCACGCAGACACGGAGAGAATGTGCAATCTCCACTCAGACAGTCACCCAAGGGAGGAAGTGAACCCGGGTCTCTAGTAATGTGAGGCAGAAGTGCTATCCACTAAGTCACCGTGCTGCCCATGGATTTTAACATGAAGTGTCTAAGTCCTGCCCAGAGAGATCTACAGCAAGCTTCCTGTCGTTGTCTGACAGAATCCGTGGAGAAAGTGATAATTGCCTGCTCTGGTTGCTATCTGATACAGTCTGTGTCCCTGGATGGTTAATTGTTCACCCAGAAGTTATCCATCATTTAGGCCTACACCACCATTTATAGTACATAGTCAAATTCACTGAAGATACATTGTATGATGTAGACTGTGAAATTCATATATATTTTAATAACAATTTAAGTTTTGATTTGTGGATTTCGAATTTGTAACATATACGTATTTTTTCTGTCTCTGTTGGAATACTAGAGTCTCCGAGTCATACAGATCTACAGCACTGAAAAAGACCCTTCAGCTCATCATGTCATTGCTGGTCATAAACAACCATTTAACTATTCCAAGCCCACTTTCTGTCACTTGGCCAAAGCTTTGTGTGCCCTGACATCACAACTGCACATCAAAATGCTTTTAAAATGTTTTGACAGTTTCACCCTCTACCAACATTATAAGCCTTTAAGGACTGTGGCACAGTGGCTCAATGCTTAATGCTGCTGCCTCACAATGTCAGGGATGCAAGTTCGATTCCAGCCTCAGACACATGTCTGTGTGGAGTTTGCGCATTCTTCTTGCGTTTCTGCCAGTGCTCTGGTTTCCTCCCACAGTCCAAAGATGTGCAAGTTAGGTGGATTGGCCATGCTAAATTGCCCATAGTGTCCAGGGATATATATGTGAGGTGCATTCGCCATGGGAAAATGCAGAGTTACAGTGATAGCGTAGGGAGATGGGTCTGGGTGGGAAACTCCTGGGTGTAGAGGGGACTTGTTGAGCTGAATAGCCTGTTTCCACACTGTACGGATTCTATGGATACTTCCCAGAAACACCTGCTAAATTTGTGATCAGAGATGTGGCTTTAGGATCAGGCTCAGCAGCCACACGAAAACCCACAGAACCCTGGACAGAGACATGGGATTTTCTAGGTAGATAATCGTACTCGTCACTGAGTGATTGCCATCAACAACGACCCATACAGGCAGTAAACTCCAGATGAAAATGGTTTTCCTTACATCTCCTCTAAACTTTCTACTCTTTACCTCAAATCTATTCCAAACAAAAACTGAAATTGCTGAAGAAACACAGTAGGTCTGCCAGCATCTGTGAAGAGAGACTTTAGTGAGCTTTCTTCAGAACTAGTTGCTAGGAAAAGGTGATATATTTGCTGAAGACAGGGGACGAGGAAAAGAGTGAACAGATACACAGAAATGCAATCAGAGAGAAACAAAGAGAAAGAACGACAGTTAGGCAGACAGATGGTAGTGTGCCAGGGAGAAAGAAAAGCTGAAAACGGTGACCATGAATCAGTGAAGATGAGTTGGCTATGCTGAAAGCATGTCATGAGAGATGTGGGGTTGGGCAAAGTACATGGAAGAAGGTCCTAAAAGTATTAAGCTTGAAGGCTGCTGGATACCCATGAATATAATCGGATGCTATTCTTCCAGCTTGTGGTAAGCCTTGCTGCAACAGATCAGAGACAGAAATGTTGACCAGACAACAAGGTCGTGTGGAAGTGTCAGACAACTGAAAGTTCAGGGTTACTTGTGTGGACGGAATGTAGGTGTTCAGCAAAGTGATTGTGCAGTCTATGTCTCATCTCCCCAGTGTACAAAAGACAACATTGTGAACAGTGAATACAGCAGGGTGAATCAAATGCAGGTAAATCACCAGGTAGATGTGTCTGGAGCCTAGGACAGTGAGAGAGGGAAGATGCAATCAGGCAGGTGTTCAACCTTCTGCAATTGCATGAGAAGGTGCCTAGGTATGTGGGGAGATTTTGGGAGTGGAGAAGTGGACCAGAGTGTCCAAGAGTGAACGGTACCTGCAAAATGCTGACATGGAAGGGGAAAGGAATAGGTGTCAGGTGGTGCCATCCCGCTGGAAATGGCACAAATGGTGGCATTAGATGTGGATGCTGGTGAAATGAGGGCTGAAGTGCAGGAAATAAGTCACAGCTCAGTTCGCCAATAACCACTGTTGATCATTTCTGAGCCCCCCCCCCCCCCACCCCATCATGAGACCAGATGTAACAGGGAGGGTGAAACTGGGAAAATGGAATGAAGTCTTTATAGGAAACAGGGAGGTGAAGCTGTACAGTCCAAGTAACTGAGCGAGTCAGTGGTCAATCTCATC
This sequence comes from Chiloscyllium punctatum, assembly GCF_047496795.1. Taxonomy (NCBI): domain Eukaryota; kingdom Metazoa; phylum Chordata; class Chondrichthyes; order Orectolobiformes; family Hemiscylliidae; genus Chiloscyllium; species Chiloscyllium punctatum. The sequence goes on from NC_092743.1 coordinate 76,190,473, forward strand.
TGCTCTAAAAAAATGCCAGTCTGTTCAATCTTTGTCCATAAATGAAACTCTCCATTTCAGGCAATATCCTGGTAAACCTTCTCTGAACCTTCTCCAGTGCTATCACATGCCCCTATAATATGGATTCCAGAATACAATACTCTAGCTGTGGTGTAACTAACATGCAGCATAACCTTGTTCCTCTAAAACATCATGGGCCTGATGAAGGGCTTATGCTCGAAACATCATTTCTCTTGCTCCACAGATGCTGTGCTTTTTCAGCACCATGCACTTCGCTTTGGCTATACAGGGCAAGTATGCCACATGCCTTCTTAACTATTTTGTCAACCTATCCCACTATCTTAAGGGACTGGTGTACATGCATGCCAAGGTCTCTTTAATCCTCAGTGCTTCCCAGAGTCCTACCGTTCATCATGTATTCCCTTGCTTTGCCCAAGTGCATCACTTCATGTTTAGCCAGATTGAATTCAATTTGCCGCTGATCAGCCCATGTGGCTCAAGGATAGCGTGTAATGCAAGGATAGCATTCTTTCAGAATGGCACGGTGGCTCAGTGGTTAGCACTGCTGCCGCACAGCGCCAGGGACCTGGATTCGATTCCCGCCTCGGGAGACTGTCTGTGTGGAGTTTGCACATTCTCCCCAGTTCTGCGTGGGTTTCCACCGGGTGCTCTGGTTTCCTCCCACAATCCAAATTTGTGGAAGTCAGGTGAATTGGCTCTGCTAAATTACCCGTCGTGATAGGTGCATTAGTCAGGGGTAAATATAGGCTCGGGGAATGGGTCTGGGTGGGTTACTCTGCCCTTGTTTAACAATCTGGGATAAATTTCATCTGACCCTGAAGATTCATCTATTTGTATGCCTGTCAGAGTACTCAGAACCTCCTCTCCACCTATGCTAATCTCAAATTGTACCACAGAACTTCTCCATGATTTCTGTACCCATATAATCCCTCTCACTAGTGACAACGGACAAAACATTAATTTTGAACCCTACTTAAAACTTATGCTCCACGCATAAATTATTGCTGTGTCCTTAATGAGCCCGACTCTTTCCCTTGTTATCCTTTTAAACTTAATATGCCAATAGAACAATTTAGGACTTTCCTTTACCTGTGAATAACTTTTCATGTCCCTTTTTAGCTCTCCTAATCTTTTTAAGTTCCATGTTGCACATTCTATATTCCCCTAGGGCTTCTGCTCTCTTAAACCTTCAATATCTGTCATCAGCCTCCCATCTCCCCTTAAACCAATGCCACATATCCCTTCATATTCAGCGTTCACAGCATTTGATGATCCCATTCTTTTCCTTTATTGGAACATGTTGGTCCTGTACCTGCTATTTCCTCCTTGAATGCATCTCACTGTTCTGAGACAGATTTACCTCAAAGTATCTGCTCCCAGTACACTCTGGTCAAATCATATTTGATCTTATTAAAATCAGCCTGACCCCAGTTGAGAGGTTCGATTTCAGACTCATCCTTGTCCCGTTCCATAATAATTAGCTTCTCCTGGTTCTGAAGATTATAAAGATTCTAGCCCACCATTTATATGCATGTCATCTATCCCAAACCTCGTAATCGAAAGACAAAAAGAAAACCACATGGAGCACTGGAGACCAAAACACTTGACCACCTGGAGAATGCCATTGTTTGGGCCAAAGATCTAAGTGATGTCCATATTACTCAACCTGCACAGAAGTCTGATGCCTACTGCACAGGTCATTGACTCATACAGTGGGATTAAAGAAAATCAGCTATACTACCCTGTGTCCCAGGCTATTAGGTTCAATCATGATCAATTTTAAGCATAATCACCTGCTGAGATATGTGAATAAAAATGAGCAACCTTTATTGACTGTAAGAACAATCTAAGGTCACAAATTCATGAGATAAAGGATGTGCAGAAGGTAAAGAAAGCCCGACAGATGCAACAATATGCTGATCACCATGATACGAAAAGCTTTCTAAAGCCATCAGGCAAATCCAAGGCATTAAAAGCTGTGAGTCAAATGCTGGCAAATTGTAGCAGAATAGTTAGGTGCTTGTTTTGGCCAGCATGGACACAACAGGCCAAAGGGCCATGCTGTAGGCCTCTCTGACTCTACGACCAATTCCATTTGTCAACACTGAAGGCTCCTCAGTGGTGAAGCCACAGTGATAGCTGATACTGTCCATGCTCTCCTTCAGTCTTCTAGGGTAGAATCCATGTGTTATTGTTCACAACAGGACTCCATACACTCAATCTAATGGATTTGGAAGCAAAACAAAAACTTCCACAGACTTCAGGAATGCAATATTTGTAATTATCTTCAAGAGCAGAGGTTAAATCATGCCAAAGCAATGATCCAGGTATTCTACCTTATCGGTAGAAGAGAAACTCCTGACGCATCTCTTCTTGTGGGGAAAGAAAGACCTCCAGAGACACAATGTGATTTCAGACCTTAACAGAGGAACCTCTGAATTATTGTCAGACACATTCAAAAAACATTTAAATGTCAAAACATTTTTCAACCCAACCAGAGGCATTTGCTTCAGCAAACTGGAGGTTCTATGAATTGTGTTTCAAAGATTTTTATCTCAAAGAAACTCAACATAATCATGAGGCAAGTGAAAGATTATCAACCGCAACAATTTTGAATGGGAAATCTGAAATGGATGCCTTAAAATCTACACTCAAATCAAGCTCCCAGGTCAAACAACACTGTGCAATAGTCTCCATACTGTTTTCAATGTACCTGGTGTGGCTATTCACCTCTTCAAAGACCAACTGCTCTCCAATGTCAGCACTAAATACTTTTCAGATGGAAAAATAACCTTAGTTACCTCTCTGCCAAAACTAAACTGACCATCACAGGTTTGTAAGTCACACAATTTCTTTACTTCTATATTCAAGAAACTCAGTTTGTCCTTGAAGGGTGTAAAAACAATATTACATCACCATTCCTTCAATGTAACTAGGACAAAATCTCGTAATTCTTGCCCTAACAGCATTGTTTGTGTCCCCACTCTCAGCATTTCAAGAAAGCAGCCTTTTCCACAGTCTAGATCAGAGTGGTGCTGGAAAAGCACAGCAGGTCAGACAGCATCCAAGGAGCAGGAAAATCAACATTTCGGGCAAATGTCTTTCATCAGGAATGGAGGCAGGGATCCACAGAATGGAGAGATAAATGGTGGGGGCGGGGGGAGCTGGGGAGAAGGTACAATAGGTGAATGGGGGTGGGGATGGAGGTGATACGTCAGAGAGGAGGGTGGGGGAAGGTAGCAAAGAGTACTGGCAGGTAGGACAGGTCATGAGGATGATGCTGAGCTGGAAGTCTGGAACTGGGGTAAGGTGGGGGAGGGGAAATGAGGAATCTGGTGAAGTCCACATTGATGCCCTGGGGTTGAAGTGTTCCGAGGTGGAAGATGAGGCGTTCTTCCTCTAGGCGTTGGGTGGTGAGGGAGTGGCAGTGGAGGAGGCCCAGGACCTGCATGTCCTCGGCAGAGTGGGAGGGGGAGTTGAAATGTTGGGCCATGGGGTGGGGTTGATTGGTGCAAATGTCCCGGAGATATTCCCTAAAGCCGCTCTGTGAGGAGTCTTCCCAGTGTAGAGGAGACCGCATTGGGAGCAACGGATACAATAAATTACATTGGTGGATGTGCAGGTGAAACCTTGATGGATGTGGAAAGCTCCTTTGGAGCCTTGAATGGAGGGGAGGAAGGAGGTGTGGGCGCAGGTTTTGCAATTCCTGCAGTGGCAGGGGAAGGTGCCAGGACGGGAGGGTGGGTTGTTGGGGGGCATGGACCTGACCAGATAGTCATAGAGGGAATAGTCCTTGCGGAAAGCGGATTGGGGTGGGGAGGGAAATATATCCCTGGTGGTGGGGTCCATTTGGAGGTGGCGGAAATGTCGACAGATGATGCAGTTTATGCGAAGGTTGGTAGGGAGGAAGGTGAGGACCAGGGGGTTCTGTCCTTGTTACAGTTGGAGGGGTGGGGTTTGAGGGCGGAGGTGCGGGACATGGATGAGATGCATTGGAGGGCATCTTCAACTACGTGGAAAGGAAAATTGCGGTCTCTAAAGAAGGATGCCATCTGGTGTGTTCTGTGGTGGAACTGGTCCTCCTAGGAGCAGATACGGCGGAGTCCGAGGAATTGGGAATATTGGATGCCATTTTTGCAAGAGGTAAGGTGGGAAGAGGTGTAATCCAGGTAGCTGTGGGAGTCGGTGGGTTTGTAAAAATGTCAGTGTCAAGTCGGTCGTCATTAATGGAGATGGAGAGGTCCAGGAAGGAGAGGGAGGTGTCAGAGATGGTCCAGGTGAATTTAAGGTCAGGGTGGAATGTGTTGGTGAAGTTGAAGTTGATGAACTGCTCAACCTCCTCATGGGAGCGCGAGGGTAGCGCCAATGCAGTCATCAATGTAGCGGAGGAAGAGGTGTGGAGTGGTGCTGGTGTAACTACAAAAGATGGACTGTTCTGCATAACCGACAAAGAGTCAGGCATAGCTGGGGCCCCTGCTGGTACCCATGGCTACTCCTTTGGTCTGGAGGAAGTGGGAGGATTTGAAGGAGAAATTGTTAAGGGTGAGGACCAGTTCAGCCAAACAAATGAGAGTGCCAGTAGTAGGGCACTGTTGGGGACATTGGGAGAGGAAGAAAAGGAGGGCTTAGAGGACCTGGTCATGGCGGATGGAAGTGTAGAGGGACTGGATGTCCATGGTGAAGATGAGGAATTGGGGATCAGGGAAACAGAAGTCTTGGAGGAGGTGGAGGGCATGGGTGGTGTCTTGAATGTATGCGGGGAGTTCCTGGACTAGGGGGGATAGGACAGTATCAAGGTAGGTGGAGAGGAGTTCATGGGGCAGGAGTATGCTGCGACAATGGGTCGGTTGGGTGGTCAGGCTTGTGAATTTTGGGAAGGAGGTAGGGTCAGATGGTGCGGGGTTCCCGGACTACGAGGTAGGAAGCTGTGGGTGGGAGATCTCCTGAGGTGATGAGATTCGGTATGGTCAGGGAGATTATGGTTTGGTGATGGGAGGGTGGGGTCATGGTCGAGGTGTGGTAGGAGGAGATGTCTTTGAGTTGGCGTCTGGCTTCAGCAGTGTAGAGGTCAGTGTGCCAAACTACCACTGCACTCCCTTTATCCGTTGGCTTGATGGTGAGGTTGGGATTGGGGCAGAGGGAGTGGAGGGCTACGTGTTTTGAGGGTGAGAGCTTGGAGTGGAGGAGGGGGGAGACAGGTTGACGTGGTTAATGGTCTCGGTGGCAGTTGGAAATTAAGAGATTGAGGGCGGGTAATAGGCCAGCACGGGGTGTCCAGGTCGATGGAGTGCTTTGGAGGCGGGCGAAAGGATCCTCAGAAGGTGGGCGGGAGCCTTGATTGAAAAAGTAAGCTCAGAGGCAGAGGCAGCGAAAGAAGTGTTCAACGTCACAATGCGTATTAAATTCATTAATGCACAGATGGAGCGGGATAAAGGTAAGGCCTTTGCTGAGGACTGATAGTTTGTCCTCAGTGAGGGGGAGGTCCGGCGGGTGGGGGGGGGGGGGGGGGGGGGGGGAATGGTGAAAACTTGGCAGGGCTGGGAGCTAGGACCTGGTGTAGGTGTGAAGCTGGGAGTTGGGGGTGGAGCCTGTAACTGGAGTAGGTGCGGTAGTAGGGGGAATGGGAGTGGAGCAGGGGTGAACTTTCCCTCAGGGCTCTGGGGAGCAGGGATGGTGACAGTGAGACCTGTGGGAGGCGCATCAGCAGAATGTAGGTGAGTGGCGTCGGTGGGGACGAAAGTGGTGGTGAACATGGCAGTGGGGGGGGGGGGGGGGGGGGGGGGGCGAAGTTGCTGAGCTTGTGATGTCAATGATGATGTGGGGGGCAGAAGTGATGTCACGTGTGGTGCATGAGGAATCGTGAGGGGCGGAAGTGGCCATGATGGGGGTTGAAGTGACGCCATTGATCGCCATGGGCATGGTAGCTGTACCAGCCACATGGCTAATGGTGTCCGAGCAGTTCCAGAGGCCGGGGTAATCTTCTGGTGCCATGATGGCTTTTCCATGTCAATTAGGGAAGCACAATAAATGCTAGCCCAGCCAGTGAAATACACAGCCCTCAAACAAAAGTATTGTTACAACATTGCGGTGAACCCTTCTGTTAATTAAACCAAACACCCAGGAAAGCTCATTTCGCCTCGTGATCTGTTAAAATATGAGTGGTAGAGAACTCCAAAATTCCACTAAAGAAAATAAAATCATTTTTTAAACTCTAAAAGTGAATATTAAACAACAACTATTCACCACTCTAAGTCCCCCTTTCTCTTAATTGCTTGTTATCTGCCTCCAACTTTATAACAATATACTGTTTCAATATAGTATTTATTAAAATTACATCAACTTAATTTCGATGCCATACAATGGTTGTCATCTTTGATGTCCGTCCTCTTCCGGCTGAAGATCGCCCTGGGTCGTCTTCTTTCTTTTTACTACAAATATGTTTTGTTTGAAAAAGTATCTTGGATAGCATTGCCTGATTTATTGGATCTGTGTTGATGGGAGTTGCTCTGTCCGATTTTCAAAATGCCTGCCTTTTTTTATATCCCTAATACTGGATCGTTTCATTGGTTCGATGTTGGCAAAACAATAAATTCAAGCTAGATTGGGTTTTAGTATCCTGGTGCCTAATTTAAAGAGATTGATTAAATTTGATTTGTTGCTATATCAGTAACCAACTCAGGTATCAATTTCACAGCCAAATGTTACATATTTTCAATTTTCCAGTACATTCTGAGACTGCTATCTGTTATATACACAAGTGGTTGTAAGCTCTCAGTGCAGAACAGCATTCACTCTCTCAAAGGTACAGTAAAAGCCTTCAACGTCATAACAGTATTATATCAAGTATGTAAGTTAGCTCGCTGAGCTGGAAGGCTTGTTTTCAGATATTTCATCAGCAGTGAGTCTCCAGTAAAGGGCAGGTGGTATGCCTACCTCTCTGTTTATAGGTCTTGATTTCTTAAGGTGGGTGATGTTATTTCCAGTTCTTTAAGGGAAGGTAGATAGGATCCAAGTTGATGTATTTATTGATGGAGTACTGGTTAGAATGCCATGCCTCTAAGAATTCTCATGCATGTCTTTGTTTCGCCTATCCTAGGATGAGTGTGATATCCCAGTCAAAGTGGTATCCTTCTTTGTCTGTATGTATGGAAGCTAATGTTACCAGGTCATGTGTTTTGATGGCTAGTTGGTGCTCATGTATCCTGGTGGCAACACACACATCCTGGGACAGGCAAAACAAAGACACGCATGAGAATTCTTTGAAGCATGGCATTCTAATTAGAACTAGTATGGGCGGCACGATGGCAGTGGTTAGCACTGCTGCCTCACAGCGCCAGAGACCCGGATTCAATTCCCGCCTCAGGTGTGCAGTTTGCACATTCTCCCCGTGTCTGCGTGAGTTTCCTCCCACAATCCAAAAATGTGCAGGTTAGGTGAATTGACCATGCTAAATTGTCCGTAATGTTGGGTGAAAGGGTAAATGTAGGAGTATGGGTCTGGGTGGTATACGCTTCGGCGAGTCGGTGTGGACTTGTTGGGCTGAAGGGCCTGTTTCCACACTGTAAGTAATCTAATCTAATCTAAAAAAAACTCCATCAATAAACACATTAATTTAGATCCTTTCTACTTTCCCTTAAAAAAAACAGAAATGGACATCACCCACCTTAAGAAACCAAGACCTGTAAACAGGGAGGCAGGCCATACCATCAGCACCTCACTAGAGACTCTCACTACTGATGATTCCTAGTATGGTGACGAAACATCTGAAAACAAACCTTCCAGCTCAGCAAGTTAACTTACCTACTAATCATCAATCTTTTGAAAAATTGCTAGTATTATATCAGCCTGGTCAGCCAAATGTACCACCTCCCATAGACATTGAAAGAGAGACTCCAGGATAGGATCTACTTCCCTCTGTTCAAAATGCTCAGTAAAATGGACCATAACATTTTCAATACCCTCATTAGCCCCCTTAATGATTACAGTTAACTGGTAGTGTGCATATATTACCTGCATTTAAAGCAGATATCCTTGAATAATTGCAACTATTAAAATGGCTAACATGACAAGGAAACACAAGTCTTTTGAACTAATTCCCTTGTTGGTACAGTAACTTAGCAAGTAATTTCTGAACCATTAATCTCACATATTCAATACTTAGTTAACTGACCTTTTGGTGTTGAACATTTTGACCGTGTCTTGCTTCTCATTAAAGATATGTATCAGACAGCATAGGTGCACCACGTCTTATAGGTGACCAACTAAAAAGGAAAAAAAAAGTTAGAAATTATTTGCCAATGTAAAACTTACATTTATGCTTTTTATCCCACCAGAAATCTCAAGTACAGATTGTGAAAAGTGATTGAGGTGACGGCCAAAATGCCTCTAAATGCCTCCAAAATGCTTGCAATCCACTCCATCAATTGGCCAACATTCCCAGCTCATATCAGAGCTACAAAGTTCCAAGAAACATCCCTGAATTTTCTTTCTGACTTTCTGGATCCATCAATGTAACATAGCAACTGAACCAGTCAGATCCAGACAATATACATTTCCAAAGTGAGATTTCCTCTAACTGCTAGGAATTGGAACAATGGTGTTTCAACACAAATCTGACCAGCTATATTACAATTAAAGATGGCCCGAAGTAAAGATTTTACCAACACTTCTTTATAATACATAACTACAGTATGTTGGTGCCGCTGTTAAATATTGCACAGCAGAGAATTTCCAATATGCGTTAGATTAGATTAGATTACTTACAGTGTGGAAACAGGCCCAACAAGTCTACACCGACCCACCGAAGTGCAACCCACCCATTCCCCTATATTTACCCCTTTACCTAACACTACGGGCAATTTAGCATGGCCAATTCACCCGACCTGCACATCTTTGGACTGTGGGAGGAAACCGGAGCACCCGGAAGAAACCCACGCAGACACGGGGAGAACGTGCAAACTCCACACAGTCAGTCGCCTGAGGTGGGAATTGAACCTGGGTCTCTGGCGCTGTGAGGCAGCTGTGCTAACCACGGTGCCACCGTGCTGCCCACTACTCTCAACTTGATTGCTAATTTGACACTTGCGTCTTCCAGTTCAAAGATCACTGCTGAATGTGAATAATCCACGTATGTAGTTAATACTCATCATTTTAACTATTGGTTTTAAATTCATCGTCAGTATTTTTCTCCAATGGACAAAGTGGATAGAAAGCAGTTATTCCTCTTAGTTGAAGGACCAATAACAAAGGGGTACACTTTTATGGGTGAAAAGCAAGAGGTTTGGGGGGACTTGAAGAAAATGTTGCTCAGCCAGAGGACAGCAGGGATCTGGAATGCACTTCCTGGGAGATTAGTCAAGGCTGGTAACCTTTAAAAAGTACTTGGATGAGCACTTCAAGTTTCATAATACTCAAGGCTATCGGACTAGTGCTGATAAGTGGAACTAGAATCATAGCAACCCTGCAGTGTGACAAGATGCCTTTCGACTATCAAGTCTGTACTATCTGTCTGAACAGCAATCTACCCTATCCTCGAAGCCCTGCATTTACCGTGGCTAATCCACCTGGACTGCACATCCGGGAGGAATATAGCATGGTCAATCCTGCACATCTTTGGACTGTGGGAAGAAACCAGAGCACCTACAGGAAACCCATACAGAAATGGGAAGAACATGCAAACTCCATACAATCACCTAAGGCTGGAATCAAACCTGAGTCACTGGCACTATGAGGCAGCAGTGCTAACTACTGAGTTGCCATGTCGCTCTCTATCTATTAATGTATATTTACTGTATGACTGGCAGTACAGACTCAATGGGTTGAAAAGCCGCTTCTGTACTCTATGATTCTGTGGTTCTAAAAATGCAATGCTGTTCTCAAAAAACCATCTTGTGATATTCATTCAGAGAGTTACCAGTACCTACTCTAACTGAAGTAGCCAAATCATATCTGGTCTTGCTAAAAATCTGCCTTCTACCAGTTTAAAGCTTTGATTTCAAGCCTATTTGTGCTCTCTTTCATAGCAATCTTGAATCTAACAAGATTTTAATGCTGTCTGCAAAATGCTCCCCCACTGATACTTCAACCACTTGCCCAGCTTTATTACCTATACTTAAGCCCAGAACTGCCCCGTGTCCTGGAGGATCTTCTACACACTGGCTTAAGAAGCTCTGCTGAGTGCATCTTAAGAATTACACCTGCTCTAAATTTTTTACACTATGACAAATTGATTGTTACCCTTTTTTGCTTTTTTTAAAGTGCTTTCAATATCACTTCATTTGAGAAGCCTTCTAAGATATCATCACTCCTACCCCTGTAATTGATTCCTTGATATTACTTTATCTTTTATCTCCTTCCCTTTCTCACCTGCAGACTCTATATCCTGAAATAATAAGCTGAGGTCAATGGAAAAAGTAGTATTCAATTTTCTTTTGATACTTTAGTTGCGGTACAAATCCACGGATGTACAAGCAGCTTTTCTGCAGGAAAACCTGTATCAGAGAAGTGATGAGAGGAATGGATAGAGTCAATAGCCAGAGACTTTTCCACAGGGCAGGATTGAGTGGTACGAGGGGTCATAGTTTTAAGATATTAGGAGTAAGGTATAGAGGGGACGTCAGAGGAAGGTTCTTTACGCAGAGCTGTGAATACATGGAATGTGTTGCCAGCGGTGGTGGTGGAAGCACTGCTGAATGTGCACATGAATAGCAGTGAGTTGAGGAGTGCGTAGGTTAAGTTATTTTATTTTACATTAGGATTAACCCTCCGCACAACATTGTAGACCAAAGGGCCTGTTCTGTGCTGAACTGTTCTATGTTCTATTTGGAGGAAGTAGTCAACCACAAAAGGGAAATTCTCGAAGTTTAATAAATATGTTTAGGGATTGAGTGACACTTTTTGTCTATGGTATGTTTCAGTGAGGCTTACTCTACAAAGATTAGGTTATGCACAACTCAAAGCAGACCCTGCAATGTTCAAATGGAAAAGTAGCAGACTTACTTTCATACTTACTTCTTGATGCATAGGATGATATTTTTACATAATCACTAATCAATATGAAAAGAATTGTATTGAGCAAATTAGGGCAGTACTTAAGTTGGTAATCAGCCTTCTGGTGCTTTTAAAAATGTTGGCTTGGAGGTAAAGCAAGGATGTAATTTTATATTAAGAATACTGGAAAATGTGAGTCCCATCAGAATTGGCTGTGCTAGGTCTGTACAAAATGATATAGTGCCTTCAGAGATGAAATGGAACAACTGCAGAATCATATCAGAGTGCTCAATTGCTTAGATACACAGACAATACTGGATTCCAGCTCTGTGTTCAAACAATCTTTTGATGGAGGAATTCAAACAGGAACAAAACATTTTTAAAAAGGATCAGAGAAGTGTGTAGTGAAATTCCCAGCTTTATGCAATCTCAAGAACATGTACCAGATTATTTTTAGCAATGTGTTATGTACTAATTTCCCAGTGCAAAGGTTCATAATATACCTTCTGGGAAAGAATGGGAAATTGTGACAATTAGAATGAAGGTGAAAATTTGTAAGGAAGGTGGTCAGAAGGGACCATACCTATGCAAGGTTATATAGATAAATTGAATGCTTTGGTATAATGATGTTGTCTTTTCTCATTTGTACAAAGTAGAACTGACTGGAACTACAATACTGTTTCTTCATTGTGGCTGGGTCTTAAACCTGGAACGTTAGCAGTACACCAAATGGACTTCAGTGATTCAAGAAGGCAGCTCACCACCATCATCTTCCCAACAGCAGCAGCCATTGCCAGTTCTACCTGCATTGTATGTAGAAATCTTAAAAACGTAAACTTAGTTTTTCAAGGACAAAGATGATGGCATTGTGGTATTATTGCTAGATTGTTAATCCAGAAACTCAGGTCATGTTCTGGGTACCCAGGTTTGAATCTCACCATGAAAGATGGTGCAATTTGAGTTCAATAAAAATTGGGAATTAAGAGTCTAATGGTAAATCATCAAACCATTGTTGATTGTTGAGGAAGAACCCTCCTGATTCACTAATGTCTTTTAGGTAAGGTCTCTGCGATCCTTACCTGGTCTATCCTACATATGACTCCAGACCCACAGCAATGTGGTTGACCTTGAACTCCTCTCTGGGCAATTAGGGACAGACAATAAATGCTGCCTTAGCTGGTGATGCGCTCATATTATGAATGAAAGAAAAAAAAACTGTTCAGCAGTAATTATTCAGCAGTATTTTGCTTCAAATTGGGATACAGCCCATTCAAGAATTCAGTGTAGCATTTTCAATGGTTTTTTTGCAGCAAGATAAATTGTGACAAAGCAGAAATTCACATCACTTCAAAATTTTTAGGATTTTAGATTAGATTACTTACAATGTGGAAACAGGCCCTTCGGCCCAACAAGTCCACACCGACCCTCTGAAGAGCAACCCACCCTTCACCTAACACTACAAGCAATTTAGCATGGCCAATTCACCTAACCTGCACATCTTTGGACTGTGGGAGGAAACCAGAGCACCCAGAGGAAACCCACGTAGACACAGGGAGAATGTGCAAACTCCACACAGACAGTTGCCCGAGATGGGAATTAAACCTGGGTCTCTGGTGCTGTGAGGCAGCAGTGCTAATCACTGTGCTGCCACTGTGCCGCCCCTTCTTTCAGCTCAATCTATGAAGGAATGAGACATTGCCCTCAGCAGCCTCTAAACATCTATATGCAAATGCATGTATGAGGATGTCAAAATTGCTGTCAGTTTCACAGAGTAATGATGGAAATGCTTTTTGAGCAAAAATTTGAGCCAAAATGGGGTGGAATTATTTCAATGGTTGAAGGGATGACCAGGATAGTGGACCATACAGTTTATGTATAACCAAATAAGACACAGGTATTGAACTCCAATTTCTAGGTCGGAGCTTGTAAAGTATGCAGCGTGTAATTTAGGTATTCTTCTGTAAGCTTATATATATCTGGGATGGGAGCAGAGTGGATTCAGATTTTTGATTTTTATTTAGCTGTAATAATTCAAGAATACCAGAGACTCCAGGTTTGGAATTGGTGAAGGAGCATGACAAAGAAAAACAAGGTGGTTTAGTGATCTGTAGCTAGAACCACTGGTTAGACATGTGAATTAAAAGGAACTGCACTACTCAGTTCTCCTGTACCAAGACATCAAGGATGAGGGAAAACAATGTCACAAACCCACAGTTTAAAGCAGTGTCTGAGAGTCAGCAGAAGTCAGAAAACACAAATGAGCCTGAAACAGAACAATGTCTGAAACCCACAGTTAAAAGCAGGGAGTGGAATTAATGGGAGTCAAAGCGCATGGGTTCACAAATAAAATAAATCCAACTCTGTCATCACAATAAACACCGGAATTAATTTGTTGACTAGTATTTCTCTAAACTGGGGCTGTCATTTGGACAAGGAACTGGGAAGGAAAATAATTCAAATCACTGTGACAGTTGTGGTTCAGAGCAGGTCTTAGTTTAAAAATGCTACTAATTAGATTTTTGAAAAGGAATATATTTACTTTTTCCTCAGATCATGGGGCACCTGCTAAATTGGTGTCATTTCTTGCATCAAATGGAAATTTCAGCACACTTGATGTGTTTTGGGCTTCATTCTACATTGGATGTATCTCCAGCTGTTTCTGCTCAAGCTCAGGATTTCCAGCTTGTGGAGCATCAAGAGTCATAGAGTCCGAGAAATGTACAGTGGGGAAACAAACACTACAGTCCAACTCGTCCATGCCGATCAGGTATCCATAATTAATCTAGTAGCATTTAAGAGCACTTGGTCCATATCCCTCTAAACCCTTCCTATTGATATACTTATCCAGATGCCTTTAACATAGAACATAGAACAATACAGCACAGAACAGGCCCTTCGGCCCACGATGTTGTGCCGAACTTCTATCCTAGATTAAGCACCCATCCATGTACCTATCCAAATGCCGCTTAAAGGTCACCAATGAATCTGACTCTACCACTCCCTCGGGCAGCGCATTCCATGCCCCCACCACTCTCTGGGTAAAGAACCCACCCCTGACATCTCCCCTGTACCTTCCACCCTTCACCTTAAATTTATGTCCCCTTGTAACACTCTGTTGTACCCGGGGAAAAAGTTTCTGACTGTCTACTCTATCTATTCCTCTGATCATCTTATAAACCTCTATCAAGTCACCCCTCATCCTTCGCCGTTCCAACGAGAAAAGGCCGAGAACTCTCAACCTATCCTCGTACGACCTACTCTCCATTCCAGGCAACATTCTGGTAAATCTTCTCTGCACCCTCTCCAAAGCTTCCACATCTTTCCTAAAGTGAGGCGACCAGAACTGCACACAGTACTCCAAATGTGGCCTAACCAAAGTCCTGTACAGCTGCAACATCACCTCACGACTCTTGAATTCAATCCCTCTGCTAATGAACGATAATACTCCATAGGCCTTTAAATGTCGCAATTGTACAAGCCAGTGCAGAAAAGCAGGCATAAGCAAATTTCCTGGATCATATATGTTACAGGAGGTGAACACCCTCAGGCAGAGAGAAGGGTCAGGAGAGCAGATGAATTTGTCTCCACATTTGTCCATATGGATTTTAGTAAGGTTTTTGACAAAGTCCCTCATGGTAGGCTCATCCAGAAGACTAAGATATATGGGATCCATAGTGACTTTGGTGACTTGGCAATTTGGATTCTGACTTGGCTTGCCAGGTGTTTGTGATATCTATAAATGATTTGGATGAAAATATAAGTAGAGTCATAGAGATGTCCAGCATGGAAACAGACGCTTCGGTCCAACCCGTCCATGCTGCCAAGATATCCTAACCCCAATCTACTCCCACTTGCCAGCACCTGGCCCATATCCCTCCAAATCCTTCCTATTCTTACAGCCACCCAAATGCCTTTTAAATATCGCAAATGTACTGGCCTCCACCACTTCCTCTGGCAGCTCATTCCATACACATACTACCCACTGCTTGAAAAGGTTGCCCTTTAGGTTTCTTTTATATCTTCCCCTCTCACCCTAAGCCTATGGCCTCTAGTTCTGGACTCCCTCACCCCATGTCTATTTATCCTATCGATGCCCCTCATGATTTTATACCTCTACAAGGTTACCCCTCAGCCTCTGAAAACAGCCCTAGTCTATTCAGCCTCTCCCTATAATTCAAATCCTCCAACCCTAGCAACATCCCTGTCAATCTTTCAAGTTTCACAACATCTTTCTGATAGGAAGGAGACCAGAATTGCACGCAATTTTTCAATAGTGGCCTAACCAATGTCCTGTACAGCTGCAACATGATCTCCCAACTCCTGTACTCAATACTCTGACCAATAAAAGAACTATGAACTATGAACCTTCACTCCAAGGTCCCCTTGTTCAGCAGCACTCTCTAGGACTTTACCATTAAGTATAGAAGTCCTGCTAAGATTTGCTGTTCCAAAATGCAGCACCTCACATTTATCGAAATTAAACTCAAACTGCCACTTCTCAGCCCATTGGCCCATCTGATAAAGATCCTGTTGTAATCTGAGGTAACCTACTTTGCTGTGCACTACACCTCCAATTTTGGTGTCAAAATGTAAACTTACTAACTATACCTCTTATGCTCACATCCAAGTCATTTATAAAAATGACGAAAAGAAGTGGACCCACCACCAATCCTTGTGGCACTCAACTAGTCACAGGTCTGCAGTCTGAAAAACAACCCTTCACCACCAATCCTTGTGGCACTCAACTAGTCACAGGTCTGCAGTCTGAAAAACAACCCTCCACCACCACCCTCTGTCTTCTACCTTTGAGCCAGTTCTGTATCCAAATGGCTAGCTCTCCCCGTATTCCATGACAGTTCTCCCTGTATTCGGTGAGCTCTAAGCTTGCTATCCGGCATCCCATGGGGAACCTTGTTGAACTCCTTACTGAAATCCATATAGATCACATCTACCACTTTGCTCTCATCAATCTTCTTTGTTACTTCTTCAAAAAACTCAATCAAGTTTGTGAGACATGATTTCCCACGCATAAAGCCATGTTGACTATCCCTGATCAGTCTGTGCCTTTCCAAATACATGTGCATCCTGTCCCTCAGGATTCCCTCCAACAACCTGCCCACCACCGACATCAGGCACACTGGTCTATAGTTCCCTGGCTTGTCCTTACCACCTTTCTTAAACAGTGGCACCATGTTAGCCAACCTCCAGTCTTCTAGCACTACACCTGTGACTATTGTTGATATAAATATTTCAGTAAGAGGCCCAGCAGTCACTTCCCCAGCCTTTCACAGAATTCTAGAGTACACGTGATCAGGTCCTGCGGATTCATCCATTTTTATGCCTTTCAAGACATCCAGCACTTCCTCCTCTGTAATATGGACATTTTTCAAGATGTCACCATCTATTTCCCTACATTCTGTATCTTCCATGTAAATGGAAGTAAATCAGTAAATACTGATGCAAAGTACTAGTTGAATATCTCCCCAATTTTCTGTGGCTCCACACAAAGGCCGCCTTGCTGATCTTTGAGGGGCCCTATTCTCTCTCTAGTTACCCTTTTGTCCTTGATGTATTTGTAAAAACCCTTTGGATTCTCCTTAATTCTAATTTTCTTGTACACACTTAACAAATTCCTCTCCATCTAAACCCTTAACACTATGGCAGGCCCAGTCTATATTTGCAAAGTTAAAATCCCCTACCATAACCGCCCTATTATTCTTACAGATGACTGAGATCTCCTTACAAATTTGTTTCTCGATTTCCCTCTGACTACTAGTGGGTCTA
Source organism: Chiloscyllium punctatum (assembly GCF_047496795.1). Lineage (NCBI taxonomy): Eukaryota > Metazoa > Chordata > Chondrichthyes > Orectolobiformes > Hemiscylliidae > Chiloscyllium > Chiloscyllium punctatum. Next base: position 76,207,267 of record NC_092743.1, read on the forward strand.
TAATATAATCCCAACAGGGTGATCATCCCTTTCTTATTTCTCAGTTCCACCCAAATTATCTTCCCTGGATGAATTTCCAGGAATATCCTCCCACAATACTGCTGTAATGCTATCCCTTATAAAACTCCACTCTCCTTCCTCTCTTGCCTCCCTTTCTATCCTTCCTGGAGCATTTGTATCCTGGAACATTAAGATGCTGGTTCTGCCCATCCCTGTGCTATGTTTCTGTAATTGCAATGATATCTCAATCCCATGTTCTTAACCATGCCCTGAGTTCATCTGCATTCCCTGTTAGGCCTCTTCCATTGAAATAAATGCAGTTTAATTGATCAGTCCTCCTTATTCTCTGCTTTGTCCCTGCCTGTCCTGACTGTTCGACTTACTTCTGTTCTCAACTGTACCAGTCTCAGAGTGAAATCTTTCTTCACTATCTCCTTGGGTCCCACCCGCTCCCCCAAACTTTACTAGTAGCAAATCTCCCTACCAGTATACCAGTCCCTTTCCAATTTAGGTGCAATCGGTCCTTCTTGTATAGGTCACTTCTACCATAAAAGAGATTCCAATTCTGCAAAATTGTGAATCCTTCTCCCCTAAACCAGCTCCTCGACCATGCATTCAGCTACTCTATCCTCCTCTTTCTACCCTCACTAGCTCGTAGTACCGGGAATAATTTCGATATTATTACTCTCGAGGACCTCCATTTTAAATTCCTGCTTAACTCTCTGTAATCTCCTTTCAGAATCTCAACCTTTTCCCTTCCTATGTTGTTGATTGGCATCTCTCCCACTTGAGAACATTCTGCACCCTTTCTGAGACTCCTTGACCTTGGCACCAGGGAAGCAACACACCATTCTGATTTTTCACTGCGAGCCACAGAACTGTCTGTCTGTACCTCTGACTAGAGAGAGTTCCCTAACACAACTGATCTCTTGGAATCTGACATACCCCTCATTGCATTACAGCCAGTCTCAACACCAGAAACTTGGCTGTTTGTGCTATGTTCCCCTGAGAATCCATCACCCACTACATTTTCCAAAACAGCATATTTGTTTGAAATGGGGATAGTCACAGAAGACTCCTGCACTAACTGCCTACTTCTCTTACCTTTTCTAAGTGACTGTATCTGTGACTTTTCTCCCTTCCTATAACTGTCATCCATCATATCTCCCAATCTTGTAAATTCCTCATTGCCTCTAACTGTCTCTCCAACCGATGCATTTGATCTGATAGGATTCGCAACTAACGGCATTTATTGCAGATATAATCTTTAGTAACCTGTAAACTCTCCCTAAACTTCCACATCTGACAAGAAAAGCACATCACTCTACTTAAGGCTGTTTTTGCTCCTTCACAATCTACAGACCCAGAAAATAGCACCAACTTATACCTCCATAAACCACTGCTCCAGGTTAAATGAACAGTTATGGCTTATATTTTAAGTTTAATCAAGAGACATATCTCAAAAAAACATATACTCAAGAAAGAACCCACTCTACTCACTACTGCAGACTTGCTGTAAGGCCACGCCTAAATATTCACTTCTATTTCTGTGCTGTGACCTCTCCCAAACAGGTTACTCCAAGATTAGTTGTGAATTTCACTGTTTGCTAACTTTTGGCCATGCTAAATTGCCCGTAGTGTTAGGTGAAGGGGCAAATGCAGGGGAATGAGTCTGGGTGGGTTGCTCTTCGGAGGGTCGGTGTGGACTTGTTGGGCTGAAGGGCCTGTTTCCACACTGTAAGCAATCTAATCCAATCTACTCTAATCACTCCGATGTCCGGCGATACACGAATTCAAACAGTAAAGGCAGTGCAGATTCACTGCCCTGTCAGTTTCTTTATCTCTCTCTCTCTTGCACTCACCTCACCATGTGCTTCCTTTGTCTGTACCTCTCCCTTTTAAAACTCCTGTTGTTTTGACTTTTTTCTCTCCCAAATGTCAAAACAATGCAACAGTATATAAAACATTATTGCTGCTCCTGGAATTCAAGGAACCCACTCTAACACCTAAAATATCTCAAAAAAGGAGCAGCCTTTTACAGCCAGAAATTTTTCCCGTCCTTCACCTTGGATTATCCAGAATCATCCCTTAAGTTTGCAGATGATATAAAGATTGGTGGAGTTCTGAATAGTGCCAAAAGGTTACAGCCGTATATAGATCAGTTGCAGATATGTGCAGAGAAATAGCAGATGATGTTTAATCTGATAAGGGTCAGGTGCTTCACTTTGGGAGATCAAATGTGAAAGAAAACTATACAGTTTATGGCAGGACCCAAAAAAGCATTGACGCGCAGAGGGATCTTGGGGTTCAAATCTATTGTTCTGTAAAAGTGACTACGCAAGTAGGTAAAGTGGGAAAGAAAACCTATGGCATACTTGGCCTTTATTGATCAAGGAATTGAGTACAAAAGCCAGGTTACAGCTTTATAAGACTTTGATTAGGCCACACTTAAACTATTGCATTCAATTCTGGTTGCCACATAGAATCATAGAATCCCTATGGTGTGGAAACAGGCCCTTCAGCCCAACAAGTCTGCACCAACCCTCCAAAGAGCAACACACCCAGCCCCATTTTCCTACCCTATTGTCCTATATTTACCCCTGACTAATGTACCAGCCTACACATCCCTGAACACGACAGGCAATTTAGCATGGCCTGCACATCTTTGGTTTGTGGAAGGAAAATACAGCACCCAGAGGAAACCCAAGCAGACACTGGGAGAATGTACAAACTCCACACAGACACAGAACATAGAATATTACAACGTAGTACAGGCCCTACAGCCTTTGATGTTGCACCAACCTGTGAAACCAATCTGAAGCCCATCTAACTTACACTATTCCATTTTCATCCATAGGTCTATCCAATGACCATTTAAATGCCCTTAAAGTTGGCGAGTCTATTATTGTTGCAGGCAGGCCATTCCACCACCCCTACTACTCTCTGAATAAAGAAACTACTTCTGACGTCTGTCTTATATCGATCACCTCTCAATTTAAAGCTATGTCCCCTCATGCTAGCCTTCACCATCCTAGGAAAAAGGCTCTTACTATCCACCCTATCTAACCCTCAGATTATCTTAAGTCTCAATTAAGTCATGTCTTCTTCTAACTAATGAAAACAGCCTCAAGTCCCTCAGCCTTCCCTCCGTACCAGGCAACATCAGAGTAAATCTTCTCTGAACCCTTTCCAATGCTTCCACAATCACCAGAGGTTGGAAATTGAAGCCTGGTCCCTGGCATTGTAACGCAGCAGTGCTGACCAGTGAGCCAACATGCCGCCACATTATTGGAAGGATATAATCGAACAAGTACATTTGAAATCACACAAGCTTTTCCGTCGGGACTTCACTCCGAAAGCTTGCCTGATTTCAAATAAACCTGTTGGACTATAACCTGGTGTTGTGTGACTTCTGACTTTGTCCACCCAGTCCAACACTGGCACCTCTACATTATAGGAAGGATTTGGAGAGGGTGCAGAAGAGGTTTACGAGGATGCTGCAGGATTAGAGAATATAAGCTCTAAGGAGAGGCTAGAAAAACTCAGATTATTTTCTCTTCTGCGGCTGAGGCTGAAGGGTGACTTGAAAGAAGTTCATAAAATTATGAGAGGCATAGATAGGGCTAACAGTCAGCATAGTTTTTCCAGAGTTGAAATATCTAAACTTAGAGTTCGTGCATTTAACTGTGAGAGGGGAAGTTCAAAGACGCTAGTTTTCTTACACAGAGTGGAGTCTGGAACACGCTACTGGGGTGATGGTTGAAACAGGTAAGATAGGAGCACTTCAGGGACTTTTAGATAACCACGTGAATATGCATGGGATGGATGGATATGGACCAAGTGCAGACAGAAGGGATCAGTTTAATTGAGCATCATGTTTGGCATAATATAGTGGGTGGAAGGGTCTGTTCCTGTGCTGTACAGTTCTGTGTTTGATGTTCTTAAATGGATGGCCATTAGGAAAAGACTGGAAACACAGCGATCTTCAGGATGTGTACCACTCTCAATCAGATACTCAGAGTTGACTCTGCAGTAGCAAGACTACCCTGAGAAATGCAGTCCAGATCACGGCACCACTGATAAAGGAGCTGAACAAGAGATCAGCAAAGAGTGGAAATGTAGTCGTTCCAGAAGATTCCATCGTCAGGGAACAGAGGCATTTCTGTGACCATCATTATGGAAGTATTCATTGGGTGATTTGCTTTTCTGGTTCCAGCCTAAAAAGACATAAAAGAGTATTGCATATCCTGCAAGAGGAATGGAGTGAGTTTTGTGCATGTTGTAAAAAGGAAAGGCATCAAAGTACTTCAAGGTAAAAAGATTAGATTAGGTTAGATTAGATTACTTACAGTGTGGAAACAGGCCCTTCGGCCCACTTCGGCTTTTGCCCGAAACGTCGATTTCGAAGCTACTTGGATGCTGCCTGAACTGCTGTGCTCTTCCAGCACCACTAATCCAGAATCAAAGTACTTCAGTTATATTTTGAGAAGCTGGAGACAATCTGTTAAAATAGGACTATTGAATATTTTGATCAAATTGATAAGAAAGAACATAGAGACATGGGCCTGAATCTTATAGGAGTCTGAGTGATATGTGTTCTGGTGAAGTTTGTAAAAGAATTGGACAAGAAGTCCAGATATTAAGGGATATGGGCCAAAGACAGACATATGGAGTAAAGCCACAGATCAGCCCTAATTCACTGAATGGCAGAACATGTCTGACGGTATGAATTGCCTACTCCTGTTCCTACATTTCCATGGGCAGGCTCTCAATAAAAATTTATCTTTGGAATTGCCCAACTGCTTGTCTGTATCTGATGTTCCCCTTTTGGATGATGACAAGTTGTCAGACAACAGACGACACCGGAGACAGGGCAGCAATGACATAGAGAGGGTTTTCAGACAGATTTACAGCTAAAGAATGGTAGAACAAGGTTGAGGATGAGAGAAAGAGTTATGAATGAGAAAATGTATTGGCTATGTATTGTGTTTAGCATGGCATGGTGGCATTAGATTATCAGTGAGGGTCAATGCTGGAATTGAGTGGATTTTCAAAAATTACATTGCAAAAGATAGTCTTCTCTTGGATGATATCCACTGAGTGGCAGGTTGTTCCAGGAATGGCGCGAGCTAAGGTGGGATGAAAAATTGATGAGAGGAATGTTGTACGGGTGAGGTAGATAGCTAATGAGGTGAAATTGGTGAGATTAGTGAGAAACCTCACAGCAAGATCCCTCCAAAAAAGCTTGATGCAACTTACACTTAGCCATAAAACATAAGATTGAGTCTACAGACTTGGTTTCCAGCAGAGTCACGAAGACCTTGAAAAAACTGTGGATGCTGGAAATCTGAAGCAACAGAAAAAATGCTTGAGAAAAATCAGCAGATCTGGGAGCATTTGTAGACAGAAATATTCACTTAATGCGTCAAGTCCTTCATCAGTGCCATGCTGCTTCAGAGCGCCAGAGACCACGGCCTCAATTCCAGCCTTGGACGACTGTGTGGAGTTTGCATGTTCTCCCTGAATCAGCGTGGGTTTCCTCCGGGTGCTCCAGTTTCTTCCCACAATCCATAGATGTGCAGGTTGGATGAATTGGCCATGCTATATTACCCATACTGTTCAGGGATGCGTAGGTTAGGAGCATTGGTCGGGGTAAATATAGATTAATGGCAAATGGGTTTGGATGGGATACTCTTTGGAGGGCCAGTGTGGATTTGTTGGGTTGAAGGGCCTATTTCCACACTGTTGGGATTCGATGATTCTATGAGAATATCGTGTGTTAATCACTACCCACAACCATGATATGCTACAGGCTCAGTGGGAACACAATCTATGTCTCAAAAGGAATAAATAATACCATCGCAGACCCCTTCACAGTCACTGTAAGTCTTTTGTTTAAGACAAGAGTCTTTTTTCATTGGACCAGCAAGTGCTTTTCCCCTCCACCACAGAGGACCAAGCAGGCCCTCTAGATACTGACACTTAGAGGATAGTGGCAGCAAACCGACCCCATGGTAAACATGATTCATACAACCTCATACACCATTGTGGTCTGAGGACAATACGGTGGGATGTAATGTAATTCATGCATGAGAAACACAAACTCAGCAAAGCCATGTTAAGTGTCAAACCCGGATAGACTTGACTTTGGCAGTTCTAAAGGTAACATACAGGATGGAAGTCACAAGCTGATCGAGAAGCCAAAAATATTTGAAGGTGTGTTTCACAAAGCTACTTAAGAATCTCCTGTCCTTTACACTCTCATCCTTCACACCTACTCAACTCCCATCTACCTGCAGACTTTAGAGGGCTTAATGATATCCACAAAGGCAACTGGCATTCCATTCCAGAGAACAGAGGCAAGCCTTTTGACCAGCATCTTAACTGCTGACACACCATTTGAAAGGCCTCGATCTATCCTGAACCCATGTTTGGATAAAAGGTCATGCATTTTGGAGGTCTCTTTTCCAAGATGATTTTGCGAAGTTGGTAAAAATGCACCCTATACAGTTTCATCTATACTGGTTTCATAGCGATTGACTGTGAGGAAAACATAAGGCCAAGTCTTTTCACTTCTTCACTGCTCACACGGATATCCAGCTCCACACATGGTACAGTACCATCTGCAGAGGATATGTAAAGCCAATGCACTAGAATCATTGCTGGAGCATGATCATGTTGCTACATTTCACAAACTAAATTAAACTGACAAAGTTCATTTTCAATGTGCCAGGTCATGAAACAAAGCGCTACGTGCATTTTGGCAAGTTGATCCATCTTTTTATATTTGAAAACTAACTCCAATAAAATATATTGGAGAATACAATCCTTCATGTTGCTCATTAATTTCTGCATAAAAACTGATAAATAAATAAGAGAAATGAATTCCAAACACATGAAACAAGGAAACAGCAATTTTGTCAGCATCTGTGTAAGGAAAGATCAATTTGTGATTCATGTGGAACGTTTGGTGAGAATATAAATATCCTGAAGCTGTTAAGCTGTCTCTTCTCTTTAAAAATGTTGATTGCTATGCTATTGTTATGATCCCAGCTGATGATGCTACTGGACGAGAATGATGCCAGATCATATTTTGTTTTATGTTGGTTTGCACAAGAGGTCTCTCACTGAAACATAAGCACACAATGCTGCCGGTTTATGTTTCAACATTAAATCAGAACTTTTTCAAAAGAAATCATATAAAAGAAAGCAATCTAGTCATATATAACACAAACTTATTTTTAAACACATGGTAAAAGTATGATTCCATTAATCTCAAAACATTTTCAGCGGCATGGTGGCCCAGTGGTTAGCTCTGCTGCCTCACAGAACCAGGGACCCAGGTTTGATTCTAGCCTTGGGTGACTGTGTGGAGTTTGCACATTCTCCTTATATCTGCATGGGTTTCTTCTGAGTGCTCTGGTTTCCTCTCACAATCAACGATGTGCAGGTTAGGTGGATGGGCCATGGTAAAATTGTCTGTAGCGTCCAGTAATGTGCATACCAGATGGGTTAGCCATGGTAACCATGGGATTACGGAGATAGTATGGGGGACTTTGTCTGGGTGGGATGCTCTTCAGAAGGTGGATGTGACTCGATGGCCTAATGGCCTGTTTCCACACTGTAGGGAATCTATGATTCCATTTCTACACAGATCAAAAATGCATCTTTGCACAGAGGCGTTTTCTGTAATAACTTGATATAGGTTTTAATGTAACTGTGACTTTAACTCTCAACTGGAAACTTGGATAACTTCTTCACACAGCTATCACATACCTATGCTACAATACACCTAATCTTCAAATAACCTCATTCAGATTTAGCCCAAACATTTTTCTTCTGGAACTATCACCAACTCCCAATTTACAGATAATCTAGCTTTACTATCTTCTCCCCTGCTTTATGGAACTATCTCATGCAAGGACGTTACAGAACTGCCGAAAACGCAAAGTAAAAATGAAAAGGTCTCTTTCTCTCTCAAAGCTGCAGTTGTTTGCCCTAAGCTTAAAAGAAAATGCAAGCCCATAAATTCCTAACAGAAATCTTAAGGCCTTGCTAGGTTGCAAACTTGTCTAACATACATAAACTCTCATTCTTTCTGAAAACTAGCTCTTAAAACTATTTTTTAAAATCATCATGACTACAGAAATACTTACAAGTTAAATGTGAAGTGGTGCACTTGGGTAGCACAAACAAAGCAAGGGAATACATAATGAAAGGCAGGGCCCTGAGAAGCACAGAAGATCACAGGGATCATGTATACCTGCCCCTTCAGGAATCAGGACAAGTGGAGAGAGTGGTTAAGAAGATATATAGCCAGGCACAGAGTTTAACAGGAAGGAGGTTATGTTGCAACTGTATGAAATATTGGTTAGGCCACAATTAGTATTGTGTGCAGTTCTAGAATTGACATTATAGGAGGGATGTGAAAGCACTGGAAAGAGTACAGAGGAGATTTATCAGTTGTTGCTCGAGGGCTGGAGAAATTCAGTTATGAGGCAAATTTGGACAGACCCTTTGTTCTTTTTATAACAGAGGAGTTTGAGAGGGGACGTGATTTGAATATATAAAACTAAAAAGGGGTTTGGGAAGAAACCTTTTCCCTTGATGGAGGTATTAATAATCAGAGGCAAAGATTTAAAGTGTAGACTATAAGGTTTAGAAGAGATGGGAGGAAAAATATTTTCTCCCAGAGGATGGTGAAAATCTGGACACTACTGTCTGTAAGGATTTTAGAGACAGAAATCTCTTAGTTGTATAATATCATAGCTATGGGCAATGTGCTGGAAAATGGAACTCTTATAGAATCACAGAATCCCTACATTGTGGAAACAGGCCATTTGGCCCATCAAATGTACGCCAAAACCTCGAAAGGGCATCCCACTCAGACGCACTCCTTACCCTACATTTTCCACAGGTAATCCACTGAGCATATACATTGCTGGATACTCTGGACAAGTTCACATGGCCTACCCCCCTTCTTGCACATCTTTGGACTATGGGAGAAAACCGGAGCACCCTGAGGAAGCCCTTAGGGAGAATGTGCAATTCCTGAGGGTGGAATCGAACCTGCATCCCTGACACTAAGTCAGCAGTGCTCACCACAGAGCAAATATGCTACTGTATGAGAGTGTTGTCAGTGACTGGCACAGATCCAATGGGCCAAACGGCTACTTTTTTTGTTGTAGGTTCCTTTGACTATATGATTCAAGCATCACATAAACAAAACCTTTATCATAAATTCAAATTCCACAAATCCAAACTTGAAACAAACAATATTAAAAATTGATTTAAAAAATCACAGTCTACATCGCACTATGTACCTTGAGTATATTTAATTTGATATGAATGGTGATACCCACTTTGAAGTACGGCAAAATGATGGATAACTCGCATGTTGGCAAATAACCATGCAGACACACAGTCTGTACAGGATAGTAACCAGATCAAGCAATTATTCCCTTCTCAAATGAATTCTGTCAGTCAGAAGATTACAAGAAATGTATGATAAAAGATCAATATCCAGCAAGTCCACCTTCTACTATCCTGACTGTCATATGAGACATTGATAACGGTATTGTTGACTGATCAGAATGATCAATTAGTCTAAAATCCAGAGCAAAATCAAAGTAGAATCCCGAAGCAGCACTCCGATAATAACATGTCTGAAATCAGAGTTCCCCAAAGAAGCTATGCTTACCAAATATTACTTCTCATATTACTGACATATTGGGGGCTATTCTCACTTCATTTTTTGTCAAACAGGAAGGTTTGGGTCAAACAGCTAAAGTAGAATCCACTCCTCCTTGATCTCGGCCTTTTTAAAACAGTTAACTATGCATTCTGATTGAGTTTTCATTGAAAAATAATAATAATTAGTCAGACATAATATCCCTTTCGTGAAGCGAACATGGTTTTCCAAACGTGCTGCTATTAATTCCTTAGCATGAAGCATTGCGCATTTTCTTACAAGAAATTTCTCTACTAGTTGACCTTCTCAGAAATCTACAGCACAGAAAAGCCCCATTGGTCCACCGCTTGTTTGTCAGTCAAAAACAGTGACCAAACTATTCGAATCCTGTCAGCTTTGGAGTCACCCACGTTTAATAGTTTTGCATCATCCACAGTTTATCAACTCTAGCTTATCACAAAGTGATCTGAAATGAAAGACACCAGAGATGGAATGTAGAAACTCACCGGCAACATTATCCAGACAGATATAGGCAATGGAATTGATGTAGTGATTGTAATGAGGTCAGCATCTGGATTTCATAGAATATGAGTTACCTCATTGGACCAAATTAACAGTCCGAATCAGGGAACTCTGGCTGACAGATGAAAAGGAGAGTGTCAAAGACACTGGCTGTCTTACAGGTGACTCTAAATAAGGTTATACTAAAATCAAGGACTATTCATGTGGAAATAAAGGGGGCTTCCTGATGGGATACCTGTCTCTGTAGAGTTATTTCAGTGGTGATGAGAGCAAGGCACAATCCTGAAGAAACACACTTTCAACAGTCTATAGGTTGGAGTAAGCATACCTTACATTATGCCATTGTTTGAGAAGCTTGACTTGCCGTCAAGGATTGTACCCAGTATGTGGAAAGAATGTGTTATATTTTCCGGGAAAATGGCATCGTTGCAAATGAAAAGCAATGACTAATTCTCCTGACAGCCCACAGAGCTGCAGCTTTTTCTGTTATTAGAAGCCTAACAGCGCTGCCTCACAGCGCCTGAGACCCGGGTTCAATTCCCGCCTCAGGCGACTGACTGTGTGGAGTTTGCACGTTCTCCCCGTGTCTGCGTGGGTTTCCTCCGGGTGCTCCGGTTTCCTCCCACAGTCCAAAGATGTGCAGGCCAGGTGAATTGGCCATGCTAAATTGCCCATAGTGTTAGGTACAGGGTAAATGTAGATGTAGGGGTATGGGTGGGTTACGCTTTGGCGGGGCAGTGTGGACTTGTTGGGCCGAAGGGCCTGTTTCCACACTGTAAGTAATCTAATCTAATCTAAATTTCCCGATGCCTAAAGAGGCATCGGAAAACTTTCAAGAATTGACAGACCTAGTTCAGACATATAATGATTCCAAGCCTCCTCTAATTCTGAGACTCTGTTGTTTATAACTTGGCAGTTCGAGATCCAGGGGAGTTTGCATCTGGATTTTTGACTTGGTTAAGTGGACTTTAATTGAGTATGCGAACATATAGGCCAATATCCAGAAGGATATCGAGAAGAGTTCATACCCTGAAAAGACCATCGACATCTGGTTGGTACAGTTAAATTTATTTAACATCTAAATCAGAACCAAAATTAACATCTGGTAAAACGGTAATGTGGTTCTAATGGAGATTGCAATTGGCATGGCCATACCAGCGATCTCAAAACCAATTGTTACCAAAATTTCAGCCCTTAAGTTTCCTCAAGACCTCGATTAGGCTGATAACCTATACCACAGAATCTTCATAGATTAAGGGTACAACTTCGGTTCTGGTCTCTTATAAAAAAGCAGTTGGTCTAGTTAGCAGCGATTATAGTAAAAGGCTCAGGCACAAATTTGATGGAGCAAAATTGGCTGCAAGAAATTCACCTAGATTGGCTCAACATTTTTCAGTTAGAAAATGGCTGTCTGAGTGAAGTCCTAATAAAACACCTGGGAGGTTTTCCACGAAGGTCAAGGGAGACAAGGCCACTTTGTAAGTGGACCAGGAAGCAATTTCACGATTCTGCGAGGTCAGCCCAGTACCATTTGCTATACAGGCAAACGTAGAGGCAGAAGTTGAACCAGTTTAATTTGTGAAATGGGCAGCACCGGTCATACGAATTTGAAAACCCAACAGGTCGTTTGTCTTCATGGGGATTTTAAACTTACAGTAAACCATATTTCACAGCCAGATAAATATCGCAATCCCTCAGATAGTGGATTTATACGCAAAGCTAGCAGGTGGCTATCCTTCATGAAGCTGGACATCATCCATGCCTTACTTGCAATTGTGTTTAGATGAGGTTTCCCAGAAGTATGCTGTAATTAATACCCATAAGGGCTTATACCAACATTTGGAGTATCATCAGACTGTTCAGTTTTTCAGCTGATAATGGAAGTATTTTACAAGGTTTACCTTGGATCACCATTTACGTAGATGACATTCCAGTCACAGGGAAAGCTAATAAGGAGAACTTGGATATAGTTCAAAGGCATTTTTCTAGGGCAGGCATATGCCCAATAAGGGTAAAATGTGTGTTCCAGGTCCCAAAGTGACCTGCTTGGGCTACAAAGTCAACAAGATGGGGTAAAACCTGCAGGAAGATGAAGTGAGGGAGATCAAATGTGCCCTGGATCCCACATGTCGTTTCTTGGGCTGGTAAATTATTATGGCAAGTTCATTCATAATCTGGTGTCAAACATAGCAACTTTGCATTAACTCCTAAAAAAGGGCCAGCCTTGGAAATGGTCAAATAAACATTCTCTAGCTTTCAGTGAAGGAAAGAAACTGCTATCATCCTCCAAGGTGGTAGCACACTGTTATCCCTAGAAAGACCTAGTATTGACATACAATGTCTCCCCATACAGCATCAGGGTAGTGTTAGTTCATAGGTGACCAAATGGAAAGGAATGCCTTCTAGTGTATGCATCCAGGACTTTGACTAATGCAGAGCATAAATACGCCCAGATAGAGAAACAACGATTGGCCGCCATATTTGGAGTCAGGAAGTTCCGCCAACACCGTAACAAATGAAAATTTTAATAGTCATGAACTACAAACATGGTCTCCTTAAAGGCAACAAGGCAGTGGCGCCACCCATAACTTCAGGCCTCATTCAGCAGTGGACTCTCATACCAATTGTTCATAATTACAAGTTAGAACACTATTCGGGAGGTTGAGCAGCAAAGACAGATGCATTGAACCACATCCCACCAGAAGATACATCACTGGTGGTACCCTCATTGGAAGAGTTAGTAATGATATTAAATTTTCTGGACATGCTCCCAATGCAGCTGACAATATCAAACTTTGGACAAAAAGATCAAATCTTTCCAAACAAACTTTTGTTGATGGGAAAAACTAAAGAGCTGTCACAACTAGAACTGAAAAGTGTTTGGTACCAGAGAGACCAGCTCACAGTAGAGGATAGCGTATTGTTATTGGGAGAAGCAATGATTGTCCGGAGTAAAAATCACCACAGCATAGTGCACAGTGGTTAGCACTGCTGCCTCACAGTGCCGGGGACCCGGGTTCGATTCCAGCCTCAGGCGACTGTGGGGAGTCTGCACATTCTCCCAGCGTCTGCATGGGTTTCCTCCGGGTGCTTCGGTTTCCTCCCATAATCCAAAAGATGTGCAAGTCAGGCGAATTGGCCATGCTACATTGCCCATAGTGTTAGGCGCATTAGTCAGGGGTAAATGCCAGGAAATGAGTCTGGGTGGGTTACTCTTCAGAGGGTCAGTGTGGACTTGTTGGGGCAATGGACCGGTTTCCACGCTGTAGAGAATCTAATTTATTCTAATCAAATACTGGATGAACTCTATCAGGGCCATCCAGAGGTCTCCAAAATAAAGATGCTGGCAAGACATTATGTCTGGTGGCCAGACCTGGATTCATACATTGCTGTGATGGTGTGGCAATGCCTAGAGTTCAAACATACCTGTAGGAATTTTCAGGGAAACCTGCAGGGCTTTGACATTCCTGAGTTCAATGTTCTTAGTCACTGTTGATGACCACTCAAAGTGTTGGATATGCATAGGGTCCATCTCAAACACAGAACGAAACATCTGCATGCATTTCTTCAATTACAAAGCAGCGAGAGGCGGGAGCCACGAGCAGGTGACGTTGGTGCGAGATGATTGTTGGGAAGGTCGGTAAGTAGATTTAAACTTCTTACCTTCAGACCAGCGAGGGAGGAGCAAGCAAAGGACTTCTGGGAAGGGTAAGTGGAACAGTTCATATTTGCGTGGTTGTGTTACCTGAGACACTACTCAGGTAGTGTCTCCCACCCACCCTCCTCCTCTAACCAAAAAAAAAGTTGTGGGAGCCAGATTGACAAGGTAAGGTAACCTTGTAATCTCATAATCTTTTTTCTTAAGTGATTACTTTGGGAGTTAGAATAGTGGGAATGGAGTGCAGGGCAGTGGAATGTTCCTCCTGCAGAATGTGGGAAGTGAGGGTCACCACTAGTGTCCTGCTGACTACATCGGTGGGAAGTGCACCCAACACCAGCTCCTCAAAAACCACATTAGGGAACTGGAGCTGGAGTTAGATGAACTTCAGATCATTTGAGAGGCAAAGGGAGTTATTGACAGGACTTACAGAGAGGTAGTCACTCCCCAGATAAAAGAAAAAGATAGATGGGTGACAGTTCGGGGACAGAAAGGGAACCGGCAGGCAGTGCAGGGATCTCCTGTGGCCATTCCCCTGAACAATAAGTATACCATTTTGGATACTGTTGGGGGGGGTGGGGATGATTTACGAGGGGAAAGTAGTAGGGCACCTGCTGCTCAGAAGGGAAGGGGGAAAAGAAGCAGAGCATTCGTCATTGGGGATTCGATAGTTAGGGGGACAGATGGGAGGTTCTGTGGGGATGAGAGAGACTCACGGTTGGTGTGTTGCCTCCTGGGTGCCAGGGTCCGTGATGTCTCTGATCGTGTTTTTGGGATCCTTTGGGGGGAGGGGGAGCAGCCCCAAGTCGTGGTCCACATTGGCACCAACAACACAGGTCGGAAGAGAGATAGGGACTTGAGACAGAAATTCAGGGAGCTAGGATGGAAGCTTAGAGCTAGGACAAACAGAGTTGTTTTCTCTGGTTTGCTGCCTGTGCCAAGCGCGAGTGAGGTGAGGAACAGGGAGAGAAAGGAGGTGAACATGTGGCTACAGGGATGGTGCAGGAGGGAGGGTTACGAGTTTTTGGATAATTGGAGCTCTTTCTGGGGTAGGTGGAACCTCTACAAGTACGATGGTCTTCATCTAAACCAGAGGGGTACCAATATCTTGGGTGGGAAATTCACTAAAGCTATTAAGGTGGATTTAAACTAATACAGCAGGGGGATGAGAACCTAAATTGTAGGACAGGTGCAGAAGAGGATGAGAGTAGGGAGTTACAAAAGCATTTACCTGACACTGGCAAGCGTGAACCTGGTTTGAAGTGTGTATACTTCAACGCAAGGAACATCTGAAATAAAGTGGGTTGGTACCTGGGACTTCGATGTTGTGGCCATTACAGAGAGATGGATAGAGCAGGGACAGGAATGGTTGTTGCAGGTTCCAGGATTCAGATGTTTCAGTAAGAACAGAGAAGATGGTAAAAGAGGGGGAGGTGTGGCATTACTGATCAGGGACAATATTACAGTTGTAGAAAGGATGTTTGGGGACTTATCAACTGAGGTAGTATGGGCTGAGGTTAGAAACAGGAAAGGAGAAGTCAACATGCTGGGAGTTTTCTATAGGCGTCCGAATAGTCCCAGAGATGTGGAGGAAAAGAATTGCAGAGACGATTCTCGATAGGAATGAGAGAGGCAGGGTAGTTGTCATGGGGGACTTCAACTATCCAAATATTGACTGGGATCACTACAATACGAGTACTATAGATGGGTCAGTTTTTGTCCAGTGTGTGCAGGAGGGCTTCCTGACACAGTTTGTAGACAGGCCCACAAGGGGTGAAGGCACTTTAGATTTAATACTGGGTAACGAGCCTGGCCAGGTGTTAAATGTGGAAGTAGGTGAGCACTTTGGAGACAGCGATCACAATTTCCATCACTTTAGTGATGGAAAGGGATAGGCGTACTCCACCGAGCAGGAGTTACAGCTGGGGGAAGGGAAACTATGATGCAATTAGGAAAGATTTAGGAAGCGTAGATTGGGGGAGGAAACTGCATGAGATGAGCACATTAAAAATGTGGAGCTTATTCAAGGAAAAGCTCCAGTGTGTCCTAGATAAGTATGTACCTGTTAGACAGGGCGGACGTTATAGAACGCGTGAGCCGTGGTTTACTAAGGAAGTGGAATCTATGGTCAAGAAAAAGAAGAAGGCTTATGATAGGGCAAAATGTGAAAATTCAGATAGGGCACTTGAGGGTTACAAGGAAGCCAGGAAAGACCTAAAAAGAAAGCTCAGAAGAGCCAGGAGAAGACATGAGAAGTTGTTGGCGGATAGGATCAGGGTTAATCCTAAAGGCCTTCCATAGGTATGTCAGGAATAAAAGAATGATGAGAGTTAAATTAGGGCCAATCAAGGATAGTAGTGGGAAGTTGTGTGTGGAGGCAGAGGAGATAGGGGAAACACTAAATAAATATTTTTCAACAGTGTTCAACATAGAAAATGACAATGTTGGTGAGATAATCTCTTCTAGTCTAGATGAAAGTGAGGTTCACAAGGAAGAGGTATTGGAATTATTACAGAATGTGAAGATAGACAAGTCCCCTGGGCCAGATGGGATCTATCCTAGGATCCTCTGGGAAGCAAGGGAAGAGATTGCCGAGCTTTTGGCATGGATCTTCAAATCATCATTGTCTGCAGGAATAGTGCCCGAGGACTGGAGGATAGCAAATGTGGTTCCCCTGTTCAAAAAGGATAGTAGAGACAACGCTGGTAATTACAGACCAGTGTGTCTGACTTCAGTTGTTGGTAAAGTGTTGGAAAAGGTTATAAGAGATAGGATTTATAACCATCTAGAAAAGAATAATCTGATCAGGGACAGTCAGCATGGTTTTGTGAAGGGTAGGTCATGCCTAATGAATCTGATTGAGTTTTTTGACAAAGTGACCAAACAGATAGATGAGAATAAACTGGTTGATGTGGTGTATATGGATTTCAGCAAGGCATTCGATAAGGTTCCCCACAGTAGGCTATTATACAAAATGCGGAGGGATGGGATTGTGGGAGACATAGCAGTTTGGATAAGTAATTGGCTTACTGAAAGAAAACAGAGGGTTGTAGTTGATGGAACATGTTCATTTTGGTGTCCAGTTACTAGTGGCATACCACAAGGGTCAGTGTTCGGTCCACTGCTGTTCGTCATTTTTATAAATTACCCTGATGAGGGTTTTAGAAGGGTGAGTTAGTAAATTTGCGGACGACACTAAGGTAGGTAGATTGTGGATAGTGATGAAGGATGTAGTAGGTTGCAGAGAGACATACATAGGATGCAGAGCTGGGCTGAGAGGTGGCAAATGGAATTTAATGTGGACAAGTATGAGGTGATACACTTTGGACGGAGTAATCGGGATGCAGAGAACTGGGCTAATGGTAAGATTCTAGGGAGTGCAGATGAGCAGAGAGATCTCTGTGTCCATGTACACAGATCCCTGAAAGTTGCCACCCAGATTGACAGGGTTGTTAAGAAAGCATACAGTGTTTTGGCCTTTATTAATAGAGGGATTGAGTTCCGCAACCAGGAGCTTATGCTGCAGCTGTACAAAGCCCTGGTACGGGCACACTTGGAGTATTGTGTACAGTTCTGGTCACCACATTATAAGAAGGATGTTGAAGCTTTGGAGAGGATGCAGAGGAGATTTACAAGAATGTTGCGTGGTATGGAGAGAATGTCTTACGAGGGAAGGCTGAGGGCCTTGAGGCTGTTCTCGCTAGAGAGAAGAAGGTTGAGAGGTGACTTAATAGAGATGTACAAGATAATCAGAGAGTTAGATAGGGTGGACAAGGAGAGCCTTTTTCCAAGCAAGGGGAAGGCCAACACGAGGGGACACAGCTTTAAAATGAGGGGAGATAGGTATAAGACAGATGTCAGAGTTAGTTTCTTTACTCAGAGAGTAGTAAGGGTTTGGAATGCATTGCATGCAATGGAAGGAGATTCGCCAAGTTTAAGTTCATTTAAGTCTTCATTGATAGGCATATGGATGTAAATGGAATAGTGTAGATGGATGGGCTTCAGATTAGTAAGACAGGGCGCCTCAACATCGAGGGCCGAAGGGCCTGTACTGTGCTGTAATACACGGAGTCCCAGAAGTGTTGGTCACTGATAATGGGCCATCATTTTCTCGCAGGGAATTTGGTTATTTCCTAAATATGGGAGTCCACATATAAGGACAGCTCCATACCACCTGGTAGAAACAGCAGTCTAAACTTAAAAGGTTAGATACTAAGTTGACACAGTTCTTATTTGATTATAGGCCCACCCCATATGCAACTACAGGGATAGTGCCACCAGAGTTGCTAGTGTGGAGAAAACTCCACACCGGGTTAAGTCTGATCTTCCTGGACCTTGGCAGGAGGATGAAAGGACATCAGGAATGTCAATGCCAGAAACAAGACCCCACTAAATGAGAGAGACAGCTTGAAACAGGAAAAGAAGTTTGCTGTATGAATCACGGAAATGGCCCCACATGGCTAAGAGGCACGGTCGACACAAAGTCAGGAGCAGTACCTCATAAAGTTTGTGTAAGTGCTTTGGTCCTGAACAAGCATGTGAGCCACATTAAAAGCTGTGAATTCGCAATGGCCAGAAGCAAAACATGTCTTGCGCCTTGCAACATAAGGAAAAGCTTGCAGGACTTGTGGGTTCACCCTTACCATCAAGCATTTTGTATAGAAACAAAAACAAAAATCACAAAGCCTTTTCAGAACTGGATAGGTATTTTTTGTTTCAAAACATACTTTATTCATCAAAATATCTTTATATACACACATATTTTCACAAATGCAGTTCAATTCTATACAGTAGCATATCAAGGAAATAAACAAACATTAGATTTGACTCTATCCAAACAAACCAAAGGCATCGCTTACTTGAACCAGTCTATAACGTCATACATTTGAGGCTCCACAAGGGTCCAGTAACTGAGTGGATCCCAATTTAACTTTGGCACAAGATCCTTAGACTGTGATCTTTCCCCACTGTGCCTTGGTGGCAGCTGTCCCATGCTTTAGTATCCAAGTCCTTTTTTCCAGAACTGCAAAAATTACCCTGAGGTTACCAGATTAACTGCAGATTAATAACCCCCTCACATGTCCTAGTAAGAGATGCTGGTGAATGCTACACTCTTTATTAATAGGACATTGGAATAGTCAGCATTTATTACTCATTCCTAATTATCCTTGAATTAATTGACTCTAAGAATGCATTGGATTATTATTTGGATACTAATGGTGTCCAGGGAAGTGGAGAAAAAGGCAGGAGGCTGATTCTGTTACCTAGTGGCATGATTGGCTAAAATACCTCTTTCTGCACCATAACAATTCAATATTTCTGTGAATCTGCAACCACACCTGGGCCAGACCAGGTTGGAATTGCAGATTTCCTTCTCTAAAGTGCATGTGCCCCAAATGAAATCCCCTAAACATATCTCAATTTTGATAGTCTACAATTTCCAGCGGTTGCATTTCTATGCCACTGTGCCATAATTACATAGACACATGATACCAGTGGAACAGTAAATAAAAAGCAGGAAGATTCAGCTATATAGTAGTAGTTCTGAAAAATATTTTAATGCTGCTTCACTGCACTTTCTAGATGGCTAATATAGTGTTCACTCCCAACCTATTTCACAGCTATTTTCCAAGCAACAATATCAATGATTTGTACATTGATTGTTTTCATCACCTGTCATTTGTCTTTTAAATTTTAGAATCTCAAATAATAAAGCAAATTTTCTAATGGGGAAACCCAAGAGTCTGTGACTAGAAATACTTGCAGTGTAGGTTAGACTCTTAAGTTTCATTAGGAATTGGAAAGGTTTTGTTTTGAAAGTTACAGTTTAGTGGAGAAACAGGGACACAAGCTCACTCCTTCGTGTTTCAGCTCTGATCATCATTATCCATACATGAAAAGCCGATTGATTTTCTGTTTCCTTTAAAGGGTTTCATTTTCTACTAGAGTGAGGAGGAAAGGCTGAAAGAACCTTGGCAAAGGCTTATCTTCTCTGGCAACATTTTAGTTAAACAAAAGAAGTTCTGATTTATTTTTTACAAATACCTTCTGAACTAATAGTTGTCATTATTACATAGAAAATATTGAGTTCAGAGGGTGATTAACTCATGAGGCTATTTATTGCTGACCAGATTGCTTTACGCTGTTTGAAACTAATGGCAGTATTTTCGCAGTTTTGGAAAACTCTGTGGACCTTAAAAAGTGGTAGTAGGGACCAGGATGCAAAAGATCCCCTCCCCTCAAGCACATTTCAGACAGAACCAACTTTCCCCAGGAGTAGAGAGGACAAGGGGCGTGATTCAAAGGAGCATAAAACTGTCTTACTGTACAGTTCTTTTCAAATGTTCTGCTCTTTAAACTTCTTTCAAAATAACAGGTTGCAGCTATGACAGAGTTAGAAGAAAATCCACTACTGGACTGCGTTAACTAACAGGCCATCTGGTGCAGCAGTGAGAAAACAAAGTAGCATCTAGTTGCGCAGTTTCTTTATTTATATTCCCCCCAAGGACTAATATTATGTCTTTATAAAACATGGTTGTACTTCAAAAGTTATAATTATTTCTGTATATCCGGAGTTCACAGCTTTATTTATAGGTTAAAAATTAGCTGTCCTTGATATGAGGTCCTAATCAGAGGTTTGCTTTTATGAGATTAACCACTTGGAGATTTCAAAAGCTTAGAATAGATTTTGTGAATGAAGTTTTTTTTTCACTATCAAACTCTGTACAACTGCGAGCTGCAGCAGGTTGGCAATTTTTTTAAACCTCCACATGGCTCCTAAAGTTTGTCCATGGTGGATACTTCATAAGTGGTTACAGTGGTGTCATGGGGAGTATGGTGAGCTAGAGTAGCATGGTGGAAGTAGCTGTTGGCATATACCACATGAAAAGCCAACAGGAGGTGACAGTTTGAGGATATTTGAATGGTGAGGACTAAAAGGACTAACAGTTTATGAGATACTGAGACTGAGTCTCAAAGAACAAGGCAGGCTGTCTAACCATCCTGTTTCAGTACTCGGCAGCTCCAGTGGTCAATGGTCTGCTTTTAGGTTCAACTCCATCCAGCCCCCAAGGCCAATCTTATGCAATTCAAGGTAGATTTTAACAAAGCAGGTCAGGTGGGTCATGAAATGTTCCAACTCAAAGAACCCATTTCAGCAGCATGAACCCAATGCAAAGAACACGGGCAACTGAGAGGAGTTCTAATTGAATATAACTTTATCTTTATCGTTACCCTAACTGCACACTTAATTCATTAATAATATAGATATTGGGGTAAAGAGCCATAAATCTAAGGTTGCTGATTACAAAAGGATAAATCCTAAAAATAAATAATGTCCCTGGAAACATAAAAGTACAGAATCATATTAACTACATGGCAACCATGGTAAATGGATTTCAAGGCGAATTTGTCCAACTTAGATCTAAAGGATAAAAAGGCGGACTTTGGAAAGTGAAGAACTAGAAATAATGGAGGTCCAAAGAGACTTCATGTCGGAGTACAAAATTGTGAGTAAATCACCACAAGTTACCTTTAAATTCAGGAATTTCTCAGATGATCAAGTACTGAAGCAATAATTTAAACATTACTGCACCTAGCAACCAAAGCTAAACCTCACAAGGGAGCAAGTTAAGTATTACAACAAAACTTGCCTATTACCTGATTAATGGTGGAATCGGGCCTGGATTTTACCAACAGTGAAGTGGCTCTGGAAGTGTCTATGGTTCAATCCTTATGCACTGCTGTTCTTTGAGGTTCTGCTACTGACTTGTTCTAGAGTTGGAGTCTAATACAATTTTCACTTTTTCAAGTTTGCGATGTGACATTATTGATGATTCAGTCAATTCCTTCATCCCCAATGTCGTCTTGCTCCCCCCTCAGTCAAAGCAAAGCGCTCAGAGACAGTATGGTTTTACCTCCTACATCTTTATTCCAGGCCCTAGAGGAAGATAGAACAATCACCCCCAGGTGCATAAGGACATGAGTTCTCGGTCTTCTCTGGAACAACAGTTTCTCAATGAACTATATAGTCATTTTACAGGAAGGAGCATTCATACAAGGCAAACATACATATTAATTGGGTGACCATTACAATCAATGAGTATCAATAGCAGAGACCAAGCTCTTTACAGTTAAAAATATGAATGTTCTTAATCTTGTTAACTGGATTCATACCATGGATACTTTTCACTTTGTTAAACTGACCGTACATACTGAATTCTTCCAATGTTGTTAAATGGCTCTACAGAATGAATATGACCCTTGCCTCCAGCACCCCATTTTTAACTGCAAGTTCTTATCCGATCTGAGTCATGCTCAGCTGAAACTCTTGCTTCACAAAACTCAGAACTTAACTCTTTCCCTACCCGCTCATACCCTATACACATTCCCAACTTTTATCATTTCATGATAACCAATGGCATTACCAGGTTTCATAATACAGTCAGCATCCAATCAAGTCATTGACACATAGCATATGATTATAACAACAACAATTACTAGTCCATTACAATAAACAGAATTTGAAGAATCCTCACGTGGGAAAAAATTACCATTAAAGTTCTTAAATTAGTAGTTCTTAATGACCATTCCATCCCCTCCAAGTTGAGTAGAAATGAGCCAGTTCTCCAAAGTCTCCTTCAGTAAAGTCCAACCTGAAAACAAAATTCAGTCTGTTCTTGCATCACTCCTCGGAAAAATCTGATTTCTGGGATAAGGGCAGTTGAATGCTTCACAAAAAACTGACGAGATGTCCATCCTTGCAGAGATGCGTCAGATGGAGGATATTAGCACATCTGAGTGTGCAGTGCAGGCTAGATGAAGGCAGCATTCTTTGTTGCTTCTGCTCCCGGTCTGCTGTTCAATGTATTGTGATGTTATGTTGATGTTTAAAAATTGATGATGTTAGCTTGATCAGTGAATCTTCATATCCCTTAAATGATCAAAAGAATGGGTAAAGCTCACATGGTTTAATGTCCATAGGAAGGCCACTGACATAAAGAATACCAATCTCCTCTTCACTGTTGTTAGCTTCTTCACTTGAGGAGCTGATTGAATCAGTTGGATCAGGTTGTGGAGGGGTGGACAATTGTCCAAAGGCGTGCTTTACCTGTAAATGGAGAAACTCTAGAGAAGGTGTTAGCTGCTGAAAGTATCTTTGCATTTCCCCTCATTCTTTCCTTGCCAAGGTGGTTATCAGTATGAAGACAGTCACACATTTAACTACACTAAAATCGTCTGCCTATTTAACATTCTTTGAAATCCTGAAGTCTTGTTACTCTGTTCACTATTTATGACATTATCAAGTTTTATACAATCCATAAACTTTGAATTGTTTAGGTAGTACAATTTAGGTCAGTTACAAATAACAATCAATTGTCCTAAAATCAAACCCTCGGGTGCCCCCATTCAGGTTATTCAAAAATTATTTTCCTTTAACAAATTCATACTTGGTTAATTTGAAAGCTGTCAGGAAAGGTATTTCAAAATTCTGGAATAGCAAAGAAACAATAAAATGCTTCCTGTGCTTTAGCAATTGAAGAGGCAGTTTCGGTTCAGATTTAAATCTCAAACATTCATGGGAAACAAATGCTGAACATTTTAAAATATGTTCTCCAAATGAAACTTCCCAAATAAAACAGTTGGAATTACAGTAGCAACCTTGGTAGAGATTCACATTATTTGAATTTGCAATGTGAAGGGGGCCAATGAAATCATAACAATAATTAACAGAATTTAAACAGCTCAGCCTCAAGTTTTAATATTCTCTAGAAAATCTTAACAAAACATCAAACTAAAAATGCATTCTTCTTTTTTGTGAACACTGCATTAAAAACACAGCAGCAAAGGTATTACAATACCATAATTTCATCCGGTTAAGGTATGACCACTGACCCAACTGTTCCTTTTTAAACAGACATTGTAGAATTTCAAACAAATCAGGGGCTCAAGGTACCCAATCAATTTTCTTTAAGGTTACAAGTTTGATAATTTTAAAAAGGACATAATGTTGGATAATTTCAATGTAAAAACAAAATCTGCCCCATCACCTAGCCCACAAAACACATTCAATTGAGACCCTGATTCAAGCAAGGCAAACCAATTAACTAAAAGGATTTTCTGAACCAGTATTTTACCAAACCAAAATTTTTAAACGTCAAACACTCACAGCATGGCACAATTTACATTGAAATTGCCTTTCCAGACCCAAATATTAACACAACCTTAACATTCAGTGTTTCTTTTTTTGCATCCTCTCACTGAAATTACACTAATAACAAGAAAAAGCCCTTGCTGTAGATCACATGGTGCCGCAAAATAAAGTCACTCTCTTCCCCCAGAACAAAGACTCGCAGAGCCTCAAATTTCATCACTAGGAGATGTTAACCCCTTTCTCACTTGAATCATGATGGTTTGAACCCCATGTAAACACAGAAAACTCAAAACCCAATTAAACACAGAAATCTTAAACCCCAATTAAGCATAGAAAGTTCAAACCTTGCTTAAACACAAAGAGCTTGAACCTCAATTAAACACAAAGCTCGAAGCCCGCTTAAACACAGAACTCGAACCTCAGCACAGCACAAAGGACTCTAACCTCAATCAAACTCACTCTAGGGGACTCGAACTCCAGTACCGTGCAGAGGGCTGAAACCTCTGTCTGCCAACGCGCTTGAGAAAATGTGTCTCTTGAATAAACGAATTACCATTCAAGAACTTCAAGAAGACTAGAGAGCGATCGAGTAAAGGGACAGTCTCTGGCAGACAGGAATATTGAAAGGGACCAAGATTTAAAATCTTACCTTGTGGGCCCGTCCATTTCAAGACATATCAACACCGTCCGATCGTAACTATCCTTTTGGAACCTGCCGACTATGCCAATACGGTCACCCCATTCCCCCCTTCAGTCAAAGAAAAATGCTCAGAGACACAATGTTGTTTTACCTCCTTCATCTTTATTCCTGGCCCTGGAGGGAGATAGAATGATCACCCATGTGCACAGGGACATGAGTTCTCGGTCTTTTCTGGAACAACAGTTGCTCAATGAACTACATAGTCATTTTACAGGAAGGAGCATTCAGGTAAGGCAACATACACATTAATTGGGTGATCATTACAATCAACAAGTATCAATAGCAGAGTACTGTTATACAATGAATATTCTTAACCTTGTTAACTGGATTCATACCATGGATACTTTTCACCTTGTTAAACTGACCGTATATACTGCTTATAATATAATGCTTGGAAGAATATAATGCTTCCAATATTGTTAAATGGCTCTACAGAAATGAATGGCTTTCCACTTTGTTAACCCATTACCCTTGCCGCCAGGACCCCATTTTTTACTGCAAATTCTTATCTGATCGGAGTCATGCTCGGCTGAACCTCTTGTTTCACAAAACTCAGACCTTAACTCTTTCACTGCCTGCTTATACCCTATATACATTTTCAACAACACTGATGACATTTGGAGTTAGCCATCTATTTAAAAGTTTTTCCTACAATTAACCCCTTTACTTCAGAATATTCATTCTGCACAGTTTTAATTAATGATTTGTCACAATGCAGTCGATTATCAAGGAGTCATTATCTCCTCTTTACCAGGAAATAGTTTGTTTATGTTCCTTCTTCCCAGAGATGGGTAATTCACATATGTGCTCTAATCTCTTTATAACAGTGTTGCCTTGTCTCTTTCATCAACAAAAACAGTTTATTCCAGAAAGAATTACTGTTGATCCTTTCAATCCATAAAGTTATTAAAGTTGTGAAATTTACATTGTCAAACAAAAATGAGAAAAATCTGATCGACCAGTGTGGAAAGCCATCAAAAAAGAATCAGCTGATAATTACTAACAGAAGGGTTACTAAAGGGTTCGAGTGAGTAGACAAGAGAATGGAATTGAGGCCAAGCTGAGATCAGCTATGATCGCATTGAATGGTAGACAGATTCAAGGGGCGGAATTGCCTGTCCCTTGCCCCAATGCTTATTCTAATTGTTGGCCTTCATATCTTGAGGACAAGAATATAAGAGGTAGGAGTTTTGCTTGAGCTATGCAAAAGACCCAATTAGATCATAACTGGAAAGCTGTGAGTCACTTGGGGCATCACACCACATGAAGGAGGAAACCACATTCACAGCCTCCAAAACAATGCATGTTGGGACGCTGAATACATTTAAGGAAGAATCAGCTAGATTTTTAATTCGTGATAGTTTAAAGAGTTATGGAGAGCAAACAACAGAATAGAGTCGAGGCAGAGATGAGATCAGCCATGATCATATTGAACGATGGAGCAGATTCAGCTTCATTTCTTTATTTTCAACTTAAAAATTAAGGTGGTCTGCAATTTGTAACTTCTGGCCTTATTTCGTATGTTTTACACTTTACTATAATTACTACAATGTTTAACTTTTAACTTTGTTTTTTCTTTCTACCTTGCTCTTAAGATTCTGTATCCGAGTACTTGTTCCTAATGTGGCACCTTGCATGCATCGTTGTACACTTTTCACTGTACTTGAGTACATGTAACAATAATTTTTTAAAAATCAAGATGAAAGGACATACATAAATTGTTGACACGTGAGGGAGTGACAGCTGTGGTGAGCTGGCATAAAAAATAATTTGTGACCTGGGACAGATTAGCCATGAGGTAAAAACAATGACTGCAGATGCTGAAAACCAAATACTGGATTAGTGGTGCTGGAAGAGCACAGCAGTTCAGGCAGCATCCAACGAGCAGCAAAATCATCAGGAATAAAGGCTTTTGCCCGAAACGTCGATTTTGCTGCTCGTTGGATGATGCCTGAACTGCTGTGCTCTTCCAGCACCACTAATCCAGATTAGCCATGAACTTACTGAGGTCAGAATGGAAGAGCTGAAAAGACCTCCTTTTATTTCTTAGGTTCTTATTGATCACAGATCAGCCATAACTTCACTGAATGTACAAAAGTGCAAACATTATAGAATAATTATAATGGGGCACTTTAACTATCCAATCACAAATTAGGACAGGTTTGAAGGGTTAGACTAATTCTCTAGTTCCAATATCCCTGTGCTTAACACCCATTCCCCACCTTCCCACAAAAAACAACTTTTGCAGTTTTCAGAAACTTTGTTCCCAAAGATGCTCAATTCTCAAGAGTACCATTCCATTGCAGTTACTATGTCATTCTAGTGACAAGTACCAATAACAACACATATTCAATGGGTGTTTGTGTTTTAACTTGCTGCTTTTGCACAAACAATTCACATTTAGTTTGGAATGTCTCCCTTTTTGTGAGTTTGATTGCACTTCAGTAAAATATCCATTTGTATTTGTTTAAAATATCTAAGAAACAATCAATGAGACTCAGAATGGAAAATGAACACTTCAATGATGTTGAATGATCATATATAATAAATGGCTACAAAAATGGTTTTCACCAATTATGACATTACAACTATTCCAATCCCACAGAATGGTATTTAACTCTCTTAATTTTGACAGAAATTATTGAATATCCCATTGGTAGATCGAGTTTATGTTGAACATGGCTAGCTAAAAATTTCCAAGCAACAAGCCTGCTCTGGGCTAAATAAGAGGACTTCCATCAGGGAGGCTGGACAGCCTAGACAGGTGAATTTATGTGGGTAAAAACAATGACTGCAGATGCTGAAAACCAAATACTGGATTAGTGGTGCTGGAAGAGCACAGCAGTTCAGGCAGCATCCAACGAGCAGCAAAATTGACGTTTCAGGCAAATGCCCTTCATCAGGAATAAAGGCAGTGAGCCTGAAGCGTGGAGAGATAAGCTAGAGGAGGGTGGGGGTGGGGAGAGAGTAGCATAGAGTACAATGGGTGAGTGGGGGAGGAGATGAAGGTGATAGGTCAAGGAGGAGAGGGTGGAGTGGACAGGTGGAAAAGAAGATAGGCAGGTCGGACAAGTCTGGACAAGTCAAGGAGACAGTTACTGAGCTGGAAGTTTGAAACTAGGATGAGGTGGGGGAAGGGGAAATGAGGAAGCTGTTGAAGTCCACATTGATGCCCTGGGGTTGAAGTGTTCCGAGGCGGAAGATGAGGCATTCTTCCTCCAGGAGTCTGGTAGTGAGGGAGCGGCGGTGAAGGAGGCCCAGGACCTCCATGTCCTCGGCAGAGTGGGAGGGGGAGTTGAAATGTTGGGCCACGGGGCGGATTGGTTGATTGGTGCGGGTGTCTCGGAAATGTTCCCTAAAGCGCTCTGCTAGGAGGCGCCCAGTCTCCCCAATGTAGAGGAGACCACATCGGGAGCAACGGATACAATAAATGATGTTGGTGGATGTGCAGGTGAAACTTTGATGGATGTGGAAGGCTCCTTTAGGGCCTTGGATAGAAGTGAGGGAGAAGGTGTGGGCACAGGTTTTACAGTTCCTGCCTCTGGTGCTCACCTTCCACCCTACAAACCTTCGCATCAACTAAATCATCCACCGACATTTCCGCCACCTCCAAAAATACCCCACCACCAGGGATATATTTCCCTCCCCACCCCTTTCCGCCTTCCACAAAGACCGTTCCCTCCGTGACTACCTGGTCAGGTCCACACACCCCTACCACCCTCCCATTCTGGCACTTTCCCCTGCCACCGCAGGAACTGTAAAACCTGTGCCCACACCTCCTCCCTCACCTCTATCCAAGGCCCTAAAGGAGCATTCCACATCCATCAAAGTTTCACCTGCACATCCACTAATATCATTTATTGTATACGTTGCTCCTGATGTGGTCTCCTCTACATAGGGGAGACTGGGCGCCTCCTAGCAGAGCGCTTTAGGGAACATCTCCGAGACACCCGCACCAATCAGCCAAACCGCCCCGTGGCCCAACATTTCAACTCCCCCTCCCACTCTGCCGAGGATATGGAGGTCCTGGGCCTCCTTCACCACCGCTCCCTCACCACCAGACGCCTGGAGGAAGAACGCCTCATCTTCCGCCTCGGAACACTTCAACCCCAGGGCATCAATGTGGACTTCAACAGCTTCCTCATTTCCCCTTCCCCACCTCATCCTAGTTTCAAACTTCCAGTTCAGTAACTGTCTCCTTAACTTGTCCGGACTTGTCCGACCTGCCTATCTTCTTTTCCACCTGTCCACTCCACCCTCTCCTCCTTGACCTATCACCTTCATCTCTCCCCCACTCACCTATTGTACTCTATGCTACTCTCCCCCCACCCCCACCCTCCTCTAGCTTATCTCTCCACGCTTCAGGCTCACTGCCTTTATTCCTGATGAAGGGCTTTTGCCCGAAACGTCGATTTCGCTGCTCGTTGGATGCTGCCTGAACTGCTGTGCTCTTCCAGCACCACTAATCCAGTAGGTGACTTTATGTTAACAAGTGATAGAGAAACATGGTTGGGCACTCATCATAACATTTCAGTGCCTCATATTGGAAGTGGACAGGAGATCAGGGCACAATGGGATCACATTTGATGCCTTTGCTGATACCCAGAGTAGGCAGGCAGGAGGCTGGAAGAACACAGCAAGACAGGTAGCATCAGGAGGTGGATGTTACGACACACCCTCTACTAATTTAAACTAGATACACAGAAAAGTTCACCTTATGCTGTAATCTGTTCAATTGAGTGGCAAAGAACTATTCCAAATATCATTATTTAAGGAAAAAAATTAACAATTTTATCCTTTAAATCCAAAAAAGAACTTTAGACAACAACTATTTACAACTCCTTTCTCTTAAACCGATCTTCTACCTCCCACTCTACAATACTGGTCCAATAAAAGCCCTGATTAAGATTTACAAAAAAAAAATCACAGTTCAAAGCCAGCCATCTGTGCCTATTCTCTTTTGTAGATTCTCCTGGGTTGTCTTTTCTTCAGTCTTCTGCTGCACAAATTTCTTAGGGACAGGTACCTTTCAGAGAGCTATCCTGCTTGCAGTCTGTTGGTTTGAATGCTCTTTGCTGTTCTCCTTCCTACATGTTTAAAATGTCTGATTTTATACTCCAAAACATCAGATAATTTCATTGGTTTTATGTTATCCAAAACAGTAAAATTCAAATTCGATTGGATTTTGGTATCTGGGACATAACTTAAACTGATTGGCTAAATTTGAATTTGTTTTGTACCATGGCAACATAGCTCCAGCTGTTTGTTTTACTAAATGTTACATTTTTAAATTGTTCAACACACTCTGAGCATCTCTAGATCCATGGATTAGTGGTGCTGGAAGAGCACAGCAGTTCAGGCAGCATCCGAGGAGCAGTAAAGTCAATGTTTTGGGCAAAAGCCCTTCATCAGGAATAATCTGCAGTCATTGTTTTTACTATCTCTAGATCCATGCCAGCTTCCATTCTCTTTTAAAAAGTACAGTAGACACTTACACTTTCATAACAAGTTGGAGAAGTTGTCATTTCGGGTGTACCTTCTTCAGGACTGGGGGTAGGTGTAGGGAGGGAACAGCTGATAAAGGGGATGGTGGGGGCAGGGTGGTGAAGTGGGGATAGGTGAAGACAGGCTGTGGAAACAACATGGTTGGTCAACGGGAGGAATGAATCTGGTAGATGGCGGGGAGGAGTGGAAGGGAGGGGGAGGGGTTGGGGAGTTGGGGAAGGGAAGGGAGGACATTTGAAATTGGAGAACTCAACATTGAGTCCTCCAGGCTGTGGGCTGCCCTGGCAGAAGATGAGGTGTTGTTCCTCCAATTTGCGTTTGGGTTCGTTGGGGCAATGGAGGAGGCCAAGGATGGTTGTCAGAAAGGGACTGGGAAAGGGAATTAAAATGGGCGATAACCAGGAGGTCCCATTGGCCCCTGCTGGCCTGGTGAGATGCTCGGTGAACCGTTCCATCAGTTTACGCTTGGGCTCCCCGATATAGAGAAGACCATATCGGGCGCATGTGATGCAATACACTGGGTTGTAAGAGAGGCAGGTGGACCTCTCTCTCACCTGGAAGGACTGTTTGGGGCCCTGTATGGAGGAGAAGGGGGTGGTGAGAGACAAATGTTGGTGAAACAGATCTGTATCAATTTGAAAGAAACAAAAATTAACTTAAAAAGAAAAATCATTTCAAACCATTCTCTTCTATGAAGACACCCAGCCAACAATATTTTGCTATTTATAGAGAATTCCAGTTTGTAACACTGCATTTTTCAATACTGGAAAATGTTTATACTATATAATTGTGTAGTTTCACATAATACCAAACCAACTAATTGGCATGTGGTATATGACTTGTATGGTATTGCTTCGTATGGATTTGTGAAAGGTAAATACAACATGGGGGAAGTCAAATTTCATTGGAGATTTGCATTGTACAGCTACATTGAATAACTGGACCTGGAAATCCCATTCACATTTGATTGCAATGCTCGACAGAGAAGATGTATCAGAGGGGTGAAGGTCAGAATTACTTGGCTAAAGTTGAGGAAAAACGCGCAATTACATTGCTTCGTATAGTCTCTATGCCACCAACTAGAGGCAGAGAGCAAAACTGAAAGGAAATTACACAAATGGAAAACTTATTATGTAGTTATAACGGGGCAACTTAATTATCCAGGCACAAACTAGGATAGTAATAGCAAAGAGAGTCTAGGGTTCTGAAAGTCTGTTCAGGAGAATTTCTTATGGCAGTATGTTTCCAGTCCAATATCACACAGGGCAGAACAGTGATCATTGCCTCATAAAGGGTATGTTTAGCTACACAGAAGCACAAGGAAAATCCACCACAAGTATACTTAACTAGTGGCGGGCGGCACAGTGGCTCAGTAGTTGCCTCACAGCGCCAGGGACCCAGGTTTGATTCCCACCTTGGGCAACTGTTTGTATGGAGTTTGCACATTCTCCCAGTGTCTGCGTGGGTTTCCTCCAGGTACTCTGGTTTCCTCCCACAATCCAAAGATGTGCAGGTCAGGTGAATTGGCCATGGGTGGGTTACTCTTCGGACAGTTGGTATGGACTTGTTGGGCTGAAGGGCCTGTTTCCATACTGGAGGGAATCTAATCTAATCTAAAATCCAACCTCATTGGAGTAAAAATGGATAACATGGCATTAAAGGCTGGTAGGAAAAACAGTAAGTGGGCAGTTCAGACACAATAAAACTATATACTCGGAGTGGAGTGCATTATTTCCCCCTCCAACTCTATTTTGATTTAATCCCTGCCCTCCCCTTCACTGTTTGATCACACAGCAATGCCTTTGATGTGAAGGGCACTGCTTGTTACTGGCCTTTTTTCCTGGTGGTGGAAATTGAATAAAGATTCGTACACCTGTGTCTCACACCTGTACACACACAACATGGGTGCTGGGGAAAAAATAAGCACTACCGCAGTTGGGTGATAGTGTGGGGGTTAAAAGTTTAAAAAAAAGAAATAAAAAAATAAAAAAAAGAAAAAGAAAACTATATACTTTGAGAAGGAGAATAGCATGACAAACAAAGCCCAAGCTCCTAGGGGACAAATGAAATAAAAATTCAGAAGAACACGTGGCCTATAATAGATGTCAGGTAGATAATATAATGGAGAATGATGTTGACGCTGGCACGGGGGGGCACAGTGGTTAACACTGCTGCCTCACAGTACCAGGGACCCACGTTTAATTCTAGCCTAGGGTGACTGGCTGTGTGGAGTTTGTATGTTCTCTATGTGTCTGCTTGGGTTTCCCCTGGGTACTCTGGTTTCCTTCAACAGCCCAAAGATGTTAAAGTGCCCTGTAGTGCCCAGGGATGTGCAGGCTAGGTGGATTAGCCATGGTAAATGTGGCTGAAGAATTGGGGGGGGGGGGGGGGGGTGCTCAGAGGGTCAATGAAGACGCAATGGGCCAAGTGGCACTTATCTGTACTGTAGGGATTCTATGATTCTGAATTGCAAGGTTTACATGAAAAAATATATGAGAAGTAAATATAAGGCATGAAGAGAGATAGGCCACTAATGTAAAACATAACCCTTCTTGTACAAGTTCACTTGATTTGGCATAGAAATAGTCAATAGGTTGTAAATGGAGGAGTGGGGCTGATTAGGGACAAGTTAATCTTTGATGAAGGATGTATACATGGAGATAGAAGATATTGCTGAGGTACCAAGGAGGAAGATGCTGCTCATGGTCATGGTGAAAGACCATGAAAGTCAGACACTAAGAAGAATTAAAATTGATCCAGAGCAGCTACTGGACAGGCTGTCTGTTGTTAAAGTTGACAAGGCACTGAGACAGATGCGATGTATCCAGTGATACTAAGGCTTCCCTGGATTTTTGGAAGGCAATTAATAAAGTGCCTCACAACCGACATGTGAGCAGTGTTAGTGCTCATAGAATTAAATTAATAGCAGCAACATGGCATTAAAAAAAAGGCTGGGTGACAGGAAAAAAAGAGGGTGATTATTAGTAGATGTTGTTCAGACTGAGCAAGGTTTGTAGTAGAGTAAACCCCGCCCCCGCCCCCCCCCCCTACTGCTTCCCCCCTGCCTCCGTCTCTTGCTGATTCTGATTTTTTAAAAAATATATTTTTAAACGACCTAGACCTTAAATGTAGATGGCACAATTATTAAATGATTTTTTAAAAATTGGAAGTAAAGTACACTGTTGAAAAGATGCTATAGAAAAATGATCCCGGATTGTGGTTCAAGACTACAAATGGGATCACAGAGACAGAATCATAAAATTATACAGTACAGATGAGGCCCTTTGATCCATCATGTCTACACCACCTTAACATTGATTACATTAGATTCTCTACGGTGTGGAAGCAGTCCACTTGGCCCATCAAGTCCACACCAGCCCTCTAAAGAGAAACCCAGTCGCCTAAACTTACCCCTGACTCATGCATCTAACCCAGTGGACAATTTAGCATGGCCAATTCACCCGAACTGCACATCTTTGGACTTTGGGAGGAAACTGGAGCACCCAGAGGAAACCCACGCAGACATAGGGAGAATGTGCAAACTCCACACAGACAGTCGCCTAAGGCTGGAAGCGAACCTGGGGCGCTGGTGCTGTGAGGTAGCGATGCTAACCACTGGACCACAGTGCTGCGCTGTAAACATACTATTAATCTATACTCGTCTCATTTTCCCGCACTAGGCCCACAGCCTTGAATGTTTTGACACTTAAAATGCTCTTCCAACTCCTTGGATAACTTGCTCTAATCCCTTCTGAAATTAGGGTCTTGAATCTGAAAAAAGAAACTGTGAAGGTATAAAGGTCAAGTCTGCTATTAGGGACTGGGTAAATAAACAAAAAAATAACTTGATTACAGGGATTGGTATTATTGGCTAATGGCTAGCATTTAAAGAGTATTCTAAGGCCTACAATAGATATACATTCCTTTAAAGTGCAACACCCAAAGTTACCCATGGTTGAAGTTAAAGATGGCATTAGGTTAAAAAGGAAGGTGGCCAGAATTGAGATTGAAAACAATTTTAAATCAGCAAAGCAGGGCCCAGAATGGGATAAATTAAATGAAAAGACAACATGAATGCAAACATGCAAGAAACAAAGGTGAAATGTACAAGCTTCTTTTGATATGTTAAAATGAAAAGATAACCTAGAACAAATGTGGCCTCATTATAGTAGAGCTCACAGTGGAGAACAGGGAAATCGTGAACAGTTTCTTATTTTTTACCTTCAAAAGATGATGTACAGAATTTTCCAGAAATGCTAGGTGACCAAGGGACTTCAGGAACTGGGGAGTTGAAAGAAATTAGTATTAGCAAAGGGTATGTACTTGAAACGTTAACTGGATTAAATAAACCCCCTGGACTAGATCTCCCTGGAATAGATTGATGAAGGGGTCAGCACAGGTTGTGGATATACTGATAAGTGATGTTGCAAAATTTTATAGATTCTGGAACTGCTCATTCTGATTGGGAAATAGTACTAACTACGAATCTGATAGGAAGAATGGAGAATTGCATACCTGTCAGTTTAAGATCACTAGAAAGGGATATGTTAGAATCTATTACAAAGGATGTAATAAATGGACAGAGGCCACATGGGTTTAATCACGGTTTCCAAATCTTTTTGAGATTGTTACTTGCAGTATAGACAAAAGAAAACCTGTAGATGTGGTGCATTTGGTTTTCAGAAGGTCTTTAATAAGGTCTCATATGAGTCTTCAAAAAACAAAACTGAAACATGTGGAATTGGTTTTATATGCTAGAATGGATTGAGAATTGGTTAATAAACAGAAAGCAGAGAGTAGGAATGAATGAGCCATTCTCAAGATTGCAGGCTGTAACCAGTAGAGTACTGCAAGGGAAAGTGCAGCTCCAGTTGTTCACAATCCATATCAAAGATTTGGATGCGGAATCAATTGTACTATTTCCAATTTTGCTGAAGACATTAATCTGAGTGACAATGTAAGTTGTTTGGAGAATGCAAAGAGGCTTCAAGAGGTGATGTAAACAGGCTACAGCCTGGCAGATGAAATATAATTTGAATAAGTGTGAAGTTATACACTTTGGTAGAAAAAAATGCAGAAAGACAAAATGTTTCTTAAATTATGAGAGGTTGGCAAGTGTATATATCTTACAGAATTTCAAAGTCCTTGCCTATGACTCACAAAAGGTTAGCATGCGGGTGTAGCAAGCAATTAAAAAGTTTGGCATTCATCTCAAAAGAATCTGATTCCAAAAGTAAAAATGTCTTGATAAGATTGTATCGAGCATTGGCAAGACAACACATAGGAATATTGTGCACCATTTAATGTCTTTATCTAAGGAGGGAAATATTGCTCTAATGGGAGTATAACAGAGATTTTTCAGATTAATCCCTGGAATAGTGGGTTTGTTTAATGGGGAGAGATTGAGCCAACTGGGTATTCTCTACAGTCTCAGAATAAGAAGAGATCCTACTGAAACTTAGAAAACTTTTTCATTGTATAAAAGGTGGATACAGATAGAATGTCTTTACTCTAGCTGGTGACTCAAGAACCAAGAGACATAATCTCAAACTAAGGGGCAGGCCACTTAAGTCTGAAATGAGGACAAGTTTCTTCAGAGGTGGTGAATCTTTGGAATTTTCCACATGGAGGGCTGTGAAATTAACCTCAATCCTTCAAAAGTATATTTAGTTTCAACAAATTATATTTGTGAAAGCTTGAATGTTATTTTCTAATAAATGGTGAAAGCCCTATTTTTATTCAGGTTTTGGAATAACAAAATCCAAGTAATGTTAATTCAAACTGGCTTTTGGGCAAGAACTCTGTTGTCAGAACAGGTTATGATGTGCAATTTCTGACTTGCTCTTTCACAGAATCATGGGCAATACAGTAGGACCAAGTTTTGGATGTAAATATTGAAAGAAATACTTCAGAGTTTGACACTGGTACTTCATGGAATGGAGAAAGTTGTACAAAAATTGTACTCCAATGCAAACAGATATTATACATGCAGACAAAACCACTGATGATTAATGTTGCTTTGTAATTTTGAATATAAGCACAGATTCTGCATTTAATATATGCCAACTTTGCGCATTACTTTAATGAATCAATATAGTCTATAAGAACAAGAGCAGTAACAGAATTCAATGAAGGGTGAAAGCTCCAGTCATGTTAGTGGTAAAAATTACCATTAAGTATCACTGCTGGATTAGCGAATCAATGAATTAAAATGGTTTTAATTCACATTTGATTCACTTTCCAATCAGTGTAAGGAAGTGTTTGATTAAGCATAGCAAAATTTGAATCAGCATATGATATAAGTGCAGAGAATTAAAAGCTGGAAGAATTAAGATGCTCAGATTCTGCTCTTGTCTCAAGATGCCTGTTAGTTCAAATCAATTGCTGACAATATATCTATCCAAGGGATTCACCGAAATCTAGATGGATTTAAAAACATATTTTACCTTTTGAACAAAGGTAGCAAAATTGTAAATAACACTAAAAGCTTCCACAATTTATAGAAAATGGTCTCCAAGTTGTTTCATGACGTTGAGATGACCGGTGTTGGAATAGGATAGACAAAGTCAGAAGTTACATGATACCAGGTTATAGTCCAACAGGTATATTTGAAATCACAAACTTTCAGAGCACTGCTCCTTTGTCAGGTCACCTGACTCAGAAATGCTGATTTAGCAAAACAGCACTCAGTATCTTAGGAGTAGAGCACTTTATTTAGCGGGTTTTGAGAAGATTTGTAGCTCAGGTGGAGGTTCTGGGTGTAGGTTGGCTCACGGAGTTGCAAGGTTCATTTTCAGACATTTCATCACCATACTAGGTGACATCTTCAGTGAGCCTCCGGACAAAGCACTGCTGATGATTCCTGCTTTCTATTGATATGTTTGGGTTTCTTTGGGTTGGTGATGTCATTTCCTGTGGTGATTTCATTTCCTATTCTAACAGCCCTGCTCACATCAATCAACATCAACCTGACGAAGGAAACACTGACTACACTATTAGAAGACCCAAAGACACATACACCAAACACCACCAACTTCATCAGCAAGGACAGTATCGTCAAGCTAGCAGACCTATGTCTTACCACCCACTTCACCTTCAACAACAAAACCTACAGACAAACCAACAGAACACCCATGGGATCTCTGATATCAGGGTTCTTAGCAGAGACAGTAATGCAGAGACTCGAACAAATAGCCCTGCCAACCATCCAACCCAAGCTTTGGATCCGCTATGTGGATGACACCTTTGTCATCACTAAACAAAACATATTAGAGGAAACCTTCAATAATACCCTTACTGGCATAAAATGCACTAAAGAGGAGGAAAACAACAACAAACTGCCATTCCTAGATGTCACAGTAGGGAACTTCAAACCAGCGTTTACAGGAAAACCACACATACAAACCAAACATTGAACTACAGAAGCAATCACCTCAACATTCACAAATTAAGCTGCATCAGAACATTATTCCAATGAGCCACCACACACTGCAGCACAGAGGAACTATGCAGAACAGAGGAAAATCATCTATACAGTGTATTCAAAAAGAACGGGTACCCAATGAACACAGTCCACCTACTTCTCAGCAACAAACCCAAACAAGCAGACAAAATGCGTTCAGAAACCCTAGCCACTCTCCCCTACATCAAAGACATCTCAGAAATGACTGCCAACTACTCAAGCCCCTTGACATCATGGTAGCCCACAAACCCACCAACACACTAAAACAGCAGCTAATGAACTTGAAAGACCCGAAACAGACAACAAGCAATATTAATGTCATTTACAAAATATTGTGGAAGGACTATAACAAACACTACATTGGACAAACAGGCAGAAAACTGGCCACCAGGATACATGAACATCAACTAGCTACAAAACGACATGACCCTCTCTCACTAGTATCCTTCCATACAGATGAGGAAGGACACCACTTCGACTGAGACAACACATCCATCCTAGGACAAGCCAAACAGAGACATGCATGAGAATTCCTAGAAGCATGGCATTTCAACTGGAACTCTTATCAAATAACACATTGACTTGGACCCGATTTACCACCCCCTGAGAAAAAGAACAGGAAATGACATCACCATCCCAAAGAAACCCAAACATTTAAATAGAAAGCAGAAGTCAGTAGTGATTCATCCGGATGCTCACTGAAGAGGTTACCTAGTATGTTGACGAAATGTCTGAAAATGAACCTTCCAGCTCACCGAGCAAACCTACACTTTATTTACTTGGGAATTTGAACAACTGGGGATGGAGATTGGTAGATTGTTCGTATTGGATACTTACTGCGAAAGCTGAGGCAGTAAATGTTTACAATTTTTATCCACTGCTTAAAGCAGATAAGAATATTTTAAAAAGACTTAGAACACAATCAGAAACTGGATATCAATAAATCAACACAAGATCAAGTTGTGGCTGGTTTGCAGTTTGTTAACAGTAAGATGGTCCTTAGTGAATCTCTCCAGTTCAAGCTCAATATGCTGCAGTATGAAGTTGACATGGAAGGAGAAGAACTTGCAATCCAGTGGTAGAAGAGCACAGTTTCAAATTGGGCTTAGTGTGATCAATAGTGATGGAGTAAGGGGTACCCAGATGAGATATGAATGTAGAAGCACACAAACAGATCCTGTCCATGAGTTACAACACAATTACAATCTGCAATGACAAGGGTTGAGACTGCTGGGAGCAAGACTGGAATGCTGATCACAGCAAGCTGTCCAAGGTGGGTGAGGAGGAAGAGGATAGCAAGAACACTTTATAATTGGTGAGGATTTATTATTTGAGTAGCTATATTTATAAACAGGATCAACAGCTCTCAATGGCTTGTTTTTAATGTACGTTCAAAACACGTACTTCGCATATCTGTGAGGGATCATCGAGTTAGGCTATATGGGTAGAACTGAGAAATAAGAGGGTGATCAACTTGATGGGACTGTACTATGCCTCCCGCCCACCCCAGTACTCAGGAGGAAATCGAGGAGCAAATATGTAGGGAGATAGCAGATAGCTGTAAAAATAATAGGGAATTTTAACTTTCCAAACAAAGAGGAACTAGAGAGAGGAGGGCCCCTTAAAGATCACTTCAGTATTTACCACGGAGAAAGAAATGGAAGCTAGGGAACCAAGGGAAGTAAATAGTAGTGCCTTGAAAAGAGTTCACATTACAGAAGAGGAGGCACTGGAGGTTGTCTTCAAAAGCATAAAAGGTAGACAAAACCTGATCATAATGTTAAGGGCTTGGATGTGCAGGAATTTATTAAGTGTTGCAGGGAAAAAAATCTCAATCAATATGTAGCTGGTCCTGTTCGAGAAGGGGCAAAACTCAACATCCTCTTCGGAACTAAGGTAGAACAAGTGACTGAGGTGTCAGTGGGGAAGCACTTTGGGACCAGTGATCATATTTCTTTTAGTTTTAAAATAGTTATGGAAAAGGACAGGTCTGATCCACAAGCTAAAGTTCTAAATTGGGGTATGACCAATTTTGATGGTATTAGGCAAGAACATTCAAAAGTTGATTGGTACGTCAGTCCCAGGTAAGAGGTCATCTAGCAAATGGGAGGCTTTCAAACATGAAATATTAAGAGTTCAGAGCCAACATGTTCCCTAAAAGACGGCAAGGCTGGCAGGAGTCAGACACACTGGATGATTGGAGATAGAGACTCCAGTCAAGAAAAAAAAGAGTGTATATATTAGGTGTAGGCAGCTGAGATCAAGTAAATACCTAGAGAAGTATAGGGGCAGAGGAGTACACTTAAGAGGGATATCAGGACTCAAAAAAGGTGACATGAGAAAGCTTTGGCAGGTCAGGTAAGGAGAATCTAAAGAGATTCTACAAGTATATTCAGGGCAAGACAGGAACTAGAGAGAGGAGGGCCCCTTAAAGATCACTTCAGTACTTACCACGGAGAAAGAAATGGAAGCTAGGGAACCGAGGGAAGTAAATAGGAGTGTTCACATTACAGAAGAGGAGACACTGGAAAAAGTCTTCAAACGTATAAAAGGTAGACAAATCCCCAGGACCTGATAAAGTGTATCTCAAGACATGGTGAGAAACTAGAGCAGAAATTGCAGGATCCCTAGCAGAGATATTTGTACCATCGACAGCTGCAGGGGAGGTGCTGGAAGACTGAAGAGTGGCTGATGTTGTGTCTACATTTAAGAAAAGCTACAAGGAAAAGCCAAGGAGTGACAGACTGGTGAGCCCAACTTCAATGGTGGGTAAGTTGATGGTGGGGATTCTGAAAGACTGTTTATGCATGTGTTTGGAAAGGCAAGGACTGATTAGAGATAGTCAGCATGGCTTTACGCATGATAATTATGTCTCACAATTTGATTGAGTTTTTTTGAAGAGGTGATAAAGAATTTAGATGTCCAAATGGACTTTAGCAAAGCTAAAAGGTAGCACATGGTTGATTAGTTAGTAAGGTTAGATCGTATGGGAACCAGGGAGAGTTAGCCAATTAGAAACATAATTGGCTTGATATTAGGAGAGAGGCGCTAGTGGTCCAGGGTTGTTTTTCATACTGAAGGCCTGTGACCAGGGGTGTGTTACAAGGATCAATGCTCGGTCCGTTGTTGTTCATCATGTATACAATTTGGAGGAGAATATAGGAGGCAATTTCAGTATTACAGTGAAGAGTAAAGGTTATGATTAAATTAGATTCGATTCCCAACAGTGTGGAAACAGGCCCTTTGGCCCAACAAGTCCACACCAACCTCCCGAAGAGTAACCCACCCAGACCCACCTCCCTCTGACTAATGCACCTAACACTACAGGCAATTTATCATGGCAAATTCACCTGACCTGCACATCTTTAGATTGTGGAAGGAAACCGGAGCACCCGGAGGAAACCCACACAGACACGGGGAGAATGTGCAAACGCCACACAGACAGTCCCCCGAGGCAGGAATTGAACTCGTGTCCCTAGATAACATGAATAGCCAAGACCTTTTCCACTGGGTAGTACAGTCTAAAACTAGAGGGGAAAGATTTAAAAAGGACTGGAGGGACATCTTTTTCACGCAGTGGATGGTGCCTATATGGAATGAGCTGCCAGAGGAAGTGGTAGAGGCATGTCCAATTACAAAATTTAGAAGACATTTAGTCAATAACATGGATAGAAAATGTTTAGAAGAATTTGGGCTACACACAGGCAGATGGGACTTGTTCATTTCAGGAAAACTGGCCAATCTCATGCACACCGACCAAAGGACCTGTTTTATGATTCAAAAGGGTGCCAGAGGACTGGAGAACACCTCATTTGGTATATTACTCAAGAAGAGTGGTAGGAAAATAAAGACCAGAGGCCTGTGTATTTAACATATATGGCAGGAAACTATTTCTAAAAAACTTTCAGGGACAGAAATAATCCCCATTTGGAGAGGCAAAAATGAATCAAGGGAAGTCAGCATGGCTTTGACAGGGAGAAAATGCTAAGCACGTTGACAGGTGTAAAGCAGTTGATCTAGTCTCAACCACACGGTGGCACAGTGGTTAGCACTGCTGCCTCACAGTGCCAGAGACCCGGGTTCAATTCCCGCCTCAGGCGACTCTCTGTGTGGAGTTTGCACATTCTCCCCGTGTCTGCGTGGGTTTCCTCCGGGTGCTCTGGTTTCCTCCCATACTCCAAAGATGTGCAGGTCAGGTGAATTGGCCATGCTAAATTGCCCGCAGTTAGGTAACGGGTAGATGTAGGGGTATGGTTGGGTTGCGCTTCGGCGGGGCGGTGTGGACTTGTTGGGCAGAAGGGCCTGTTTCCACACTGTAAGTAATCTAATCTAATCTAATCTAACACAACCTCACCTTCCATCACTAAACCATCATCTCCACCTGCTCCTGCCCAACCTAATTTATCTCCTCATATCTTGACACCATCCTGTCCCCTTGGTCCAGGAGCTCCCTACATACACTCAGGACACCACCCATGCCCTCCACCTCCTTGATGACTTTAGTTTCCCCAGTGCCCAATGCCTCATCTTCAC
Source organism: Chiloscyllium punctatum (assembly GCF_047496795.1). NCBI lineage: Eukaryota > Metazoa > Chordata > Chondrichthyes > Orectolobiformes > Hemiscylliidae > Chiloscyllium > Chiloscyllium punctatum. The sequence goes on from NC_092743.1 coordinate 76,249,491, forward strand.
CACTGACATCCAGTCCCTGTAGACTTCCATCCGCCAAAGCAAAGGCCTCCAATTCTTTCTCTCTCGCTGACCCAAAAAATGGCCCTCCACCAACACTCTGATTCGATTAGTAGAACTAGTTCTCACCCTCAACAATTTCTCCTTCGAATCCTCCCATTTTCATTCAACAAAAGGGGTAGCCATTGGCACCCACATGGGGCTGAGCTATGCCTGTCTCTTCAGCGGATACGTGGAACAGTCCATCTTCTGGCACCATTCCCCATCTTTATCCCTGCCACATGACGACTGTATCAGCACCACACTGTGCTCCCACGAGGAGGTTGAATTTTCATCAACTTCACAAACACCTTCCACCCTGATCTCAAGTTCACCTGGACCGTCTCCGACGCCTCACTAGACCTCTCCATCTCCATAGACCAACTCAATATGGACATCCACTTCAAACCAACTGACTCCCACAGCTACCTGGACTACACCTCCTTCCACACCTCCTCGTGTAAAAAAGCTATCCCTTACTCCCAATTCCTCTGCCTCTGCTGTCTTTGCTCCCAGGTGGAATAATTCCACTCCCAGATGGCCTCCTACTTTAAGGACCACAATTTCCCGTCCCATGTGATCAACAACGCCTTCTAGTGCATCTCCTTCCCACACCTCCACCCTTGAACACCACCAATCAAACCACAATAGGATAGAAACCCCTGGTCCTCACTTTCCACCACAGTATTCTCTGGACACAGTGAGCACATTATCCTCTACCATTTCCGCTACATTCAATTAGACCCCATCACCAGAGATATATTTCCCTATCAGTACTCTGCAGAGTCTATCCCCTCAGTGACTCCCTTGTGAGGTCCATGCCCCCCACCAACATCCCCTCCCCTCCCAGCACCTACCTTTGCCATCTCAAGAGCTGTAAAACCTGCGCTCACACATCCTCCATCACCTCCATCGTTAGACCCAAAGGATCCTTCCACATCCAGCACATCCAAACACATCATCTACTGTGTCAATGGCTCTCGATGTACTCTCCTCTACACTGGGGAGACAGGACGCTAACTGGCAGAACGTTTCAGGGTACATCTCTGGAACACGCCCCAAACAACCTTTCTGCCCTGTGGCCAACCATTTCAACTCCCTGTCCCATCCACACTCCCACATGTAAGTCCTGGGCCTCCTCCACCGCCAAACCCAACCTCATCTTCCACCTTGGGAACCCTCCAACCACGTGTCAATTTCACCAGTTCCCTCATCTCTCATCCCCCCACCTCATCCCAGATCCAATCATCCACCTCAGCACCACCATCTTGAACATCCTCACTTTCTCATAGTCTCCATGGATCTCAGTAAGGCTTTTGACAAAATCTTTCATTGCAAATTGTTAAGGAGCTAAGTACCATGGGTCCGAAGGCAATTTAGCAAACTGAATATAAAATTTGCTTAGTGTGGTCAAAGGGTATTTTTGTATCTGGAAGTCTGGATACCACAGTATACCAAGGGGTCAGTTCTGGGTCCCTTACTGTTTGTTGTATAAATGATGATCTAGAAATGAACAGAGGAAGTGTAATCAGCAAGTTTGCAGATGACATGAAAATTGATGGTGTGGCAAATATTGAAGAGGAAATCTTTAGATTATAGGATGATATAGACAGGCTAGTCAGATGGGCAGAATAGGAACAAATGGAATTTAATTCTGAAAAGTGTGAGGTGATACATTTTTGGGATGATTAGCAAGGCAAGGTGTACACTTTGAATGGTAGGAGCCCTGGAAGTACTGAGATTCAGAGTGACCTTGCTGTCCATGTATACCAGTCCCATAAGATATCATGACAAGTCGATAAAATGGTTAAGAATGCATATGGATTCTTAGTTTTATAAGTCGAGACATTGGGTTTAAGAGCAGGGAGGTTATATCGGAATTGTAGAATATTGTATGCAGTCCTGGAATCCATATTTTGAAGGGATGTAACAGCAATGAAGAAAATGGATAGATTTACTAGGGTATTGCTTGGGCTGGAGACTTTTAGTTATGAATAGAGTTTGTTAAACTGGGATTGCTTTCCTTCGAGCAGAAGAAATTGAGAGTGAACATGATTGAAATGAATAAAATTATGAGGGGCTTATACTGAGTAGACAGAAAGGCACTTGCCTGTTAATGGAGGAATTGATGACCAGGTGCTGAGAGGTAAAATGGGGCAGAACATTTATAGGCCATGTGAGGAAAAACTTCTCACCCTGAGGGTGGTGGGAGTCTGGAATTCACTGCCTGTAAGGTCGGTAGAGATAGAAACCATCGTAACATTAGGTCTTTAGATGTGCACTTGTGATGAAAGACTACGGGCCGAGTGCAGGTGAATAGAATTAGAATAAAAGAGTAGGTAGTTGTTTTGACTAACATGGACATGATGGGCCAAAGGGTTCTTCTTTATGTGCTGTAGTTCTTTCTGACTGTATCTATAATGCTCATTGGGGAAGGCGACACAGACTGCACCAAAAAGGATCTTGGTGTTTTTTATAATGAGCAACATAGAGAAATTGCAGTTAAAACTATTAACAGTATAATTCAGTATTAAGTCAAATTTTGATACTGTCCATATCAGACTGTGTACTGCTTTGCTCTTCTGATATAACTACTGCCTTTTCCATTATGCTAATGCCATTAGAACCTAGGTGCTGTGTCTGGTGTGTGGGTTTTTGTGATTTTAGAGCTTACTTGGCCAATGTACCCAGCATCCACCAAACTTGCTGTTTGGCCAAGTTGGGAATTTAGCTGCGTTACGTATGACATAGTAGCCTTCGGAAAGGTCCAGAGAAGGGCAAAGAGAATGGTCCATTCTTTCAAGTAGCACAAACTGGGAGGCAAATTGACACCAGAGGGTTGGACACCATCCTCCCCCTTGACAGGTTGGGGAGGAACAGGGAACATAGTTTTAAAATAACTAAGAAGAGACTGGGTGCTTTGTGGTTTTTCTTCTCCTATTAAAAACAGTGAGCCTTTGGAATACTATACAGATTGGCAAGTGACTGTTCACTGCTTTCACGATGCAGCTGGACTGATCCCTTGCTAGGACAGATGTTGCACCATATAAAGATAATCTTCCCTACAGGCTACACTTGGTACATGTAATCTCCTAGATTAGTTTTTAAATCACATAAGGGAGTTGGAGAGGAATCTGACCAGAGTAATTTCTTTCTTGAGCCTCTCCAGCTGTGTCTGCGTAAATCTAGCAGCACCAGGTTATAGTCCAACAGATTTATTTGGTAGTACGAGTAAACCTGTTGGACAAGAACCAAGTGTTGTGTGATTTTTAACTTTGCCCCACTCCAGTCCAACACCTCATCATTATGCCATCTAAATAATTGACTTGTTTCAAACTATTAAATGTATCTCCCTGATTGGCCAGAACTATAGAAAGTTTCAGAGCATCATCTACAAGGTATAAAAACAGGGTTCACCTGCACACCTTCCTCTTGGAATCATCTAAGGCTTTCCAAGGAGGACAGCATGGAATGAGGTAGAGACCAGCTGGCCATCCAGAGGGAGAGGAAGAAAAGCTTCACAGATCCAGGGATAAAGACAGAGAGAGAGCAACTGCATAAATTTCCATGAGACTAGGGAAGTTTTGTAACCTTAAAAGGCCAAATAGGATTAGGGATAGTATGTTTAGATTAAAGATTACTGCAATTTTGTGTCATGTAAAGCTGGGACTGTTTTGGATTGGTCTAGCTTGTGTTCATGTTGATTTAACTGCTTTTGTATTGTGGGACACCAGCACAAATTAATTCATATCATTCTGGTCAGAGTTGCCTGTACGAGGAACTAGACAACACACACGACCACTGCAAGCTCCCTTCCAAGTGACACACTATCTGACTTGAAAAATGTAGTGCTGGAAAAACACAGGAGGTCGGGTAGCATCCAAGGAGCATGAAAATCAATGTTTCGGGTATAAGCCCTTCATCAGGAATGTAAGGTGGCGGCAGGAGGGTTGGTGGTAAGCTGAGAGACAAATAGGAGGGGTTGTGGGGCTGGGGAGTAAGGTAGCTGGGAAGGCAATACATAGATGCAGGTGAGGGATTGATTGTGATAGGCCAGAGGGGAGGGTGAAACAGTAGGACACAGTAGATGACATGTTTGGATCTGCAGGAAAATTTCTAGAGGGTGTGAAATGATCCCTTGGGGCCTTTAATGGAGGTGAGTGGGGAGGTGTGGGTGCAGGTTCTACCACCTCCTGCGACGGCAAGGGAAACTGCTGGGAGGGGAGGATGGGATGGTGGGGAATGTGAACCTAATGAGAGAGTCACAGAGGGAATGGTCTCGGTGGAATGATAAAAGGAGTGGGGAGGGAAGTATCACTCTGTTGATGGGATCTGACTGAGGTAGCTGAAATGGCAGAGGATGATGGGATGGAAGGTGAGGGCCAGGGAGGTTCAAGGGGTTGAGGTGTGGGAAGTGGAGGAGATACACTGGAGGGTATTGTTGACCACATGGAAGGAGAAGTTGCGGGCCTTGAAATAGGAGGCTATCTGGAATGTTCTGGAGTAAAATTGCTCCTCTTGGGAGAAGTAACAGCAGAGGTGGAGGAATTGGGAGTAAGGGATAGTGTTTTTACAGGAGGGGGTGTGGGAGATGTAGTCCAGGTAGCTGTGGGAGTTTGGCAGGTTGGAAGTAGATGTCCGTGTTGAGTCGGTCCACCCCGCCAATCATCTTCCATCATTTCCGCCACTTACAATCAGCCCCCACCACCACAGATACATTCCTCCCGCCCTCCCCCCACCCCCCAACCAACCCACCCTCCAGTTCCAGCACCTTCCCTTACCACTGTAAAACCTGCGCACACACCTCCCCCCTCACCTCCATCTAAGGCGCCAAATGATCCTTCCACTTCCAAAAGAGATTTTCCTGCACATTCAAACACCTCATCTACTAGGTCTGCTGCTCTTGATGTGATCCCTTCTACATTGGGGAGACAGGATGCCAACTCGCAAAACATTTCAGAGAACATCTCTCGTACACATGCACCAAACAACCCCACTGCCCTGTGGCCAACCACTCAACTCCCCCTCCCACGCCAAAGACATGTAAGGTCTTGTCCTTCTCCACCGCCAAATCCTAGCCACCTAATGCCTCATCTTCCGCCTTGGGACTTTCCAACCACATGTCATCAAATGCCAATTTCACCAGTTTCCTCATCTCCCCACCCCAACCCCCCACCTCATCCCAGATCCAACCTCCACCTTGGCACTCCAACTGTCCATCTTCCATCTCACCTTTTAGCTCCACCCTCCGCTCCAACCTCTCAACATAACCCCATCTGCGTCTACCTATCACCTTCCAGCTATCTTCCTTGAGCCCCACACCCCCTCCTATTTATCTCTCAGTCCCTTCTCTCCTCCCACCTCCCCTATTCCCTTATGCCAGAAACGTCAATTCTCCTGCTCCTTGGATGTTGCTCCTTGCTGTGCTTTTCCAGCACCATACTATTCAACTCTGATCTCCAGCATCTGCAGTCCTCACTTTCCCCTTCAAAATGTATCACCTTTCTTTCAGTTCGCTGGGTCAAATTCCTGGAATGCTTTCTCTAACAGCTTTGTGCATCTACCTACAGAACATGAATGGCAGTGATTTAACAAGGCAACTGACCAGTTCCTTCTCCAAAGTAATTAGGTATGGGACAAAATGTTGGCCCAGAATTAATTTTTAAAAATATAAACAAATCTATCCTTGTCTTAATGCAGCACAAGCTTGCACAGCCAAATATAACGACACCATGACATTCAAAAGAATGCAGGACTTCACCCTGAAAAATATTGATTGAAGAGAGTTCGAACTGTGTCCAGGTTTACTGATGAAGCCACAACTCACAAAAGTCTTTGAGGAACAATTCCTGGCATCTTAACCTCAACAAGAACAAGGCATCTTTGCTTCACAAAGATGTTTAACTAAATCTGCCAAGTGATGAAACCTGAACTGCAACATCTAGTAACAAGATAGCATTTCCTATGGCTTTCAACTACCAGTACATTAATCTCTGACTGCTCTTAGAGACAATATTTTTCATCTTCACTTAGAATCATGGAGGCATAGAGGTGTACAGAATGAAAACATATCCTTCAGTCCACTAGTCCAAACCAACCAGATATCCCATATACAATTTGCCCAAATCCCTTTAAACTCTTCCTATTCATCCAGATGCCTTTTAAAATGTTGTAATGGTACTAGCTTCTTCCTCTGGCAGCTCATTCCATACACGTACTACCCGCTGCGTGAAAAAGTTGCTCTTTAGATTCCTTTGAAGTCTTTCCCCTCTCACCTTAAACCTATGCTCTCTAGTTTTGGACTTCCCTACCCTGGGGAAATTACCTTGACTATTCACCCTATCCACACCCCTCATGATCTTATAAACTTCTAGAAGGTCACCTCTCAGCCTCTGACACTCCAGGGAAAACAGCCCTAGTTTATTTGGCCTCTCCCTATAGCTCAAACCCTCCAGCCCTTGCACCTTGTAAACCTTTTCTGAACTTTCTCAAGGTTCACAACATTCTCGCTATCGCAAAGAGACCAGAATTGAATGCAGTATTCCAAAAGTGGTCTAACCAATGTCCTGTAAAGCCACAATATGATCTCCCAACTCCCACACTGAATGCACTGACCAATAAAGGCAATTCATCACTGCCATGTCCTTCAACTCTACTTTCAAGGAACTATGAACCTTGCTCAATGTATCATTTTGCTAGGGCTCCTTGATGCCACACTCAGTTGAATGTGGCCTTGAAACTGAGTGCTGCCACTCTCACTTCTGGAATTTACCTCTTTTGTGCTAGTTTGAACCAAGGTTGTCATGAGGTCAGGAGCTGAGTGTCTCTGACAGAACGCAAACTGGGCATCAATGAGGAAGTTATTGCTGAGCAGGTGCTACTTGATAGCACTGCTGATGACACCTTCCATCACTTTACTGATTACTGAGAGCAGACCAATGGGGGCAGTAAATGACTGTGCTGGATTTGTTCTGCTTTTTATGCACAGGACATATGCAGGTGATTTTCCACATAAATGCAAGTGTTGTACTGTACTGGAACAGCTTAGCTCAAGGAGTGGCAAGAATCATCAACAATAACCCCTCAAAAATGAGCCTATATTGTCTCTCTGTGTTTCTTCTACAAAATGCTTTAAACTTACATTCCTCTGCATTGAAATTCATCTATCAGGTGTCTGTCTATTTGTTCAATTTGTCCATGAACCTCTGAAGTTGTTTGGCATCATCATCATTTTCTCATTTTCTTCCTCTCATCTGCAAATTTGGAGATTGTGCCCTCAACATCCAATTCCAAATAATTTCTATAAAGTCAGAAAAAGCAAGGTTCCAATGCCAATCCTTGGGGAATTACCACTTTCAACTTTACCTTTGATCTGAGAAATGTCCACTTTTCCTATGGCTGATCTTGTAATTCAACTCAGCCCTTCACTCTGGAGTCAGGGACACCTTTGACTTGCTCCTGCCAAATTGCTTTGCACACAGATATTTCAAGCTATCTCCCATTTCTACATGGGATCCTTCTCATAACTTTTAGCCTCATTTCCTAATGCTAACTCAATGCTCTTACTGCAAGGCTGCAGCCTTTGAATTGCATTGCTTTTGTACCCAGAGACAAGCAAGGTTAGTGGTTTTGGAAGATGAAATGAATGAGAGTCACTGAGGAGTGAGAATGCTGCATGCAATAATTTGGCAGTCCAACAATACTGGTGAAGATTTTGTGTAGTGGCAGAGTTAAAGGTCAGTGTAAAGTAGCAGACAGAGAATCTTGGCATTTTACCTTGCAGAGCACAGAAGCACCTCTTTTCTACCCTGCTCTGGATTCTATCTGGCCCTGGAGACAACGCTGACCCAATCGCTATCATGTCCAGACTTGCTGTGTTTAGTGCTTTGTCCTCCTCTGGTGATCTACTGGGTAGAAAATGGCCCTCCTCTTGAACACCCCATTCACCAAAATTTCTAAGTCTCTCTCTGAAAGCAGAGAGTCAACTTTCCTTTCGGAGACAGTCAGGTTTCCTGAGAGCACAGTGTGCAAGCTAGTTCCTTTGTTGCATATGAAAGGGTGTGTGGCTGGGTCTTAACTATGGTACTTATGGCTTGTACACTGGAAGATCCTAGAAATAGCAGTAATTTTGTCTTTTCTGTCATACTGTTGGGTGAAAAGGAGACCAAAGAGAGCAATTAATAAAGATGAGGAGCGCAAAATAGCATGAGAAAAATCAGGGATAGGCAAAGACAGGTCACACACTCCATTGTTCTCTTTCTGTTGGCTAGGAAGTTGAATTGCCTAAGTTCATTGCATTTTTGTGCCCAGTCTCCCTTGTCACCACCCAGCACCTTCTCACAAGACACTGTAGCTGTTAATCTTACTGTACAAACTGCACACAACCTGATGTGTTGGTATCTGTCAACTTACTGTTGCATAAACACATTTTGGGAACTTCGAAATATAGAAGATAAGAGTAGGAGTAGGCCATTTGACACCTGGATCATCATGATTATGACTGATCATTGAGCTCAAAACTCTAATACAGCCCTTCACCATATCCTTTGATCCTTTTAACCACAAGGTTGATGTACACTTCGTTCTTGAAAAAAAATAGACAATGTTCTGGTCTCAATCAATTTCTATAGTAATGAATTTCAAAAGCTCACCAGTCTGAGTGAAAAAATGTTTAAACAATGACCCATGGTTCTGTACTTACCCACCACAGGAAATGTCCTTCCAAATCAAACCTGTCTTGTCAGAAAAGCATAGAATCATAAAATCATAATAATTACAGCAAGGCATCCACGTTCCTGTACACAAATCTTCACGCTCTGGAGGCCAACAAACAGTCTGTCCTCTTTACTGCCTTAGTTGGGGGAGAGAGGTGAAGGTAGGAAGGTAATAGGATGCAGCTGGGGAGTAAGTGTGATAGGTCAGTGGGGAGGGTGAAGTGGATAGGTGGGAAGGACGATGGACATGTAGGACAGGTCTAGACAGCCATACCGAGTTGAAGGGTAGGATCTGGGATGAGCTGTGAGGAGGGGAGATTTGGAAACTAGTGAAGTTGTGCTGATGCCATGTGGTTGTAGGGTTCTGAGGAAGAAGATGAGGTGTTCTTCCTCCAGTCGGCGGGTGGCTTGGATTTGATGGTGGTAGAGGCCCAGAACTGGCATGTCCATGGGACAGTTGAAGTGGTCGCCACAGGGCAATGGGACACACACACCAAACAACCCCAGAGATATTCCCTGAACCGCTCTGTGAGTTAGTGTCCTGTCTCCCCAATATAGAGGAGATCACATTGAGTGCAATGGACACAGTACATGAGGTGAGTGGATGTACAGGAAAATCTTCGCCTGATGTGAAATGTTTTTGGGCCTTGGACCTTGACTCTCCTGCTCTTCGGATGCTGCCTGACCTACTGTGTTTTTCCAGCACCACACTTTGACTCTGACTCTGACTCTGACTCTGACTCTCCTGCATCTGCAGACTTCACTTTTTCCTTCTTAACTGCCTGCATTCCTTGCATACATTGTGTCCTCATGTCCCAGTTGTTGAAACTGAGGTCTTTTTGAACATTTCCCTCTCTCAAATTACAGCCATCAAATAATAATCTACCTTTCCTATTTTTACTACCAAAGTTGCCAACTTCATATTTATCCACATTATCCCCATCTGCCATGCATTTGTCCACTCAATCAGCCTATCCAAATCATCCTGCAACATCTCTGCATCCTCCTCACAGCTCACCCTTCAAATCAGCTTTGTGTCATCTGCAAACTTTGAGATATTACAGCTAGTTCTCTCATCTAAATCATTAACAAACATTGCGAAGTGCTGAGGTCCTAATACCGATCCTGCAGTCACCCACGAGTGACTGCTTGCCATTCAACAGATAGCAGAGACACTGTTTCACAAGCCCTGTGTAGCTGTGAATATGTTCAGCAAGTTCCGTTGTAAATAGTGAAGATATTTTGAAGATAAACCACAAGTAAATGCCTCTATTTAAAATGGAATTCCATGAAAGAATTGGATTACATAATTTAATCTGTTTGACCAATAGTTGTGATTCCACTTCACACTAACATTAAACACGTGCGGTGTAAACACAAAGGTTGAGCTATATTCAGGTTAAATAGAATGAAAATTTCTCCTTGGGGAGTCATATTCTGCTTCTCTCCAACAGCAGGCTTTTTGACTCTGGATTCAGGTCACATTTATACTGTCTGCAAACAGAAACTGTGTGACAGTATTATGTAACTAGAGACAGAAATATTACTCTTTAAACCTATGGAGATCACTACATTTGAGTAAAATCTGTCATATATTGCAATGCATCCTGTGAGAACCAAACAGGAAAAAAAATGCAAAAACTAATTTCTCGACAAAGGATATTCTGGGGATCTAATGTTGAAACAGTAAATGCTGGAAACAATCAGGCAACTTCTGTGGACTAAAGAAGGTGGGGTATTCATTTTGGATCAATGACAGTCATTTTCTGAGGCAATATCTTCATGATCACGTTTGGCAAATTATTATTTAGTTCGGGAGGCAGAGTAGAATAATGATGGATCAACTTTGACTTAACCTCACGTATAAATGGTACACAGAAGTGTTTAGTTTTGATTTATGTTGCTCTGTATGTTTTGAAGCAAATCAAAACAAGTTACGTATGATCGTGCTCATCAAGTTGATAAACCTTAAGTTCTGAAAAGTGAAGATTTAAATTTTACTATTGTGTAGTCAAAGTAAAAGTTTCACAGTGTAATACATTTTCTAACTTCGCCCAGCATCAGTGGTTTGTTAGTTTACCTTTAAGAGATAAAGTATGTCACTACATTTTTAAGAAACATGTCAATGACATCATCACTACATCAAAGAAAGTGACTTAACGGAATCATAAGACACTTTACCCTGGATCACTAGAAGCAGATTGCATGCTATTCATTGCTGATCAATTGTAATTTAATAATTCAACAGAGTCCAGATTCTTATACACCTGTGAATGTAATAGTTGTAATATGTATCTGTTGGACTCTTCAACACTGCAATATCCAAGCTCAGTTTCTTATGTGCCAAGAATAACATGAGCATTAACACATCATATAAAACACTTTGCTGGAGACAAAAGATCACATTAGTGTATAGGAGGTCGACATGAATAAGTTGGACTGAAGAATCAGTTTTTGTGTTGTACATGTCTATGACACCTGGGCCAGGCACAACACAAGTTAGGTGTAGATTAAAGTTTCTCTTTGTGATATGTTGTGAATCCAAATCTCAGACAACTCAACCCTTCTGTACCAGACAACATTTCATGACTTAAGTTAAGTAGTAGTTTCCCCCTTCAAGCTCAAGAAGGTCTGAAAGAATCTTTCCATAATTTCATACCATGAGGTTCAGCTGAAACTGAACATTAGGTTTCATTGACTGAACTATTCCATAACACAATCCATCTGGAAAATGGAGTTTGAGGAGATGCAAACTCATTAAAATGTAACAATTTTGTAACAGCAAAGTTTAAAAGCAATGCCTCTCATCCTAGAAATACATAAGACAAAGAAGAAATAAATAAAGCCAAGTATTTTAAACCAATCATTCTCTTCCAAGACTCAAGAAACATCTTTACCATTTCTATCATATTTAAGGTCAATAATGCAAAAAACTCAGCACCATCCAAAATAAAGCAGTCTACTTGACCAGCAATCCATCCACTAGTGTCAACATCTACTCCTTTCACCACTGGCAGTTAGTCTCAGCAGTGTGTACTGCTGCAACCCACCAAGGCCCCTTCAACAGCACCTTCCAAACTCGTGATCACCACCACCTCAAAGAATGAGAGCAGCAGATAGGTGCGAAAGGCATCCAACTATAGTTTCCCCTCAAGCCTCTCACCACCCTGACTTGAAAAGATATTGCCATTCCTCACTGGGTCAAAATCCTGCAACTCCCTCCCAATATCACCCCAAGGCAGCTCACCACCAAAATCTCAAGGTAAATTAAGGACAGGCAATAAATGCTGGCCCAGGCAAGGGCATTCACGTCTCATCAGTGAATAAAAGAAATTCAGTGGCATTTGTTAATAATATCATTGGACAATTATTATTGCGCACACACTTGATTAGCAGCTTGTGTGCAAATGTACTTTTTGTGAAATGCTTCAACAGCATGGTAAATCAAATTAAGAAAATAATAAATGTCTCTGCGTAGTTCTGTTGTACCACTTCATCATATCACTAAAAATGTACTCTAAAAAGAACTTAAATCTAAATCAGCAAAACAACAATGCTTGATTCAAGCAAAATTTTAAAACACAATTGTCCAGTGAATAAATTTTACCAATGCACTATGAACGTTTTACGCAGGCAGATGGGATTAGTTGTGAATGGCATCAAGGATGACACAGGCATAGTGGGCCAAAGACTCTGTTCCTGACGTGTGTTCTACATTGTATGTTCGAAATAAAATCAGGTGACTTAGTGATCGAATGCCCATTGCTATTCATTATTATTCATGCATTTGTTTACATTTTGATTGTCAAATAAAAGGATATATATTTTAGGGTTAATAGGTAAACAAAAAAGTTCAAATAGGTCCCAATTTTAAGAATGAGACTAATCTTTAGTACACAATATTAAATCACCTTAATTTTAAACAGTGGCCTTCAGCTGATTGCTGCCCATAACTCTCAGCACACTATACTTGTAGTGGCATTGAAGAACAGAAATATTTTTTTTTCAACATGTCCCTCAATGTAGTCATCTACCAACACTCAATGCCACAGTTTGCATTTATGGAGAGCATATAAGGTTTTCCAGCAGCCAGATGTCTACTTCCTCATTCCATACACACAGCATCTTCTGAGTGAAAAATTTTATACCTTTCCCCTCTCACCTTAAACGTATATCCTCTAGTTTTGGATTCCCTTACCCTGGGACAAGACCCTATCCGTGCCCCTCATGATTTTATAAACCTCTACAAGATCATTGAATCAAACCTTCAAATAACATACAATGCTAGAAACAATGCTAGATATACATCCACAAAATATAGTTTCCCCATTTAATTAGTTTTCTTCATGCACAGTCTGGGCAATAATTAGAGATACTGTCTTGCATTGCACATAAAAGTATTCACATCTTAATTGCTTCGGTAGTACTGCGGTATTCAATAGGTCTGAAACATTCAACGTACATTTTCAATATCTTATTGTGGCAGTACCTACAATTTAAAATTAAAATGCTAAAATATTTTGAAAATCCAAAACATGCAGTTATGAATCAAATGTCACTTCAATCACAATCTCGTCCATTGTATGGCTTGCTCTAGAAGAATCAAATACTTATACTGTATGCCCTTCTGGTGATCAAAGATTTCTGTACTCATGGACATACTGTGTACATTCGGTCAATGTATAGCTGAACATATTTCACTTGATCAAAGGTCTCTGAATTAGGATGCTATATATCACTACAAACCACAGGTTCTGTTCAACCACAACCACCTAATTAAAACAGACAGTTCTAATCACACTGAAGTAGTTGTCATCTGCAGCAGCTTTGCAACCTTCCCCAGCAGTACACTCGGTATGACTGTACTGCAGCTATACTGACACAAAGCTGGTCCAGCATCCATTTATACTGCACAATTTACATTACCACAACACCAAGGACGGTTCCTGCCTGAACAATTGCTTTTCGTAATATCATATTAAGTGGCAAATGACATGAAAACTCACAGCCTTAACAAAATGAACGTAATGCATTCACACTGCAGTAAAAAAAAAACAGCACCTATAATATTCACTCCCTAATCACACAAAATAGCAACGTTCAGAGAAACAAAGCAACTTACTTCCCAAACGTATTGAGGAAACTGCATTTGCTGCCTACACGCAATCCTGATCCAAGGCCCACTTCACATTGACTCCTTCAACAACTGCATAACAGATCGGCACTAGATTACACATGCTCAGTAATTTGACCTTCTCATTCTGGAAGCTACCAAACGGAACAATGGAAAGGGGGACTCGGATTAAGCTACAGCCAAGATCAAAGTACCTGTCTGCAACAATCCAGGTAATAAGGAGACTATAAAATCTCAGTCATTATCAGAGACAGAGCTGGAATGCTGTTGCAATATAAACAATGCCCTCTAGAATACTAAAACTGGATTAGATTGCCCAGGGTGGTTTCTGCTTTATGAATACCTCACAGAAGATAGGTTTTCAGATCAACAGTGATACCTGTTTTTAAATTACCATTATTTCCCCGACTTTTTCGAGACTTGCTTAAAACACAGGAATAAATGACCACATAATGATGACAGGAAAAATTGTTAAATTCAAGAACTATTAAATACATAGGTGTGTAACTATATGTGACAATCATTCTCCTTTCCCCTAAACTTTGAGGTCACAAAACGGCTCATTGTCCTTTCCTCAACGTTCTTTTATCATTTTATAGGTACATCCGAACATAAGGAGTCGGAGTAGGCAATTCAGCCCCTGGATCCCATTCCACCGTTTAACATGATCATGGCTAATCTTATCCTGGACTCAATTCCACTTTGCTGCCTGTTCCCCACGTCCCTTTATCCTGCTTACACATTTATTTCTTGAACCAGTTGACTGATTCTGCCTCCTCTGCAGTGGGACAGTAAGTTCCACAGATACACAACCCACTGAGAGAAGTAGTTTCTCCTCATCTCAGTTTTGAACCTCCTTCCTCTCACTCCTCCTGCAAAAACCCTTTCATCCCTGGATTCAACCTTGTGAACCTCGTCTGAACTGCCTCCAGTGCTGCCATGTCCTTCCTCAATTGGACACCAGAACTGGACACAATATTCTAGGTGTGGTATCACCAAAGCCTTACATAGTTGTAACAACACTTTCTTACTTTTATAATCTAGTTCTTTTGCAGTAGATGCCAAGATTCCATTTGCCCTTATTATATGCTGCACATGCATCCCCACTTTCTGTGATTTATGCATAAGAACATCCAGATCCCTTTGCACTGTCACATTTTGAATCTGCTTCCCATTTAAAATAATAATTTGCCCTTTTGTTTTTCCAGCCAAAATGGACAATCTCATACTTATCCACCTTAAATTCCATCTGCCAGATTCTGGCCCATTCTCCAACCTTATCAATATCCATTTTTTAATTCTTTATCGCGTCATCACTGCCAGCTTTCCAACCTCTTTTAGTACCATCTGTGAACTTTGCTATGTTGCACTCTATACCTGCTTGCAGATCAAATAGTTGAGGTCTGAGAACTGAACCCTGCGGCATCCCACTTGTTACAGTTCGCCATCCAGAGAAGGACTCTTTATACCGACCCTCGGCTTTCTATCAGTCATTCAACATTACAACAGCACCGCCACAGTGAATGCTGTGTAGCCTGACCACTGACATTTAGTTGGATTGAATACCAGAAATTGAACCTTACTTTTTTAGCTAAGTGTAAGCTAGTCAAGGTTTTCTTGAGGGTTTGTCCTAATAAGACCCAGCAAGATTTTTCACTGTATCTTCTATACCCACTTCATTAAGCGTGGTCTTGTGGTGCAACGGTAACGTGTCTGACTCTATAGCAGAAGGTTGTGCATTCAAACCACATCAGGCTCACAGTGTTTGAGCAGTTGAGCTCCCTTAATCTTGGGGTGGGGTTTGGTGACTGTAAATATTTGGGTGGCACAGTGGCTTAGTTGTTAGCATTGCTACCTTACAGCGCCAGGGACCTGGTTCGATTCCAGCTTTGTGCGACTGTTCTGTGTGGAGCATTCTCCCTGTGTCTGTGTGGGTTTCCTCCCACAATCCAAAGATGTGTAGGTTAGATGCATTAATCAGGGGTAAATATAGAGGTTTAGGTGGGATACTTTTTGGAGTGTCGATGTGGACTTATTAGGCAAAAGGGCCTATTTGCAAACTGTAGGGATTCTATGATACACCACCCCTAGGTGGCCCTTTTGTCAGATTCTATCCCTGTCTGTTCCACCATGATCCTGATTTCAGCACACTGGCTGAGTGACCAACACATTACACAGTGCACACTGTGCTCTCACCCATCACCTCCAACCGTCCTCCCTACTCCCTAAACCCTGACAGCATCACTCCCCATGGAGACCTTGGTGGCAGTCACTGCCGATAACTATTTCCTGCAACCCATAACCTACCATACTTATACTGTTCCTCATACTGCTTATATATCTTAAATTTCTCCCTGTCTCCAGAAATACCTCTGTCCCATCCCCCTTGCTATCTCCTTCCAAAATCAGCCTTGACTCACCCATTCCTTTTGCCAGCAATTACTTCTTTGCCCCTATAGCAAACCACCCTCCATGTGCACCCTCCTGAACAATCACCAGACTGTATCTGCCCAGACCTCTAACCGACTTTATGAACAGTCCCCAGACATCAATGACCAGACCTGTGAGCACTGTAGTTGCAGCTCCCCAACTGACAATATGCAATTTCCTGACTGTTGTTACTGGCCCTATAACACCAAGTGCTGACCACTCCCTGCACTGTAATCAGACACATGCCAGATGGTGAGCAGCTTGAGTGGACAAGTGACTATGTTTCAGCCCCTGAAATGTGTGCAGACTGTATCCCTGACAGTTGATACCAAAACTCGCTGGCCAACAACACGTCACTCTGTTGGTTGGAATGAGGACTAGCCCTCACCCAGATTCTGGTATAGCCATTTCGTTGATTGAATTTGCAGTACGTTTACCACATAGGTAACTGGAATATGCTTTAGGTATTAGATTGACATTCGAGTGTGTGATGTACAGAAAGACGTCACACTAGACAAATCCTTATTCATAAGCAGCCTCACTGATAGCCCTTTGACTCTGGCTTAAACATCAACAGAGAAGGCAGTACAAAGTTGAGGATGTTGTGAATGTGCAGGTAGGCCCTAAGTGAGTGAGTGCTAAGAGATCAAGTGCTGCCCCTTGCGCAAAGTGTCACTGCAGTAGCCTTTCAATGTAACTTGCTCGCGCACCCTGCAATACATGTCTAAGCTTCCTAAGTATCCTTCAAATGTATTGGTGAAGTGCCATGATGGTTGTGAAGGGTTGGCAAATGTCGATTGCCAATGTCCGTGAATGAGCGATGCATGTAGCTCATGCCCATAGATAATCCCTGAGATACTGTTTGGTGCTGAGCAACATGGAGACTCTTTGCACTGAGCTGAAGTTGTCAGGTAGTTGCTCTGTCTCTACGTCAAGAATTTTCAGTGTCTGACTTGTTTCGTGCACTTAGTACGATTGGAAACTGAATATTAATGAGGTGACTTAGACATTAATAAGGTGTTTAGCCACAATATTCCCCGTTAATTGGCAACTCACCAGGAAATAACAAACATACATTTAAATAGCATCTCTTCTGTGATAGTCTCAGGTTATCACAGGGCAATTTACAGCTACTAAAGTGAAATACACTATTTTAATGTAAGAGTCACAGCAGCCAATAAGTGCACAGCAAACACCCACAAACAGCAATAATTGCATTGCCTAATTAAATGATATTTGTTGAAGGAACAATATCAGTCAGGACACTGGATAAGACTCACTTGCACATCTTCAAGATTCTACTGTGGGTCATTTAGTGAGGAAAAGGACTTTGATTTAATGTCGCACCTGAAAGACAGCACCTCCAATTTTGCCACATTCCTTCAGTACTGTGCTGTAGTTATAAAGTGATAATAATTGAGCCAAATCAACAAAGACAGATTAAATATTTCTTATCATTCCTGTTTCAATAGCATGTTGACATCCACTGCTAAGGCTCACACACAGTAACTGCCAGTTGGAAAGAGCCAGGAATGAAGTGAATGAAATGGAGAATGTTGCAGTCAACAGGTAACTCAGGAGTCATGATCAGTTATATCAAGTTTCTTCAGCAATTCACAGGCACTGATGCCTGTCTAGATCCTTCCTTGAACCCCCTTTCCTCTGACTCCATCCCATTGTCTAATCCTACTTCTGGTTTTATATTCATTCTGATGCTGAACGATCACTGCTCAGTCACACATCAAGAGGTTTTAGGCATGACATGATGCTGAATTTTTCTTTCTCACCCACTTCTCTGAACAGGAGCCCTCTCCCCCTCACACAGGCCCTTTTGCCTGTCTCCAGTATGGCACTCTAGCTGGACTCCTCCTCTGACCTTTTGATGTCACTTCATTACTTTATTGAGAACTGCCAATATGGCATTCGCCACCTTAATTTCTTTGCCCCTCGTCCATTGTAACTCATATCCCGCTGAACTTGCTGCACTCCATTCTATCAATCCATTCTGAGCCTGTATTAAACTTGCTTTACAGGTGGTGCAGTCATTGGATGACATGCTGACTTCCACCTGGCAGAGACTGAATGCCAACTCTCAGTCACTTCCTCCTGTCTCCCCTCAGAACTACCAGGCAGTAGTATCCAGAACTGGTTTTGACCTCATGTCCTCTGGGGGTTTCTCTTCCATTGCTTCCTACCTCACAGTTTCTTGATGCCACACAGCTTGTTCCTTCCTCCTTCCCATAATCCACAAACAGGACTGGCCTGGCAGATCAATCATTTCAGGAGACTGTGAGGTCTGCAGATGCTGGAGATCAGAGTTGAGAGTGTGTTGCTGGAAAAGCACAACAGGTCAGACAGCATCTGAGGAGCAGGAAAATCGACGTTTTGGGCCACAGCACTTCATCAGAATGAAGGGCTCCCTCTCAAAAGATCAATCATTTCAGCCTATTCCTGCCTCACTACATTTATTTCTTCCTATCTTGACTGTTTTCTCTCCTCTTGTCCAGTTTCTTCCCATTTACATGGGAAGACTAGAAGACCATAAGACTAGAAGAAATAGGAACAGGAGTAAGTCATTCAGTCCCACTGAGCTTCTCTGCCATTCAATAGGATCATGACTGATTCAACATTGTTCATGTCCACTTTTCTGCATTTTCCATAACCCTTGATTCCCCAATTGTTCAAGAATCTAACTCAGCCTTAAATATACTCAGGAACTGTGCCACACAGTTCAAGGAGTCCAAAGAGTCTTGAGAGAAGAAATTCCTCCTCGTCTTAGTCTTAAATAGGCATCCCTTAAGTCTATGACTGTGTGGTCTGGTCCTGGATTATCCCATGACGGAAAACCTCAACTCAGCATTTACCCTATCAAACACCTTAAGAGTCTGACATGTTTAAATTAGATCACGTCTCATTCTTCTAAACTCCACTGAGTAAAGTCCGAATTTTGCTCATTAAGACAACCCCTCCATTTCAGGGACAATGCGAGTGAATCTTCTCTGAATTGCCTCCAATGAAATTATATCTTCCCTTAAATAAGCGGACCAAAACTGCTCACAGTACTCCAGGTGTGGTCTCACCAGCACCTTATACAGGTGCAGTAATATTTCCCTTCTATTTAAAGCCCCCTCAAATAAAGGCCAATATTCCATTAGTCTTTTTTGATTATCTGCTGTACCTGTGCACTAGCTTTCTTGTATAAGTATCCCCCAAGTCCCTTTGTGTTGCAGGTTTCTGCAGTTTTTCTCCTTTTAAAAAATATTATTTGTTCTCTCTTCCAAATTTTTCCCATAGTATGCTCCATTTACCAACTTTTTGCCCACTTCTTTCTCTGTAAATTGTTTGCATCCCTCTTGCAGCCTGTCTTTCCACCTATTTCCTCCTCCAAGTCATTAATATATATTGTAAACAGTTGTAGTTCCACCTCACTGGTCATGGTTTCCAACCCTATTTCCTGTTTCTTGCCCATTAGCCAAATTTCTATCCATTCCAATGTACTAACTCCAACAGTGTGGGCTTTTACGACTTAACCATTTGTGAGATACCTTGCCAAATGCCTTCTGGAAGCCTAAGTACAGGTTCCCCTCAATCCACTTTCATTGAGACTTCTTGAAAAGACTGTAATAAACAGTACTCATTTTCTCCTGACAAATTATTCAGACTCATCTTCCCCTTCGTGAAGCCATACCGAGCCTGCTTCATTAGATTATAATTTTCCAAATTTTCTGCAATTGCTTCTTTAATAATCATTTGCAATGCTTTCCAACAATAGATGTTAGGCTCATCAGCATCATCACCTGCTTTTTGCCTCACTCCCTTTTTGAACCAAGGTCACATCTATGATTCTTCTGAAACTTTATTTTGGTTCCAAAATTTCCAGTTTTCTAATCTTAGCTATCTCCTCTTCACTATGAATGTGCAATCCATTCCGCATCAGGATGGTCAGAAGGTTTTCTGCTTCTTACTTGGAAAAGGTCTAAATAATTCTCATGTACTGCCACACTTCTCTACCAGGCCAAGCTCATTCTCAATTTGAATAATTTCTTCTTTTAAATTACCTCATTTTCTCCAGGTAAAATATGTTGCCATGAGTTCAATTTGTACCTGTCTGATCATATGGATCAGACCTTGTTCCAGTCCTATACAGGCTCCACCCTCTCTGATACAATGATTTATGTCTTTGGTGCTGTTTCCTACTTTTGTCTGGAATTGGAGAAGTTCCTCAATTTTCCTTCCAATTATCATCCTTCTCTCTCCTTCACTTGCTCCAGTTCGGACTCTTCCCTACCCTTCTTTTGTTGTTTCAATTTCAGCTTCAGTTATGCATACTCTGCTTCCAGCAAAAATTCCATTCCATTCTCACAGTTTCTCTGTTTCCGTTACATTTGTTCTCATGATGTGACCTTTCACAGGAGTGTGTCTAACATGATATTCTTTTTCTTCAACTAAGGATTAAACCAACACTGTTGTTAGCAAGCCCCTCATAGAGTTATGGAATCATACAGTCTGTTGAGTCTATACCAAAAAATATACATGATAAACTATATTAATCCCACTTTCACACAATAGACACATAGTCTTGAATGTCATGACTCCTCAAGTGCTTAAGTATTTTTAAAAGGTTTTGAGGTTTCCTGCCTCAACAATACTTAGGTATTGCATTTTAGACCCCCTCCATACTTCAAGTGCAAAAATATTTCCTCAAATTGTCTCTAAACCTGCTGCCTTTCACTTTAACAGTGTACCACTTGTTATTGATTCTTCTTGGGAGCAGTTACTTTCTATCCATCCTTGTCATGCCCCTCAGTCTTATCCACCTCTATAGGGTCTCCTTTCAACATTCTCTGCTTCAAAGAAACAACCCAAACTTATCCAACCTTTCTTCATAGCTAGAATGCTCCATCGCAGGCAACATCCTGGTGAATCTCCTCTGAATCTCCATCTGTAACCTAAGATCTTCTTCCTCAATATAAACCACCTGGCCAATCATTTGTTGCAATATTGCAAACAATAAGGGACCCAATACTGATCCCTGAGTTATGCCAGTATACAGTGGGCTCCAATCAAACAGCCTTCAACCATCACCCTCTGAGGTGGCACAGTGGCTCAGTGGTTAGCACTGGTGCCTTACATGACCAGGGACCCAGGTTCTATTCCACCTGACTGTGTGGAGTTTGCACATTCTCCCTGTGTCTGCACGTGTTTCATCTGGGTGCCCTGGTTTCCGAATGAAACAACTGCACCAAGACCAGTATCTCCTTGATAGGTCATCCTTTATGTACAGAACATGGACTCTGACTCAGTATTATTCCCAAGAATGAGGAGACTCTCTGGGACTCCTGTTTTTATCTGTCAATTTGTGTTAATCCTGATTGGCACAGGTTAACAACCCCAATCAGGATCTCATATTAAATGACATCCACCTGGCCAACAGCATTTCAATTACCACACTTCCAAAGATGGATTCATTGGATTGACCATGTTAAGTTGCCAATAGTGTCCAGTGATATGCAGGCTAGGTATTAAACCATGGGAAATGCAGGATTATAGGGTTAGGGTAAGAGGTGGGTCTGGGTTGGATGCTGTTTGGAAGGTCAGTGAGAACTTGGTGGGCCAAACGACCAGCTTCCACACAGTAGGCATTTAATGATTCTGTCTCCTGCTACAAAGACAATTTTGGATCCAAGTTGCCAAGTTATCCTCGATCCCATGAGCTTTCAATGTCTTTATGAGTTACCCATGAGGGACCTTGTCAAAGGCCCTGGTGAAATCCATTTAAACTACATCAGCTGCCCTGCCTCCATTAATGCACTTGGTCACCTCCTCAAAAATTTCCACCAGTTTTTTTTAGGAATGACTACCCTCTGCCAAAGCTACGCTGACTATCCCTAATTAAACCATGCCTTTCTAAATGGAGAGTAATTTTCTCCCTCAGTATTTTCCACATTTGCTGTCCTCCAGTCCACTGGCACCTGCTGTGTAATCAGAGACAATTTAAAAATTTGGGTCTGGGCCCTTGTTATTTCCACTCTTATCTCTCAAAACAGCCTGAGATGCTATTAATCTGGACCTTGAGATTTCCCATTAGTAAAGACACATGTGAAGTATTCACTTAACTCCGTACTAATGTCCTCTGGTATCACAGGGAGATTTCATAGAAGAATCATCGAATCATAAAATTTGTATAGTGTGCAAGCTGGCCATTTGGCGATGAAGTCAACATTGACAGTCCAAAGAGCTTCTAATGCAGACCCATCTCCCCCACGCCATCATTTCTAATGGCCACCCAGCCTGCACGTTTCCACCTTGGTCCTGAATAAGCCCTACTCTGTCCTTGGTTGTTCTCTTCCCTTTGATATACTGAAAGAATATCTTTGGATTCTGCCTCATCTTGCCACCAGAATGTTTTCATGCCCCCTCTTTGCTCTCCTAATTACTTTCTTAAACTCCTTCCCACTATTTCTATACTTCTCGAGGGCCTCAGATATTTTGCTCCCTTTGTTCTGATTATACATCTCTTTTTTTCATTTTCATCTAGTCCTGAATATTCGTAGACATCCATGGTTCTCTGAACTTGTTGCTGCTACATTTCACCCTAAAGGAACATATTGGGCCATCTTTTTGAACACCTCTTCTGTAGATTAACCCTCAAGTGGCTATTATGATCTATTTTGGCCAGATTCTATGTTATTTTGAAGAAAATCTTTCTTACCCTAATGGAAAACCCTTTATGCAGACCAACTTTCTCCTTCTCCATAATAAGCTTAATTCATATGAATTGTGATCACTATCACTAAAACGTTCCCTACTATCACTTCAAACATCTGTGCGGCTTGTTCTCAGGAATTAGGTTCAACACAGCATGAGCCCTGTTGGCCATCTACAAGATGGGATAAAAAAATCTCTCCTGTATTCATTTCAAGAAATCTTCCCCTTTAAGCACTTTATACAATGATTATTTCAATTATTATTGGGGTAGTTGAAATCTCTTATATAATAATCCTATTATTATTTTATATACCTTAATGAATTGATTACATACCTGCTCATTAATTGCCTGCTGACTGATTGTGGTTTCTCTACATTTGCAAGACGGGGGGTGGGGGTGGTGTTGGTGGTGGGTGGCACGGTGGCTCAGTGGTTAGCACTGCTGCCTCACAGCGCCAGGGTCCCAGGTTCAATCCCAGCCTTGGAGTGGAGTTTGCACGTTCTCCCCGTGTCTGCATGGGTTTCCTCCGGGTGCTCCGGTTTCCTCCCACATTCCAAAGATGTGCAGGTCAGGTGAATTGGCCATGCTAAGTTGTCCATAGTGTTAGGTGCATTGGTTAGAGGGAAATGGGTCTGGGTGGGTTACTCTTCGGAGGGTCTGTGTGGACTTGTTGGCCCAAAGCACCTGTTCCCACACAGTAGGGAATCTAATCTAATCTAAATGTGGCAACTGGCCCCCTTTTATTTGTAAACTCCACCCCTAAAGCCATTTATCTGGATGATGTGCGAATAACAGGGAAGACCACTTTGTGAACTTGGACATGGTAAAGTCCATTCAGCCTCGCCTTATTCCTTTGAGACACAACATGGTTGAACTTGCTCTGTCTTGGTTCCTTTTCTAAGTTATGGTGTGACATGATTGAACTAAAGCATGTGCTTCTTGCCCCTGCTGAACTAGTTTAAACCCCTCTGCACAGCCTCACCCATGTATGACATATCTCCCTCATCCCTTGCCCTACTTCCCAGACACCAAAAGGATTCCCTTTCATCTCATTTTACACCTCACCGGTCCCCATACACAATAAATTATCTTCTGACATTTTCCACCCTATCCAGGAGGGTGCTGCCACCAAACACATCTTCCCCTCCTTTACCCTCCTCTATCAGCATTCCACTGGGAGCGTTGCCTCCATGGCACTCTGATCCACTTCTCCAACAATTCATTCCAATGCAATCACACATGGTACAACTTGCCCTTTACTGCTTTCCATCTCACTTCCACATCCCCCAAGTCAGCCAGTTGCAGTAGCTTTTCACTTGTACTTCATCTGATCTTGTCTGCTATATTTGTTGCTTGCAAGACCAAATGCAAACTGGGTGGCCACTTTGCAAAACATCTGTGCTCTGTTTGTTGGAATGACACTGACTTCTGTTTACTTGCCATTTCAATACATCATTTTGATCTCATGCTCACATTTCTGATATAGTCTTCCAGTGAAGCACAACATGAGCTGGAGGAACAGCATTTCATTTTTTATTGAAGCACTTTTCAGCCTTCTGGAAACAACATTGAGTTCACAAGTTCAGAGCATGACTTCCATTTGCCATTTTGATATTCCCTCCCCGCCACTGTGAAAAAGGACTTTTTTCTTTAGAGTGTAGGAGACTGAGGAGGGATCTTGTAAAAGTGTATAACATCATGAGAGGCATGGACAGGGTGAATGCACTCAGTCTTGTTCCCAACGTTGGGGAATGGAGGACTAAAGAGCATCAGTTTAAAGTAAGAGGGAAAAGAATAAATGGGAACCCGTAGGACAACTTTTTTTTACACAGAGGGTGGTACACATATGGAATGAGCTGCCAGCGGAAGTGGTTGAGGTGGGTACATTAACAACATTTAAAAGGATAGGAAAGGCTTATAACGATATGGGCCAAGTGCAGAGAAATAGGGTTGGCAGAGATAGACATTTTGGTCAGCATCGGCCAGTTTGGATTAAAGGGCTTGTCTCCATGTTGTGGAACTCTCTGACTCTAAGATTCTATATCTTGTTTTCAATATTTCAGTCAGACATCATCGTTACTCTTTCATTCGCACTTACTCTTGATTACATCCTGTCTTCCCTACAGCTCCTTTGTCTGTTGATCCATGCTATGTTTGATATCCTAATTTTTCTCTGACCTTCCTTTCTGTTCCACTTTTTCCTCCCATCTCTTTACACAACATAACCCATCATTTTTTTTCAGCTCTCTTTTCAGTTCGAGGGAAGAATTGTGTCAGATTTGAAATGTTAACTCTTTTTCTCCCTGCACAGAAGCTGCCATATTTCTATTAACACATAATTTTAATTGGTAAATCTCAACACTGAAGGAGGACTAAATAAAATTGGTGTGTGTGTGTGTGTAGGGGGACAGGTAGGGGGAATGGCAGTGACATGATGAATTGGAATCCAACAATGGTTGGCAAAAATATCACAGAATGGCCTTTAGATAAATACTTTGCTTGCAGTCTAGGTACTGCAAGGTGGAAATAATCGTGGAAACCAAACTGAGATCTCACTGGATCTCTGAACTTTTAAAGCGCTCAATGTTATGGAATGGCGCAGAGGCAGTCAGGCGTGTGATCTGTCTATTGACGTGACAATTCCCCGGCTACACTCTGCACCATATTATTTTCCGGGGGTGAGGAATGTGAGGGACTGGGATGAGAACGGCTGAGCTACCTGCCTCAGACTGTATCCTCCACTCATTGAAGTGTAGGTGTATTAAATTCTATTGTCAAAGACCATCTGGGATTTGCCAGTCACCCCCAGGTCAGCAAATGCATCGGAGAGCAGTGGAACTACCTGAAGACAGGTAGGGTGGCACGGTGGCACAGTGGTTAGCACTGCTGCCTCACAGCGCCAGAGACCTGGGTTCAATTCCTGCCTCAGGTGACTGACTGTGTGGAGTTTGCACGTTCTCCCCGTGTCTGCGTGGGTTTCCTCCGGGTGCTCCGGTTTCCTCCCACAGTCCAAAGATGTGCAGGGTTAGGTGAACTGGCCATGCTAAATTGCCTGTAGTGTTAGGTAAGGGGTAAATGTAGGGGTATGGGTGGGTTGCGCTTCAGCGGGTCTGTGTGGACTTGTTGGGCCGAAGGGCCTGTTTCCACACTGTAATGTAATCTAAATCTAATCTAATCTAATCTAATCTAAATTCAGTCACCCAATGGGTTGAAATAAAAAAATAATATTTTGCAGCACTGTTTATCAAGAGAACAGACTTGCCAAAGCCACAGTAAATGAGGAGATCAACAGAGATAACAGGGTGAGATAACAGCAGATAAGCAGAGGCAATGAAAAATCTCACAGAGCTAAGAGGATACATCTATCACCCTGTCCCCAAGGAATGCTAGATCATTGAGGGTAGAAATTGTGGATGTCTGGACACAATGTTCCAAAACGTATGGTTCCAAAACTGATGACTGGAGGATTGCTAAGATGACAGCTTTGGCCCAAAAATAGGAGAAGGATTAAAACAAAAATAGAGCGGATGCTGGAAATCTGAAACAAGTGCAAGTTCATTCTGAACTTATAACTGAAGAAGTCTCATACCAGACTTAAAACGTTAACTCTGTTTCACTCTCCACAGGTGCTCCCAGACCTGCTGAGTTTCTCCAATGCTCTCTGTGTTTGCAGGAAAACAATAAGTTTTGCAACTCAGGTAAGAGAAGTTTCGGGAAAAATATTCTGGGAAAGGTATGCGACAATTAATAGCCATAAGGGTTTATACCAATATGTGAGACTGTCATTTGAGGTATCATCAGCCTATGACATTTTTCAGAGGATGATGGAGGGCATTTTACAAGGAATACACTGGTTTGCCATTTATGTGGATGATGTGCTAATAACAGGGAAGACCGATAAAGAGCACTTTGTGAACTTGGACATAGTGCTTTGACATTTCTTCAAGGCGGAGAAGGTGAAGAGAAAATTCGATAGCAACATTCAAAATCAAAATCAAAAGCAATTCCTCGAGAGTAACCAAAGAGAAATGTAGAACATTGGAAATAAGAGTAGAGTTAAGCTACATAGGCTTTCAAAGCTTCACTGCCATTTAATAAGTCCACGACTGAAATTGTTACATAGGCTCCACTGGCCCACATTATCTCTCACGTTCTTTAGTTTTTCAGAGTGATCTGTCCTGATGAAGGGCTCCTGCCCGAAAAATTGATGTTCCTGCTCCTCGGATGCTGTCTGACCTGCTGTGCTTTTCCAGCACCACGCAAATCTTTTTCTTATTCTCAGTAATGGAATGTCCATATAGCTCAGGAGTGATGAATTCCAAAGTGATGAATTCCAGACTTTGAATGAAGACCTGCCTTCTAATATGCATCCTAAATGTCCAACCACTTCATCCTGAGAATATGCCCCTGAATTCTAGGCTCTCCCGCTGGGAAAACCCTTTCTCAGCATCCAGCTGTTAAGTTCTTAAAGAAACATGTCTACGTTTCAATGAGATCACCTCTTATTCTTCTAAACTCCAGAGGATGGAGACCCACTCTACTTAAGTTTTCCTCACAAGTTGGTCCAGCAATCAATCTAGTGATTCTTTGTTGCATTCCCTTTAAAGCCTCTCACATCGTGTTCCAACTATGTTCATTCAAAACCTCATATCCTTGCAGCAAAACCTTCTGACTCATATACCTTTGTAGTAAAGGCAATCACAACATTTGCTTTCTTCATTGTGCCTCCCTGTAAATGTTCCATTTTTTTGTAAATTTGATGGGGTAATAAATAGCAAGGAGTAAAGCCTTGGACTACAGAATGATATAGGATGATTGGTCAGGTTGTCTGAAGAATGGTAAATGGAATTTATTCCTAAAAAGTGCAAGATGATGTATTTTGGGAGGTCTAACTAGGCCAGGGTGAGCACAATGAATGATCAGACACTAGGATGTGTCCATAAATCCTTGAAAGCAACAAAACAGATAGATAAGGTAATAAAGGCATATAGGATACTTACTTTTACTTAGGAAGCC
This sequence comes from Chiloscyllium punctatum, assembly GCF_047496795.1. Lineage (NCBI taxonomy): Eukaryota > Metazoa > Chordata > Chondrichthyes > Orectolobiformes > Hemiscylliidae > Chiloscyllium > Chiloscyllium punctatum. The sequence continues at coordinate 76,277,530 of NC_092743.1, forward strand.
ATTGAATACAAGAGCAAAGAGTTTATAATGGAGCTTATATGACATTAGTTACGCCACAGATGAAAAACTGTGTGCAATTCTGATTGCTGCATCATAGGAAGGAAGTAATTGCACAGGACAGGGTGTAGAGGAAATTCACCAATTATAACCATATTAATTATATTCTGATTATCCAAGTTCCCTGTTATGACACTTTGAACAATAAGGCTGAAACTTATGCTTTTTGGCCATGTTTGAATTGCGCTGAGTGTTTTGGTGGGTTTCATCTTATGTGGCCTTGCAAATGTTTTCACCATATCTTATATTTTTCACCCAACTTGCCTCATGAACTACCTAGACTGTCGCTGTAGTGTCCCTCATGTCCAATTTCAGCTCCATCTCATCTCACATTGAAACAACTTGCCTTGAAATTACTAGCTTCCCTTGTGTCTGTGCCATATTTAAAATGCCATTATGCACCCATACAAGTACTGTCACAGTTCCTGACATTTGCCCCAGACTTGGCAGGCAGGAAGAAATACCACACCCCACTTTGTTGGCAGGGGTCCTAGAGGCCCTTCTCAATGGGCTGAGCACAAGTTGGATGACATCTTCTTCCAGGTCCAGCAGAGTTGACCACAGCACAACATGAGACCATGCCCATGGAGGAAAGAGCTGAAAATGTGTTGCTGGAAAAGCGCAGCAGGTCAGGCAGCATCCAAGGAACAGGAGGAAAGCCCAGCACAGTAGGAAAAAGGTCAATGTCATTCTCCACTCTGCCAACGTTAGTCCCACCAAGTTATTCAATACTACACACGCGTTCTATTGCTTCTATTTAACCACATCCCACCGAGGATTGCTGTTGCCTACCACTTTCATTGTTGCTTACAACATCTTCCCTCACTCACCCTCATCAGCCTTAGCTCTTGACACCACCTACTCATTCACTCAGGGTAGCTCCACACCTGCACCAACAGTAACAGCTGTGCCAATCATTTTCATCTCCCTTAATATCTGCCTCTCTCTCATTCCAGGAGGAAAATGGAAGCCAAATAAAGCAGAAATAGTCAAGAGGGCTTTGACTCCTTACCCTTTGTGTGGAGAGTATCCTGAATCTGGCCACCCCAGTGGCTGATCTATGTATTCTTCTTACCTACCTATAAATTCCCTTACATAGTTCTGTTTGTTTATTCTCATGCTGTCAGATTGGTGGGAAAACTTCCAAAAGCAATTATTCAAGATCGAACTGATGGGAGAAGTGAATCAATTCAGAAAAGACAGCGTGAATTTGTTATGGGATCATCTTTTCTAAATAACTTGTTGGAGTTTTTCAGGTAATAATAGAGTGTATTTTTTTATTCACTCACATGATGTGGGCTTCTCTGACCCATCCCTAATTACCCAGAGAACAGTTACGTTTCAACCACATTGCTGCAAGTCTGGAGTCACATGTTGGCCAGACTAGGTAAGGATGATCGATTTTGTTCCCTAAAGGACATTAGTGAACCAGATGGGTTTTTCCTTACAATTGGCAATGATATTCTAGTCATCAGAAGACTCTTCATTCCAGATTCTTTATTGAATTCAAATTCCACCATTTGTCTTGGCGGAATTTGAACTTGGGTTCCCAGAACATTAACTCAGTTCCTAGATAAATAGTCCAGTGATAATACCAATAGGCCATTGCCTCCCCATTAAGTAGTGCTGTTGATGGACTTCCAGAGGTTTTTAATAAAGTGCCACACAATAGAATTGTGAAGGAAGTTAGGTCATGGAAGAAAAATGACAGTGACAACATAGATGCGCAATTAGCTGAGTGGTAGAAACCTTCCCAATTCGTGGGTTTTGAGTTGATATTGGCAACATTCTATATCTCATTCAATCTCACCTCTTCATTTAGACACAGTTATACTACTTTACTAGTGCTGTTTTAATTAGTTAAGAGAATATTTGTTGAGAATACGACTTCCAAATAATATTTCTATTGTTCGCCTATTGTTTGTGAAATTTTCTGTCCCTTTCAGACACAAAGGGCTAGATCGGGGTGGGAACGTATGGCCTTTTGGGATATCAGTTGTGGCCTTCTGCCTATTTGTCCGCAAATACTAAATTCTCCTTCTTAAACCTGTTTACCAGTTTTAACATTTTTATTAGTAACCCAGTCATGTCAAAAACTAAGAAAAGAACATTAAAGAAAGAGAATAGAGTATTCAATGAAGAGTGGGATTTGCAGTATTACGTAGTTGCTGTGAAAGATAAAATGGTGTGTTTGTCCTGGAGGCCTGTGTCTAGTGGAGTGCCTTAGGGGTTGGTACTGAGCCCATTGCTATTTGTTATCTATATCAATGATTTGGATGAGAATGTACAAGGCGTCCGCAGATGACACTAAAATAGGCGGTGTCATGGACAGTGAGGTAGGTTATCAGAAATTGCAGCAGGACCTTAATCAGTGAGGGAAGTGAGCCGAAAAATGGTAAATGGAGTTTAATACAGATAAATTTGCATTTTGGAATGTCAAATCAAGATAGGAGTTTTGTGGGGAAGGGTAGGGCCTTAAGGAGTGTAGTGGAATAGAGGACCTTGGAGTTCAGGTGCACAGTTCTTTGAAAGTGGAGTCACAGGTAGACAGGGCAGTGAAGAAGGCTTTTGGCACACTGGCCTTCATTGGTGAGGGCAGTGAGTAAAGAAGTTGGGAAGTTATGTTGCAGCTGTACAGGAGAGTGGTAGGGCTGCACGTGGGATATTGTTTGCAGTTTTAGTCACCTTGCTATATCAGGGATGTTATTAAATTGGAAAGAGTGCAGAAGAAATTTACAAGGTTGTTGTCAGGACTCAATGGTCTAAGTTATAGGGAGAGGTTGGACAAGCTAAAACTTTTTTCTTTCGAACAATGGAGACCAAGGTGGGATCATATAAAGTGTATAATATAGTGAGAGGCATGGATAGGATGAATGCACTCAGTCGTTTTCCCAGGATTGGGGAATTGAGGACTATAGGGCATCAGTTTAAAGTTAAAGGAAAAAACAATAAAAGGGAAACAAAGGGCAACTTTTTTACAGAGAGGGTGATACGCATATGGAATGAGCTACCAGGGGAAGTGTTTGAGGTGGATACATCAACAATATTTAAAAGGCATTAGGACAAATACATAGATAGGATGTGTTGAGAAGGACACGGGTTAAATGCAGGGAAATGGGATTAGCGTGGATAGATATTTTGGTTGGCATGGGCCAGTTTGGGTCAACAGGCCTGTCTCCATGCTGTAGGACTCTATGACTATGAATCAGTGATGCCCATAATTGCAACAGCGAAGAAACAGAATACATATCAGCATTATGCAACTCATAAGAACCACAAATATGCTAAACTGGAAAAAAGAATCCCGAAAGTCTACACTTAAGAAAAATGAAAGATCAAAAGCAGCAGCAGCAGCAGCAGCAAGTATTTAAAATGGTGTCAGGACAAGGGACATCACTGGAGCAACTTATAAAGTAACGTATATACTTGGAAGAAGAGGTGCGCCATTTAATGATGTGGAAATCATAAAAGAATGCATTGTTGAAGTTGTAGGATCTTTAGATTCAGATAATATTATAAATACAAACAACTACCTCTTTTATGAAGGTCCATAACTGATTGGCAACATGAATTAGCCTTCAATGTAATAGAACAATTTCATACAATATGCCAAAGCAAAGACCTTTATTACTTGATTGCCTTGGATGAACCCACTGACACTACTGACTCAGAGCAGATGTAGTTTTTATTTGTGTTATAACTGTGGATTTCATTGCAATGAAAAGTAACTGGCTTTGGGTACGCTAAGGACAAGGATACGTGAAATTGACACGTTCAATTGACATCAAAGAAAAATGCTGTGAAGTGAAACTAAATTTATTTAATTTAGTAAGTGTGTACACAGATGTGTACCTTCCATGAGAGGAAAATGTAAGGATTTGTTGTGTTACTACAAAAAAATTGCCAGATCCAGATACTTTGATTTTCTTTCATGATCGTTTGCATCAATGAAATCTCTGTGTCAAATGTGCTGTTTTAAGTGACAGATTAAAAAAAGTTATAGGTATTGTAAGCTGCATTCGGGCAAATGCATCATGGCATCGCCAATTTGGCAACGTGCTTCAGCTTGATGATGAAATATTCAGTGTGGATCTGCTACATTATTCTAAAGTGCGTTGGTTGTCACAAGGACAATTACTTGTAAAACTTTTATGTTTGCAAAAACAAATCATAAGACTTTTTTGTGGAACTGAATGAACCATATGAATTGTCAAAAGAAGATTTCTGCAAGAATGCTGCATTTTGTGTGATTGATGTTGAAGCAAATTGATCTGAATATTTTTTGCAAGGTAAAACTAAAAATGTGGCTTAAAATCCAGGCATTTTAGAAAAAGCTGACCTTTTTCAAAGCTCTCCTTATCCAATCAGAATTTTCAGCTGAACATTTTCTGAACTGGCAATAGTAATTTATGAACAGGATACAAGCAAATCATTAAGGAACTGGGGCGTGAAAGAATACACAGCTGTTTTGGACTCCCTGATTAAAGAATACAATGAAAGCTTCGCAGATTTTGAGAAACATGATCTCACACTGAAACTAGCTTTTCAAACACACTTGGATGCTGCATCCAAAACACCTGAGGCCTTACAGGTGGAATCGATTGAGCTCTCAGAAGATAATATTCTTAAGTCTCTGTTTGTTGCTAAGAAGAATCTCTTTGAAATATTGAAAAATGTCAATGAACACCCAAGTCTAAATCAACATAGTCATCAAATCTTGTCTTACTTTAGCACAACCTTCTTTTGTGAATGAACATTTTCATATGTGACACAAATTAAAACTCACTTGAGATCTCAGATGACAGACCTGGAGGCCAATTAAAGCTACAGTTAACAATGTTGGAACCAAATATCCAATTCTTACATCACAATAAACAATCATAAAGAAGTCATTAAATGGTTTGCTATGTAAGTTTTTCACTTACTATTAGTTCTACTGCCAAATTTGCTAAACAAATAAATGTGTTATCGCTGAATTTTTATTTTGTTTGAAGTCCTCATTTAATTAGCAGGCTTTAATTAAAATGAGTAAATATGTAGACAAAAACATTTTCATTGTATATGTTAAATTATCAGCATGCGGTTTAATAGGATCTTGGTTAAACAAAATGTGGCGTTGCAATGTGAAAAGGTTCTCCATCCCTGTAATATGATTATGACCCTTGGTCCCAATGTTTTCCCGTATTAAAACCTCAGTCGCTTGACCTGACTTATTTCCCTATACAACGTCAAGTTTTGCATCTTCCCAGGACCATCTCTAAATTAATTGGGAAATTTTTCTTAAACATATTTAACAGATTCCTCCACATCCAAGTCCTTAATGCTACCCCTCCTCTCTTGCCTCCTCTTCTATCCTTCCTGTAGCATTTATACACTGAACACTGAGCTGCCAGTATCCCGGTCCAATATTCCCAACAATGCCCTGAGTTCATCTTCCTTACCTGTCAGGCTTCTTGCTTTAAATAAATGCAGTTTAATTAATCTGTCTTCCCTCATTGACTGCCATGCTCTTTTGTGCCTTGTCTAGTTAACATTCGTCCTTTAACTTCTGTACCAGCCTTAACCTTCTCACTTATCTCACAACTGCTTAGCATCCCAACTATGTCAGACTAGTTGAATCCCTCTCGAGTAGCTATAGTAATTATCCCAACCAGGATACTGGTCCCTCTTCTGGTTCCAATTCATCCTATCCCTTTTGTTTCGGTCACTTCTGCCACCAAAGAGATTCCAATGATCCAAAAATCTGAAATCTTTCCCCTTGCACTGCCATCTTAGCCATAGATTCATCTGCCCTGTCGTCCAATTCTTACTCTCACTAGCAAGCAAAATTGGGAGTAATCCAGATATGGCTATCCTTGAGGTCCTGCTTTTTAAACTTCTGCCTAACTCCCTGTATTTACTCTGCAAGACCTTATCTCTTTTCCTACCTATTTCACTGGGTAGCAATGTGTGCAATGATCTCTGGCTGCTCATACTCTCCTTTGAGAATTTGTTGCAACTGCTCTGAGATGTGCTTGACCCTGGCACTAGGGAGGCAACACACAATCCTGGAGTCTTGCTCACAGTTGCAGAAATACCAAAGATGTGACTGCTGTGCTGTTGTTTCTGAGAGGCTATATCTCCCCACTCCCCTCAACAGTATTCAAAACAATATACTTGTTTATGAGGGGGATAATCACAGGAGGCTCCTGCACAACCTGTCCACCTCTCTTGGCGGTCACCCATCCATGTGACCGAACCCACAGTGTGATCACCCCCTTGAAGCCACTATTTCTCAGATACAGTGTCTCTTGTATGTTCCTCAGCGCTTCCAATTGCTGTTCCACCTGACCCATGTGTGTGAGGGTTAGTGCATAGTGAATGTGTATGTCTGTGTGAGCGCAGAGTGAACGTCTGTGTGTGTGTGCAGCGTAAATGTGTGTGTGTAGTGTGAACATGTGTGTGTGCAGAGTGAATGTGTGTGTGTGCGTGTGCATATGTATGTGCATGTGTGTGTATATACACGCGCATATGTGCATAGTGAATGTGTGTGTGCAGGGTAAATGTGTACATGTAGAGTGAATGTGTGTGTTTGTGCATATTGAATGTGTGTGTTTGTGTGCACAGTGGTGGTATGTGTGTAGAGTGAATATGTGTGTGCACACAGAGCGAATGTGTGTGCGCACAGTGAACATGTGTGTGTGTGCATGCTTAGAGTGAATGTGTGTGTTTGTGTGTGTGTGTTCACAGAGTGAATGTGTGTATAGAGTGAATATGTATGCATGCCAACAGTGAATATGTGTTTGTGCAGAGTGAATGTGTGTGTATGTGTGGGAAGAGAGAATGTGTATGCTTGTGAGACTGCAGAGTGAATGTCTGTGTGTGTTTGTGTGCATTGTGAATGTGTGTGTGTAAAGTGATTATGCATGCGTGCGCAGGCTGAATTTGAGCTCAAGGGTTCTACATGAATGTATGCAGTTTTTGAGCAAAGTGCAATGTAACTCTGCAAGTACAAATTCACCACACAAAATATATGTGTGCATGTGGGTCTTTGTCTGTCTGTGTGTGTCTGTCTGGGGTGGGGGTTGTGAGTGTGAGAAAGTGTGTGTGTGTGTGTGTGTGTGTGTGTGTGTGTGTGTGTGTGTGTGTCAATCAATCTAAACATCAGGTCATAGACAGAGAACACAGGGGGCTAACACCTTCAACATATTGTCTAGCTATCACCATTGTTAACAGCTAATCCAAGAATGCAACTTTTAAAAAAAAAGGTTTTGTGATTTACACATGAAAGAAGTGAAACTATCACTGTATTCTAACAGATGAAAGGCTTAACAATCAATTTTCAATGTATAATTTCAGTTACATCACACTGCAAATTTTTGCTATAAATTCTGTGTTACGATCGAGCCCTCCACTATCACCTGATGAAGGAGCGTCGCTCCAAAAGCTAGTGTGCTTCCAATTAAACCTGTTGGACTATAACCTGGTGTTATGTGATTTTTAACTATGTGTGTGTATGCAGTGTGAATGTGTGTAAAGTAAATATGTATGTGTGTGTGCAGAGTGAATGTGTGTGTGTGTGTGTGCAGAATTTCTATGTGCGCAGATTGAATGTGTGTATGTATGTGTGTGGAGAGTGAATGTGCATATGTGTGATCGCAGAGTGAATGTCTGTGTTTGTGCATGCATTGTGAATGTGTGTGTACAAAATGACTATGTATGCGTGCACAGAGTGAATGTCTGTGTGTGCAGAGTGAATGTTTGCATGTGCAAAGTGAACGTGTATTTGTGTGTTGTATTTTTAGAGTGAACATGTGTGCATGTGTGTGCTGAGTGATCATGTGTATGTAGAGTGAATGTGTGCGTGTCTGTGCATGCCTGGAGTGAATGTATGTGTGTGAGTGTGTGCGCAGAGTGAATGTGTATGTGTAGAGTGAATGTGCGTGCGTGCATGCTGAGGGAATGTGTGTGTGTGCACAGACTGCATATCTGTGTGCACAGTTTGAATGTGTGGGTATGTGTGGGTAGAGTGAATGTGTATGGGTAGATTGAATGTGTGTGGGTGTACAGAGTGAACATGTGTGTGTGAATCAGTGCAAAGTGAATGTGTGAGCCTGTGTGAGTGCAGAGTGAATGCGCGTGTGTGTGTGTGCAGTGTGAACGTGTGTGTACAGCGTGAATGTGTACGTATGCAGAGTGAACATGTGTGTGCATTAGTGTGAACACGTGTGTGTGCAGAGTGATTGTGTGTGGGTGTGTGTGCCTGCCTTGAGTGAATGTGTGCACGTGAATGCAAAGTGAATGTGCGAGCAGGCGCAGAGTGAATGTCTGTATGTGCTGAGTGAATGTTTATGTGTGTGTATACTCACAGTGAATGTGCATGTGTGCACAGAATGAATGTGTGAGTGTGCAGAGTAAACGTGTGCGTGTATGTGTAGAATGAATGCGTGAGTATGTGCAGCCTAATGTATATGCATGCCTTGAGTGAATGTGTGTGAGCGTGTGTGTGTGCAGTGTGAATGTCAATGTGTTTGCACAGATTGTATGTGTGTGTGTGCGTAGAGCAAATGTGTGTATAGAGTGAACATGTGTGTGTGGGTATGTGTGTGCCTGGAGTGAATGTATGTGAGTGAGCATGCAGAATGAACATGTGTTTGTGTGGAGAGTTAATAAGTGCATGTGAGTGTGTAGAGTGAATGTGTGAATGTACAGAGTGAATATGTGTGTGCACAGTGAACATGTATGTGTGTGTGCATGCCTAGAGTGAATGTGTGTGTGCATACAGAGTGAATGTGAACGTGTGTGAATTCAGAGTGAATGTGTGTAAAGTGAATATGTATGTGTGCGCAGCGTGAATGTGTGTGTGCAGAATGTCTATGTGAACAGATTGAATGTGTGCATGTATGTGTGATTACAGAATGTCTGTGTTTGTGTGTGCATTGTGAATGTGCGTGTAAAGTGATTGTGTATGCGTGTGCCAAGTGAATGTCTGTGTGTGCAGAGTGAATGTTTGTGTGTGCAGAATGAACATGTAAGTGTGTGTGGCATTTTTTCAGAGTGAACGTGTGTAAATGTGTGTGCTGAGTAAACGTGTGTAGAGTGAATGTGTGTTTCCGTGCATGCCTAGACTGAATGTATGTGTGTGTGTGTGCACAGAGTGAATGTGTATGTGCAGAGTGAACTTTTGTGTGCATGCCGATGGAGTGTGTGTGTGTGCACAGACTGCATGCAGTTTGAATGTGTGGGTATGTGTGTGTAGAGTGAATGTGTATGTGTAAATTGAATATGTGTGGGTGTACAAAGTGAACATGTGTTTGCATGTATGTGTTAGTCAGTGCATAGTGAATGTGTGTGTCTGTGTGAGTGCAGAGTGAATGTGTGTGTGTGCAGCATGAATGTGTGTGTATGCAGAATGAACGTGTGTGTCTGCGTGTGAAGAGTGAATATGTATGTGTGTGTGCATGCGTGCAGAGTGAACATATGTTTGTGCACAGAGTGAATATGTGCATGTAGGTGCAGAGTGAATGTTGCATGCACGTGCAGAGTTAATGTCTGTATGTGCTGAGTGAATGTTTATGTGAGTGCACACAATAAATGTGTCCGTGTGCAAAGTAAATGTATGCGTGTATGTGTAGAGTGAATGTGTGTGCAGCGTAAATGTGTGTGCACGCCTTGTGAATTTGTACGTGCGCATGTGCATGTGGTCAGAGTGAATGTATATGTGTTTGTGCAGAGTGAATGTTTGTGTATGTGTATGTGTGTGTAGAGTGAATGTGTGTGTGCATGCAGAGTGAACATGTGTTTGTGTGCCGAGAGTGAATTTATGTGAATGAGCGTGCAGAGTGAACATGTGTTTGTGTGCAGAGTTAATAAATGCATCTGTGTGTAGAGTGAATGTACAGAGTTAATGTGTGTGTGCGTGCAGAGTGAATTTGTGTGCGCACAGTGAACGTGTGTAAGCATGCCTAGAGGGAATGTGTGTGCACACAGGGTGAATGTATATGTGTGTGTATGCAGAGTGAATGTGTGAGTGCGCGCAGATTGAATGTGTGTATGTATGTGTGGAGAGTGAATGTCTGTGTGTGTGTACTGCATCCGCAGTGATTGTTTGCATGTGCAGAGTGAATGTGTATGTGTGTGTAGTATTTTTGCAGTGAACATGTGTGTATGAGTGTGTTGAGTGAACGTGTGCATGTAGAGCGAATGTGTGTGTGTCCGTGCATGCCTAGATTAATGTTTTTGAATGTGTGTTTGCACAGAATGAATGTGTATGTGCAGAGTGAATGTGTTGTGCATGCAGAGGGAATGTGTTTGTGTGCACACAGACTGCATATGTGTGTGCACAGTTTGAATGTATGTGAATGTATGTGTAGAGTGAATGTGTGTGTATAGACTGATTGTGTGTGTGGATGTACAGAGTGAACATGTGTTTGAACATAGACCATTACAGCGTAGTACAGGCCCTTTGGTCCTTGATGTTGCACCGACCTGTGGAACCAATCTGACCTAAACTATTCCATTTTCATCCATATGCCTATCCAATGACCACTTAAATGCCCTTAAAGTTGTCGAGTCGACTGCTGTTGTACGCAATGCATTCCATGCCCCTACTACTCTCTGAGTAAAGAGACTACCTCTGATATCTGTCCTATATCTATCACCCCTCAATTTAAAGCTATGTCCCCTCATGCTAGCCATCGCCATCCCAGGAAAAAGACTCTCACTGTCCACCCTTTGATTATCTTATATATCTCAATTAAGTCGTGTCTCAACCTTCTTATCTCTAATGAAAACAGTCTCAAGTCTCTCAGCCTTTCCACGTAAGACATTCCCTCTATACCAGGCAACATCCTAGTAAATGTCCTCTGAACATTTTCCAAAGCTTACACATCCTTCTTATAATGTAGTGACTAGAACTGTACACAATACTCCAAATGTGGCCACACCAGAGATTTGTACAGCTGCAGCGTCATCTCATGGTTCCGAAACTCAATCCCTCTACCAATAAAAGCTAACACACCACATGCCTTCTTAATAACCCTATCAACCAGAGTGGCAACTTTCAAGGATCTATGTACCTGGACACCGAGGTCTCTCTGCTCATCTACACTACCAAGAATCATACCATTATCCCAGTCATCTCCTTCCAAAGTGCATAACCTCATACTTTTTCACATTAAACTCCATTTGCCACCTCCCAGCCTAGCTCTGCAGCTTATGTATCCCTCTCTGTCACCTACGGCACTATCCACAACTCCACTGAGCTACAAATTTACTCACCCATCTTTCTACGCCCTCATCCAGGTCATTTACATAAATGACAAACAACAGTGAACTCAAAACAGATCATTGTGGAACCTCACTAGTAACTGAACTCCAGAATGAATATTTCCCATCAATCACCCTCTGATTTCTGTCAGCTAGCCAATTTCTGATCTAAATCGCTAAATCACCCTCAATCCCATACCTCAGTATTTTGTGCAATAGCCTACCATGGAGAACCTTATCAAATGCCTTACTGAAATCCATATACATCACATCAATTGCTTTTCCCTCATCCACATGTTTGGTCACCTTTTCAAAGAACTCAATAAGGTTTGTGAGGCATGACCTACCCTTCACAAAACCATGTTGACTATCCCTAACCAACTTATTAACCTCTAGATGACTATAAATCCTATCTCTTATAACCCTTTCCAACACTTTACCTACAACCGAAATAAGGTCTATAATTACCAGGGTTGTCTCGACTCCCCTTCCTGAACAAGCGAACAACATTTGCTATTCTCTAGTCTTCTGGCACTATTCCTGTAGACAGTGACGATATAAAGATCTAAGCCAAAGGCTCAGCAATCTCCTTGCTGGCTTCCCAGAGAATCCTAGGATAAATGCCATCCAGCCCAGGGGATTTATTTATTTTTACACTTTCCAGAACTGCTAACATCTCGTCCTTATGCACCTCAATCCCATCTAGTCTAGTAGCCTGTATCTCAGTATTCTCCTCGACAACATTGTCTTTTTCTGTTGTGAATACTGACAAAAAGTACTCATTTAGCGCTTCCCCTATTTCCTCTGCCTCCACGCACAACTTCCCACTACTATGCTTGATTGGCCCTAACTTTACTCCAGTCATTCTTTTATTCCAGATATAGCTGTAGAAAGCCTTAGGGTTTTTCTTGATCCTATCCGCAAATGACTTCTCATGTTCCCTCCTGGCTCTTCTTATCTCTCTCTTTAAGGTCTTTCCTGGCTAACTTGTAACTCTCAAGCACCCTAACTGAGCCATTACATCTCATCCTAACCTAAGTCTTCTTCCTCTTGATTCAACTTCCTTCGTAAATCACGGCTCCTGCGCTCTATCACTTCCTCCCTGCCTGACAGGTACATACTTATCAAGGATCTGCATATCTGGTCCTTGAATAAATTCCACATTCAATTGTACCCATCCCCTGCAGTTTCCTTCCCCATCCTATGTATCCTAAATCTTACCTACCACATCGTAATTGCCTTTTCCCCAGCTATAACACCTGACCTGCAGTATATACCTATCCCTTTCCATCACTAAAGTAAACATAATCGAATTGTGGTCACTCTCACCAAAGTGCTCACCTACTCCAAATCTAAGACCTGGCTGGGTTCATCACCCAATACCAAATCTAATGTGGCCTTCCCCCTTGTTGGCCTGTCTACATACTATGTCAGGAAACCCTCCTGCATACATTGAAAACTGACCCATCCAAAGTACTTGAACTATCATCGTATTCCCAGTTAATATTTGGAAAGTTAAAGTGCCCATAACAATTATCCTGTCACTCTCATTCCACTCCAGAATCATCTTTGCTATCCTATTCTTTACATCTCTGGAACTATTCAAAGGCTTACAGAAAATTCCCAACAGGGTGACCTCTCCTTTCCTGTTTCTAACCTCAGCTCAGTAGGTGAGTCCTCAAACATCCTTTCTGCAACCGTAATACTGTCCTTGACTAACAGCAACACATTACCCCCTCTTTTACCATCTTCTCTGTTCTTACTGAAACATCTAAATCCTGGAAGCTGCAATAACCATTCCTGTCCCTGCTCCACCTACGTCTCTGAAATGGCCACAATATCGAAGTACCAGGTACTAACCAAGCTGCAAGTTCACCCGCCTTATTCTGGATGCTCCTTGCGTTTAAGTAGACACACTTCAAACCAATATTTTGCCTGCCGGTGCCTTCTTGCAGTCTTGAAATCTTCATTCTGACTTCACTCCTCTTATTCTTCCATATACTTAAAGTACAATTTTGGTTTCCATCCCCCTGCTGAATTATTTTAAAGCCACCCGAAGAGAATTAGCAAATATCACTCCCACCCCCACCCCCACCGCCCCCAGCCCCCCCAGGATTATTGGTACACCTCTGGTTCAGGTGAAGCCCGTCCTGTTTGTAGAGGTCCCACCTACCCCAGAAAGAGTCCCAATTATCCAGGAATCCAAAACCTTCCCACCTGCACCATCCCTGTAGCCATGTATTCAACTCCTCTCTCTCCCTATTCCTTGCTTTGCAAGGACATGGCATGGGCAACAAACCAGAGATAACAACTTTGTTTGTTCTAGCTCTAAGCTTCCACCCTAGCTCTGTGAATTTCTGCTTTAAATCTCCATCTGTCCTTCTACCTATGTCGTTGGTGCCGATGTGGACCACGACTTGGGGATGCTCCCCCTCCCCCTCAAGAATCCTGAAAACACAATCAGAGACATCACGAACCCTGGCATCTAGAAGGCAACACATCAACTGTGAGTCTCTCTTATTCTCATAGAACCTCCTATCTGTCCCCCTAACTATGGAGTCCCCAATGACTAATGCTCTGCTCCTCTTCACCCTTTCCTTCTGAGCAACAGGGACACTTGTGCCCCATTGCTCACCCCTAGTAAGTCCCCCCACCCAATAATATTCAAAACGGTATACTTGTTGTTGAGGGGAATGGCCACAGGGCATCCTGCACTGCCTACTGGTTCCCTCACCATCCCATAATGGTAACCCTTCTACATTCTTCTTTTACCTGAGGTGTGACTACCTCCTTGTAACTCCTCTCAGTAACCACTTCTGCCTCCCAAATGATCCAAGGTTCATCCAGCTCCAGCTCCAGTTCCCTAATGTGGTTTTTGAGGAGCTGGAGTTGGGTGCACTTCCCACAGATGCAGTCAGTAGGGACACTACTGGTGATACTTACCTCCCACATTCTGCAGGAGGAACAATCAACTGCCATAACCTCCATTCCCACTGTTCTAAATTCCCAACGAGACTTCTGAAAAACTAAGAAAAAAGAAACCAATCAACTTACCAATTGGCACACAGAACCATTTTCTTCATTAGAGGAGGACACGGGTGGGAGACAGTACCCAAGTAGCTTTTTGAGTAAAGCAACCACCCACAAATAAAGCCTCACTTACTCAGCACTTTGGATGTGTGTGTGAGACCCAGTGCATAGTGAATGTGGACGTCCATGTGAGTGTAGAGTGAATGTGTACGTATGCACAGTTAATGAGCATGTGAAGTGTGAACATGTGTGTGTGTGCATGCAGAGTGAATGTGTATGTGTGCATGACTAGAGTGAATGCGTGTGCATGCGTGCTGAATGTGTGTGAGTGAGCATGCAGAGTGAACATGTGTTTGATCACAGAGTGAATGTGCGCATGTGGAGGCAGAATGAATGTGTGCGTCCAGGTGCAGAGTGAATGTATATGTGTATATATACAGTAAATTTGTGTGTGTGCGAGTGCCTAGAGTCAATTATGTGAGCATGCAGAGTGAACATGTGCTCGGGTGCAGAGTTAATAATTGTGTGTGTGTGTGTGTAAAGTGAATGTGTGAATGTTAGTGAGTGCGTGTTTGTGTCCCCACAGAGGATGTGTGTGCAGAGTGAATGTGTATGTGCGTGTGCATATGAACAGTGAACAGGCGTTTGTGTGTGCAGAGTAAGTGTGTGTGTGTTTGTGCAGAGTGAACATGTATGTGTAATGCGAATATGTGTGTGCAGAGTGAATATGTATGTGTGAGCATGCAGAATGAATGTGTGCATGTGTGTGCAGAGTGAATGGGTGTGCGCACAGAATGAATTTTTTGTTCACTGAGTGAATGTGTATATGTGTGCACAGAGACAATGTGTGTGTATTTGTGCACAGTGAATACATATGTGTGTGTAGAGTGAATGTGTGCGTGTATACAGTGAATGTGTGCGTGCATATGTATAGACCAAATGCTTGAGTGTGTAGAGTCAATGTGTGTATGCGCAGATTGAATGTGTGTGCATGTGCAGCATGAATGTGCGCATGTACAGAATGAATGTGTGTGCCTAGAGTGAATGTGTGTGTGCGTGCATGCAAAATGAATATATGTATGTTTGTGTGTATTGTGGATGTATACTTGTGTGTGCACAGTGAGTGCGTGTGTGAGGAGAGTGGGTGTGTCTGGGCAGAGTGAACGTGTGTGTGTGTCGAGTGAATGCATGTGCATGTGTCTATGTAGAGTGAGTGTGTGTGTGCAGAGTGAATGTGTGTGTGGGTGCAGATTAAATATATGTGTGCAGAGTGATAGTGTTTGTGTCGAGTGAACATGTGTCTGTGCATGCCTCGAGTGAATGTGTGTGTACATGTATGCGCAGAGTGAATGTGTGCGCGTGCAGAATGACAGTGTGTGTGTGTAGAGTGAATGTGTTTGTGTAGAGTGAATGTATGTGTGCACGCAGACTGACTGAATGCATGCATGTAGATTGAACGAGTGTGTGTGCCGAGTGAATAAGTTTCCGTGTGGGTGCCAAGAGTGAATGGGTTTGTAGGTGCATGCAGAGTGAATGTGTGTATGTTTGTGTGTGGTGTTAATGTGAATTTGTGTGAGTGTGAGCAGAGTGGCTGTGTGTGTGCCTCCACAGAATGCATGCATAGTGAATGTGTGCGTGTACAGTGAATGTGTGCATGTGTCTGTGTAGAATGAATGTGTGTGTGTGTGAAGTTAATGTGTGTGAGTGCAGAATGAATGTGTGTGGGCATGCAGAGTGAACCTGTGTGTGTCACACATATTGAACGTGTGTGTGCAAAGTCAGTGTGTGTGAGCAGAGTGAACATGTATGTGTGTGTTTGTGCAGAGTAAACGTGTGTGCAGAGTGAATGTGTGTTTGCACAGAGATAAAATGTGTGTCAGCAAAAAGTGTGAATGTGTGCATGTTTGTGCAGAGTGAGAGTGTGTGTACGCGTGTAGAATGAATGTGTTTGTGCATGAGTGAATATATGTATGTGTGTATGCACAGAGTGCATGTGTGCATATATGTGCATAGTGAATGTGTGTGTGCACGCAGAATGAATGTGTTTGTGCATGTAAGTGAATATGTGTGTAAGCACAGAGTGAATGTATGTGTATATGCACAGAGTGGATATGTCTGTGCATAGAGTGTGCACGCAGAGTGAATGTTTGTGTAACATGAACATGTGTCTGTGCATGCCTGGAGTGAATGCGTCCATGTGCATGTGGAGACTGAATGGCATTTGGATAGGTACATGGATGGGTGCTTAATCTAGGATAGAAGTTCGGCACAACATCGTGGGCCGAAGGGCCTGTTCTGTGCTGTATTGTTCTATGTTCTATGTTCTATGTGTAGATAAATGTATGTGTTTGCGCAGAGTGAATGTGTGTGTGTGTGTGTGTGTGCGCAGAGTGAATGTGTGTGTGTGTGAGCATGCAATGTGAATGTGTGCATGTTTGTGCACAGTGAGAGTATGTATGTATGCGTGCAGAATGAAAGTGTGCATGAATAAATATGTACGTGTGTGTATGCATAGAGTGAATGTGTGCGTATATGTGCATAGTGAATGTGTGTGTGCGCGCAGAGTCAATGTGTTTGTGTAAAGCGAACATGTGTCTCTGCATGCCTGGAGTGAATATGTGCATGTGCGTGTGCAGACTGAATGTGTTTGTGTAGATGAATGTGTGTGTGTGCAGATTGAATATGTGTGTGCGGAGTGTTGTGTGTGCACCGAGTAAATGTGTGTTACTCAATATGTGTTTGTATATGTGTCTGTGTGTGCGCGTGTGCAGTGAATGTGTATGCAGAGTGAATGCATGTGTGAACATGAATAGTTAATGTTATGCGTGTTTGTGCAGAAAGTGTGTACGCATGTGTGCGTGCAGAATGAATGTGATTGTGCATGTGAGTGATTATATGTGTAAGCACAGAGTGAATGTGTGTGTATTTGTGCAGACTGAATGTGCACGTGTGCAGAGTGAACGTGTGTGTGCCAAGTAAATGTGCATGTGTGCAGAGTGCTTGTGTGTCCAGAGTGAATGTGGGTTTGTGTTTATGCATAGAGTGAATGCACATAGTGAATGTGTGTGTGCGCGCAGAGTAAATGTGTTTGTGTAGAGTGAACATCAATGTCTATGCATGCCAAGAGTTGAATGTGTGTGTGTGTGTGGGTGTTTGTGCATGTGTACGTGCACGTAGAGTGAGTATGGGTGTGTATGTGCAGAGTGAATGTGTGTGAGCGCGCAGAGTGATAGTGTGTGTGAATGTCTGTGTGTGCAGAGTGAATGTGTATGTGTGTGAAAATGTGTGTCTGTGTAGAGTGAATGTGTGTGTGTAGCGTGATAGTGTGTGCGTGGGTTTCCTCCAAGTGCTCTGGTTTCCTCCCACAGTCCAAAAATGTGCAGGTTAGGTGAATTGGCCATGCTAAATTACCCGAAGTGTTAGATGTGGGGAATGGGTCTGGGTGGGTTGCTCCTCAGAGGGTCGGTATGGACTTGTTGGGCCGAAGGGCCTGTTTCCACACTGTAAGTAATCTAATCTAATCTAAATGAGTGTGTGCTTATGTGTGTGTGTGCGTGCGCGTGCCCCTAAAGTGAATGTGTGCACATAGAGTGAATGTGCATGTGTGTGTGTGCAGAGTGAATATGTGTTTTTGCAGAGAGAATATGTGCTTGTTTGTGCACAGTGAATATGTGTGTATATGCAGAATGAATGTGTTTATGCATGTGAATGAATATATATGTATGTAAGCACAGAGGGAATGTGTGTGTATAAGCACAGAGTGGATGTGTGTGTGTGTATAGAGTCAATGTATGCGCACACAGAGTGAATGTGTTTGTATAATGTGAACATTTGTCTGTGCATGCCTGGAGTGAATGTGTCCATGTGCATGTGGAGACTGAATGGTATGTGTAGATGAATGTTTTGCACAGAGTGAATGTGTATGTCCAGAGTGTATGTCTGTGCGTGTAGTGTGAATTTGTGTGTGTAGAGTGGATATGTGTGTGGATTTGTGTGTGAGCAGAGTGAAAGTGTGTGAATACTGAACATATATTTGTATTTGTGTGTGCAGTGAAAGGGTGTGTGTTTGCAGAGCGAATATGTGTGTGTGAGTATGCAGAGTGAATGTTATGTGTGTTTGTGCAAAGTGAAAACGTGTTTGCATGTGTGCGTGCAGAATAAATGTCATTGTGCATGTGAGTGAATATATGTGAATGCACCGAGTGAATGTGTGTGTATTTGTGGAGGCTGAATTTGTGTGTGCAGTGTGAATGTGTGTGTCTGCAGTGAATGTGTGCATGTGAATGTATAGTGGGAATGAGTGTGTGTGAAGAGTCAAAGTCTGTGTGTGCAGAATGAATGTGTACATGTGCAGAGTGAACATATGTGTGTTGAGTGTATGTGTGCAGAGTGATTGTGTGTGGAGAGTGAACATCTATGTCTATGCACACTTTTAGTGAATATGTGTGTATGTGCAGACTGAATGTGTGTGTGTGCAGAGTGATGGTGTGTGTGAACGTCTGTGTGTGCAGTGTGAATGTGTATGTTAGTGTGAAGGTATGCATCTGTGTAGAGTGAATGTGTGTGTGCAGTGTGATACTGTGTGTGCATAGTGAATGTGTGTGTGTGCATGCACCGAATGAATGTTTATGTTTACAGAGTAAATGAGTATGTGTATGTGTGCCTAAAGTGAATGTGTGTGCGTGGAGTGAATGTGTGTGTAGTGTGATAGTGTGTGCGCATAGTGAAAATGTGTGTGCGCATAGTGAATGTATGTGTGCATGCACAGAGTGAATGTGTGTGTTTACAGAGTAAATGAGCATGTGTGTGTGCATGCATGCCTAAAGTGAATGTGTGAGCAGAGTGAATGTGTGTTTGCGCAGAGTGAATATGTGTGAGTGAGCATGCAGAGTGAATGTGTGCATGTTTGTACAGAGTGTGTGTGTATGCAGAATGAATGTGTTCATGCATGTGAGTGAATATATATGTGTGTAAGCACAGAGTGGATGTGTGTGTAAAGAGTCCATATATGTAAGCGCAGAGTGAATGTGTTTGTGTAGAGTGAACATTTGTCTGTGCATGCCTGGAGTGAATGTGTACGTGTGCATGTGCAGACTGAATGGTATATGTAGATGCACATGTGTGTTTGCGTAGAGTGAATTTGTGTGTGCAGAGTGGATATGTGTATGGGTGTGCGTGCGTATGTGTGTGCAGATGAAAGTGGTGTTCGTGTGTGCATACTGAACGTGTGTTTGTGTGCAGAGCGAATATGTGTGTGAGTATGCAAAGTGAATGTTATGTGTATTTATGCAGAGCAAAAGTCTGTATGCATGTGTGCATGCAGATTGAATGTGATTGTGCATGTGAGTGAATATATGTGCATTCACAGAGTGAATGTGTGTGTATTTGTGCAGACTGAATTTGTCTGCAGTATGAATGTGTGTATCTATAGTGAATGTGTGCGTGTGTGTGTGAAGCATCAAAGTCTGCATGCGCAGAGTAAATGTGTTAGTGTGCAGAGTGAACATATGTGTGTTGAGTAAATGTGTGTATGTGTGCAGAGTGATTGTGTGTGCAGAGTGAATGTGTTTGTGTCGAGTGAACATCTATGTCTATGCATGCTTTGAGTGAATGTGTGTGTGTGGATGTGCAAGCACACATGCAGAATCAATGTGGGTGCATATGTGCAGAGTGAATGTGTGTGTGAACATGCTGTGTGTGCAGTGTGAATGTGTATATGTAGTGTGAAATTGTGTGTCTGCGTAGAGTGAATGTTTGTGTGTGCAGTGTGATAGTGTGTGCATAGTGAATGTGTGTGCACAGAATGAATGTGTGTATTTACAGAGTAAATGAGTACGTGTGTGTGTGTGCATGCCTAAAGTGAACGTGTGTGTGTAGAGTGAATATGTATGTGTGTGCACAAAGTGAATGTGTTTGCACAGAGTGAATGTTTGTGCACAGTGAAAGTGTGTGTGTGTATGCAGAATGAATGTGTTTGTGCATGTGAGTGAATACTTATGTGTGTAAGCACAGAGTGAATGTGTGTGTGGACGCACAGAGTGGATGTGTGTATAGAGTCAATGCATGCGCGTGCAGAGTGAATGTGTTTGTGTAGCGTGAACATCTATGTCTATGCACACTTTGAGCGAAGGTGTGTGCACACACACGCCTTGAGTCAATGTGGGTGTGTATGTGCAAAATGAATGTGTGTGAATGTCTGTGTGTGCAGTGTGAATGTGTATTTGTAGTGCGAAGGTGTGTGTCTGCGCAGAGTGAATGTGTGTGTGTATAGTGAATGTGTATGTTTGTGCACAGAATGAATGAGTATGTGTGTGTGCGTGCCTAAAGTGTGCGTAGAGTGAATGTGTATGTATGTGTGCAGAATGATCGTGTGTTTGCGCAGAGGGAATACGTGTGAGTGGGCATGCAGAGTGAATGTGTGTGTGTGCATGCAGAATGAATGAGTTTGTGCATGTGTAGATATGTATGTTTGTGTGTACAGAGAAAATGTGTGTGTATTTGTGCAGAGTGAACACATGCGTGAAGCGTGAATGTGTGTGTACAGTGAATGTATGTGTGTTGTGTCAACGTATGTGTGCGCAGAATAAATATATGTGCACACAGAGTGAATGTGCGTATGTGCAGAGTAAACTTGACTGTGGAGACTGAATGAGTTTGTGTAGAGTGAACATCTGTGTCAGTGGATCCCGTGAGTGAGTGTGTTTGTGTTGCATGCATGCGCATGTCTGCAGAGTGAATGTGTGTGCACAGAGTGAACGAGCGTGCGTGTGTGTGTGCATGCACGCCTGTTTGGAGTGAATGTGTGTGTGTGCGTGTGCGCAGAGTGAATGTGTGTATGTTTGTGTCTAGCATGGATGTGTATTTATGTGTGTACAGAGTGAGTGTGTGTGCAGAGTGAATGTGTGTGTGAACACGGAGTGAATGTATGTGTGAACACAGAGTGAATGTGTGTGTGCAGAGTGAACGAGTGTGTGTCTGTGCAGAGTAAACATGTGTGCACATGTGTGTGTACATAGAGTGAATGTGTGTACATTTGTGCATTGCGTGGAAGTGTAATTGTGTGTGAGTGTGTGTATGCATCTGCAGATTGAATGTGCACTTGTGTGTCTGTACAGAGCGAATGTGTGTGTGCAGAATGAACATGTGTGTGTAGAGTGAATATCAATGCGTGCAGAGAATGAATGTGTGTGCACACAGAATGAATTTGTGTAAGTGCAGAGTGACTGTGTGTGTGTAGAGTGAATTTGTGTGTGTGTGTGTGTGTGTCCATGTACAGTAGATGTATGTGTGTATGTATGCAGGGTGAATGTGCATGTAAAGTGATTACGTATGCCTGCGCAGAGTGAATGTGTGCGCGCGCAGATTGAATGTGTTTAAGTATATGTGTGAAGATTGAATGTGCGTGTGTGTGAGTGCAGAGTAAAAATCTGTGCATGTGCATGAATTGTGAATGTCTGTGTGTGCAGAGTGAATGTGTGCATATGCCAAGTGAATGTGTGTTTGTGTGTTTTTGCAGAGCGAATGTGTGTGTGTATTCCTAGAGTGAGTGCCTTTGTGTGTGAGGCCGTGGCAATACTTGTTTACATGCAGACTGCATGTGTACATGTGTGTGCAGAGCCAATATCTGTCTGTGAACTGAGTGTGTGTCTGTGTGCATTGTGAATGTGTGTGTGTAAAATGATTATGTATGCATGCACATAGTGAATGTGTATGTGTATGTGCACGCGCAGAGAGAATGTGTGTGTGTGCAGGGTGAATATGTCTCTGTGTAGAGTGAATGTGTGTGTGTACGCAGAGTGAATGTGTGTGTTTGTGCTTGCAGAGTGAATGCATGCATGTGTGCATGCCTA
This sequence comes from Chiloscyllium punctatum, assembly GCF_047496795.1. NCBI lineage: Eukaryota > Metazoa > Chordata > Chondrichthyes > Orectolobiformes > Hemiscylliidae > Chiloscyllium > Chiloscyllium punctatum. The sequence continues at coordinate 76,299,714 of NC_092743.1, forward strand.
CAGTGAATGTGTATGTGGCACAGTGAACATGTGTGTGGAGTGAATGTGTGTGCAAAATGAGTATGTGCGTGTGCAGAGTGAACATGTGTGTCAAGTACATTTGTGTTTGTGTAACTGTTTGTGTTTGCATAAATAAAAATGTGTAGAGTGAATGTGTGTGCAGAGTGAACATGCATGTGTATTCCCAGAATGAATGTGAGTGCGTGTGTGCGCGCGCACGCATGGAGATTGAATGTATGTGAGTGAGCGTGCAGAGTGAATGTGTGTGTACGCAAAGTGAATGTGTGTGTGCACAGAGTGAATGTGTTTGTGTGTGCAGTGAATGTGTGTGTATGTGTAGAGTGAATGCATGTGTATGTGTGAATGTGTGCGCATTTTTATGTGTGCAGAGTGGACGTGTGTGTATGTGCAGAGTGAATGTGTGTTTGTGTGCATATTGAACATGTGTTTGTGTCTGTGTGTGCAGTGAATGTGTGTGCACATGCAGAGTGAATGTGTGTTTGCACAGAGTGAATATGTGTGCGTGAGTGTGCAGAGTGAATGTGTTTGTGTGTGCAGTGAATGTGTGTGTATGTGTAGAGTGAATGTGTGTTTGCACAGAGTGAATATGTGTGCGTGAGCATGCAGAGTGAATGTGATGCGTGTTTGTGCAGAAAGTGTATATGCGTATGTGTGCGCAGAATGAATGCGATTGTGAGTGAATATATGTGTAGGCACAGAGTGAATATGTGTGTAGTTGTGCAGACTGAACGTGTGTCTGTAGTGTGAATGTATGCATGTATATGTGCAGAAGGAATGAGTGTGTGAAGCGACAATGAATGTATGTGCGTGTAGAGTGAACATGGGTGTGTCGAGTAAATGTGTATGCAGAGTGAATGTGGGTGCAGGATAAACGTATGTGTATAGACTGAATGTGTTTTTGTAGAGTGAACATCTATGTCGGTGCATGCCCTGAGGGAATGTGTGTGTGTGTGCAGAGTGAATGTTTGTGTAGAGTGAATGTATGTGTTTGCGCAGAGTGATAGTATGTGTGAATGCCTGTGTGTGCAGAGTGAATGTATATCTGTAGTGTGAACGTGTGTCTGCGTAGAGTGAATGTGTGTGTGCAAGTGAATGTGTGTGCATGCAGAGAGTGAATGTGTATGTGTGTGACTGTGCGCGCCTAAAGTGAATGTGTATGCATACAAAGTGTGCAGAGTGAATGTGTAACTGTGTGTGTGTTTTTGCAGAGTGAACGCATGTGTATGTGTATGCTGAGTAAACGTGTGTGTGTGTGGAGTGAATGTGTGTGTGCAGAGTTGAAGATGTGTGCGCGCATGCCAACAGTGAATGTGTGTGTGTAGATTGAACATGTGTTTGTGTGCAGAATGAATGTGTGTGTGCACTGAGACAAAGCATATGTGTGTGTAAACAGAGTGAATGTATGTATGTGCATAAAGTGAATGTGTGTGTGTGAGGGCAGAGTAAATTTGTGTGTGTGTAGAGTGAATGTGGTTATGTAGAGTGAACGTGTGTTTGTGTGCATTGTGGATTGTGTATGTGCACGGAGAGTCAATGTGTGTGAGCGCAGAGGAAATGTGTGTATTTGTGTGTGTACGTGCGCGAGCGTGTGCATGCCTAAAGTGAATGTTTGTGCTTATGCAGTGTAGAGTGTGTGTAGAGATTGTGTGTGTTTGCGCAGAGTGAATGTGTTTCTCTGTTTACGTGTGCAGATTGAATGTGTGTATGTGCACATGTGCAGAGGTGTGAATGTGTGTGTCGAGTGAATTTGTGTGTACATGGAATTAATGTTTAGTGTGCAAAGTAAATGTGTGTGTAAAGTGAATGTGTGTGTGTGTGTGTGTGTGTTCAAAGTTTGTGAAAAGATTTGTAGCTCGGGTGCTCGTTGTTGTGGTTCTGTTCGCCGAGCTGGGAATTTGTGTTGCAGACGTTTCGTCCCTTATCTAGGTGACATCCTCAGTGCTTGGGAGCCTCCTGTGAAGCGCTTCTGTGATCTTTCCTCCGGCATTTGTAGTGGTTTGAATCTGCCGCTTCCGGTTGTCAGTTCCAGCTGTCTGTTGCAGTGGCCGGTATATTGGGTCCAGGTCGATGTGTTTATTAATTGAATCTGTGGATGAGTGCCATGCCTCTAGGAATTCCCTGCCTGTTCTCTGTTTGGCTTGCCCTATAATAGTAGTGTTGTCCCAGTCGAATTCATGTTGCTTGTCATCTGCGTGTGTGGCTACTAAGGATAGCAGGTCATGTCGTTTCGTGGCTAGTTGGTGTTCGTGTATACGGATCGTTAACTGTCTTCCTGTTTGTCCTATGTAGTGTTTTGTGCAGTCCTTGCTTGGGATTTTGTACACTGCATTGGTTTTGCTCATGCTGGGATCATCAACGCCACACTCACAGGAATCTGATTCACTAGAGAGGAAGAAAAGGACAACCAACTCCCATTCCTAGACGTGATGGTACAAAGAACACCTAACGGAGAATTCACCACAAAGGTATAAAGGAAAACCACACACACAGACCAAGTCCTGAACTATGAAAGCAACCACCCCAACACACACAAAAGAAGTTGCATCAAGACAGTATTCAAAAGGGCCACAACACAGTGCAGTACACCAGAACTGCAAAAAGAGGAAGAACACCTATACAATGTATTTGCCAAAAACGGATACCCGTGCAATTTCATCAACAGATGCCTAAGGGAAAGACAACGGAACGTGGACATGCCACAACCCAAAGGACTAGCCACACTACCATACATCAAGAGCATTTCCGAACCGACAGCCAGACTACTACGACCACTAGGACTCATAACAGCACACAAACCAACAGCCACTCTCAGACAGCAACTCACCAGAATGAAGGACCCGATACCCAGCATGAGCAAAACCAATGTAGTGTACAAAATCCCAAGCAAGGACTGCACAAAACACTACATAGGACAAACAGAAAGACAGCTAACGATCCGTATACACGAACACCAACTAGCCACGAAACGACATGACCTGCTATCCTTAGTAGCCACACACGCAGATGACAAGCAACATGAATTCGACTGGGACAACACTACTATTATAGGACAAGCCAAACAGAGAACAGCCAGGGAATTCCTAGAGGCATGGCACTCATCCACAGATTCAATCAATAAGCACATCGACCTGGACCCAATATATCAACCACTGCAGCGGACAGCTGGAACTGACAACCGGAAGCGGCAGATTCAAACCACTACAAATGCCGGAGGAAAGATCACAGAAGCGCTTCACAGGAGGCTCCCAAGCACTGAGCCCTAGACAGGGGACGAAATGTCTGCAACATGAATGTGTGTGTGTGCAGAGTAAACTTGTGTGTAAAGCGTTTTCTGTGTGCATGTGCGTGTGTGTGTATAGAGTGAATATATGTGTATGTCCATACCTAGATTGAATGTATGTGCGTGTGTGGAGGCAGAGGGAATGTTTGTGCGCAGAGTGAATGTGTGCATGTGTGTGCAGAGTGAACGTGTGTTTTTGTGTGTGCACAGACTCAACATGTGTGTGTGCACACATGAGGCAGAGGCAATGTCTGTGTGTGAGCAGAATGAATGTGTGCGTGGGTCTGCAGAGTTAATGTCAGTGCGTGTGAGCTGAGTGTGTCTATGTGTGCAATCAGAGTCAATGTGCATATGTGCAGAGTGAATGTGTGTTTGTGTGTGTTGAGTGAATGTGCGGGTGCGCAGAATGAATGTGTGTGCGTGCGCGCAGAGTAAACATGTGTGCAGTGTGAATGTAAGTGTGTGCACGCAGACTGAATATATGTGTGTGTGTATGCAGAGTGAATGTGCATGTGTAAAGTGAATATGTATGCATGTACAGAGTGAATGTGTCTGTGTGCAGAGTCAATGTGTCTGTGCGTGTATGCAGAGTGAATGTGTGCATGAGTGGAGTGAACTTGTGTGTGCAGAGTGAATGTGTATGTGTGTGCAGAGTGAATGTATGTGCATGCACATGCAGAGTGAACGTGTGTGCATAGAGTGAATGTGTGTGTACAAACTGAACTGTGTTTGCAGAGTGAACGGATATGTGCAGAATGAATGCATGCGTGTGTGTATATGTGTACAGTGAACATGTGTTTGTAGAGTGAATTTGTATGTGCGCACAGACTGAATGTGTGTGTACACACAGATTGAATGTGTGTTTATGCATAGAGTGAATGTGTGTGCATGCAGACTGAATTTGTGCATGCAGAGATTGAATGTGTGGACAGTGAATGAATATGCGTGTCTGTGAGTACAGAGTGAATGCGCATGTGTGCATTATGAATTTGTGTGTGCCTTTTGAACTTTTGTGTGCATGCAGAGTGAATATGTGTGCCAAGGGAATGTGTACATGTGTGCAGAATGAATATGTGTGTGTGTGTAGAGTGAATGTGTGTATTCATCTTTGCTCGAAATCAGTACTGTATACCATAGTATTCAGTGCACATGCACCAACACTCAATGCAGCAGCTAAGGTCAAGCAGCATTCTACTCCAGCCTTGACCAATCTCTCTTGGGTGTGTACAGTCAACAAATTTATCATCCTCGGTAACTTCAAAGCCAGATTTGACAAAAGTGCAGAACTTTGGGTTGATGTAATCGGGAAGCAAAAATTCAAAAGCACCCCTTTCCTGACCAAGTGCTGTAACCACAACCTCCTCAACACACTGTTCTGTCAAAGGGACGAATTCAAGAAAATGTGGCACCTTCTTGACTACGTCATTGTCAGAGTGAGGGATCGGAAAGATATTAAAATAATGCACGTCATGACAGGAGCTGATGACTGCCGGCTGGACCATCACCTGATCTGACCCAGGATGAACCAAATATAGCCCCACTGCAGTGGAGACAACAGAACTAGTGCTGCAAAAAGTTCAATAGCAAGGCATGTAAAGATCTGGAAGAAATAGCCTCATACTACCAACTCTACTCCACAAACCTAGTGACCCTCAGCAACGCTGAATTGCGGGATGCCAACGATTACTGGTCCACCCTATTCCACCATCATCAATGCCTATGAAAACTTGGTTGGCCACACATCCAGGAAGCACCAAGACTGGTTTGATAAGAATGATTATGAAATCCAGGAACTACTAAGCCCGAAGCGCATGGCATTTCTGATTATAAAACAATAACTGCACTCACAAGAGAAACAGCAGGCTTACTGAAGGCAGAGATCCAAAAAGAAATATACAATATAAAGAGCAGGTGGTGAGTGCAGAAACCACTGGAATCCCAATGAATGACCAATGACCATGATATGCATGGATTCGTCTGTGCTGTCTAGACCACATACAGAGCAAACACCTAAGGCCTCACCCCATGGCTGGCCAAGGACAGAGTGAATCTTTTCACAGATAATGAAGCCATCAAAAACTGCTGGGAGAAGCACTTTGGACACCTCCTCAACCAGGCTTTGTGGTTGTTCCAACTGTCCTTGAATGCAACACCATGAAGTGGAGAAGGCTGTTCACCAGCTTAAGAACAACAAGGCTGCTGGAACAAATGATATTCCTGCTGAGTCATGGAAGTGTGGAGGCAAAGCACTTCTGTTGCATCTACACACCCTTTTCTGGAAGGGGGGATAGCATCCAGGGAGAGCTCCAAGGTGCCATAGTAAAGAATATTTTCAGAAAAGGGAACAAATCCCAGTGTGATAAGTACAGGGGAATCTCTCTGCTGTTGACTCTTGGAAAAGTAATTGCCTAGATCTTCCTCAACCATCTCCTCCCTGTAACTGAGGATCTCCTCCCAGAGTTGTAGTGTGACTTTTGGCCACGGAGGTGCACATAAGGACATGATTTTCATCGTGCGACAGCTGCAGGAGAAACAAACCTACTCCTGTATGCGACCTCCTTCAACCTTACAAAGGCCCTTGACGCCATCAAATAGGAAGCATGATGGAGCATACGTCTTTGCTATGCTTGCCCATGAGGTTTGTATTAGAAAAATTTGAATCCCTACAGTGTGGAAACAGATCCATTGGCCCAACAAGTCCACACCAACCCTCCGAAGAGTAACTCACCCAGGCATATTCCCCTACCCTCTTGTTCTATATTTACTAATGCACTTAACCTACATGTTCCCTGAACACTATGGGCAATTTAGCATGGCCAATTCACCTAACCTGCACATCTTTGAGTTATGGGAGGAAACTGAAGCACCTGGAGGAAATCCATGCAGACAGGGGAGAATGTGCAAACTCCACATTGACAGTCGCCTGAGGATGGAATTGAACCTGGATCTTTGGCGCTGTGAGGCAGCAGTTTCAACCACTGAGCCACCGTGCCACCCCGTGTCACTGTTCTTTGCGTGTTCCTTGACGACATTGAAGTCATGGTAATGACAAATTACTCCAACATGTTTCTCCATTCGGACTGGTGTCAAGCAAGGATTTGTCATCACTCTAACACTTTTCTCTATCTACCTGATTGTAATGCTTCACCTCACCGCTGACAAGCTCCTTAGAGTGGAGCTAACTTAATGTAGGAAATTATGCAACCTCTACTGCCTTTGTGCCAAACCCAAAGTCATCCCAATCAGTACACAGATGATGCTTGTGTATGGGTAATCTCAAAGTACATTCTCCAGGCCATCATCAGCACCTTTACGGAGGCATATGAGAATATGGGTCTCACCCTGAACATCCACAAGATGGAGGTCCTCCACCAACCTGACTTGACGTTGTGGAGCAAAACCTGATCATCAAACTCAGCAGGGAGGCCTTAGAGAACGTTGACTACTCTTAATACCTTGGAAGTGTCCTGTTGGATGAAGTTGCTGTTTATAAAGACATCCAGTATCACCTCCAGTGTGTTAGTGCAGCCTTTGATTGCCTGAGGATAAGGGTGTTCAATTACATCAACATCAGATTCAACACCAAGATCATGGTTTTTGAACTGCGATGATTCCCACCCTTCTGCCTGGCTCTGAGACATGGACTGTCTACAGCAGACAACTCAACGCACTGGAGCAATACCACCAATGCTATCTGGGCGAGGTCCTGTGGATCCGCTGGAAAGAAAGAAGAGCCAACTGCAGTATCCTTGACCAGGCCAACATCCCTAGCATCGAGGCACTGACCACCCTTGATCGGCTACGATAGGCTGAACACAATGTCTGACGTGAGACTCACAAGCATGTGCTCTGTTCCCAGCTTCGAAATAGCAGACGAGCCCCAGGTGGACAGAGGAAACACTTGTGATACCCTCAAGGCTTCAGTGGCAAAGCACGGCATTCCCACTAATACCTGGGAATCACTGGCCCAACAGGGAGGATGTGCATCCGGGAAGGTTTCGAGCACCTCGAGACTTGCTGTTGGGAAAACGTGGAAGCTAACCTAAAACAGTGAAAGGAGCACGCTGCCATTCGAACACCCAGCTCACCCCTTCCTGTGACCACTGCCTGCCCTGATTGTAATAGAGCCTGCAGCAGCTACACTTGGTCTATGGTCTCACCCTGAGAGTGGAAGAGAGTCACCCTCGTCTGCAAGGGACCACCAATGATGATGATGACTTTGTCATCCTTGTCCTTCCTGCTTACTGGAATATGTTGGACCAGAACTTTGATCATTCGGCCTTTAGTGACTCCCACATATCAAATGTGGACTTGCCCAATAACTGCTGCTACCAATTGATGTTCTGTAGTTCCTGCCTAATGCTGACATAATTTCCCCTCCCCTGATTTATCGTGGAGCTCCTACAGTGTGGAAGTAGGCCATTTGGCTCACTGAGTCCATACCAACCCTCCCTACTCCCGTCATATCCCTATAACCTTACATTTCTCATGGCTCGTCTTCATACCCCTGGACACCAGGGCAATTTAGCATGGGCAATCCATCTAACCTGCATATCTTTGGACTGTGGGAGGAATTCAGAACAGCCAGAGGATCAACCTTACTCATACTTCTTGCATTGAAATAAACAGACTTCAGCCCATCAGCCCCATCAAAGAACAAAACAGCACAGGAACAGATGGTTTGGCCCTCCAAGCCTGCACTGACACATTTTGCCCTTCCATACTAAAACTGTCTTCACTTACAGGATTCGTATCGATCTATTTCCTTCCTATTCATGTATTTGTTCAACTTTGTACTTACTGCGAGGTTCTGACTTAACCTTAATCATGGCTATCTTAAAACTTAAGAAGGAGTTGTGATCATACTTAGGTAGTGATTAGAATCTATATGGTTGAGGGTGACAAACAGGAAATGAACAATGACCTTATTGGGTATTTATTGTAAACCTCTAAATAATGGGGAGGAAGTAGAACGGAACACCTGATTATGGCAGATTATGGAAGTCTGCAAGACAAGAAGGTATGGATAGTTAGAGTGGAGGGACTGGAGAGGGGAGAAATTCCTGCAATGCATGCAGGAAAACTTTCTGGAACAGTACGTTTTCATTACTGCCACGGAGAATGCTGTGTTAGATCTGGTCTTAGGAAATGAGGCAAGCTGAAAAATAGTGATCATAACAGTTTCCATATGATACTGAAAAAAGACAAAAAATATTTAATATTTAATAATCAATGATTAAGTTGATCTGAAGTACCTTGATTGGAAACATGTTTTGGTGGATAAAATATTGGATGAAAAATGGGAGAATTTGAAAAGGGAAATGAATAGTGTGCAAGCCAGTTATATACCCATATCCAAAGCTAGAGTACCCTGGATGAAGAAGGATAGTGACGAGAAAATAAGGAAGAAAAAGGCAGATGATGCATACCAGAATAGTAATAGCATTAGAAATCAGGAGGAATACCTCAAATGCAGGAGAGAGGCTCAGGCTGGAATAAGGAAGGCTAAGAGTGTAATGAGATCAGAGAGTATGAGTTTCCTGATTGGTCCATTCAGGGACCCTTCGCTGACAGGTAAAAAGAGGAGTGTCAGAGATTCTGGCATTCTGAAAGCTGACTCTACTAGAGTCAATAAAAAGTGACTTGGTGAAAGGATACATGATTCTGTAGAATGATGGCAAAGAAGAAGCATGAGGAAAGGATGGCAGGCTGTACTTAAACAAATAGTATCATGTTCTTCAAGCATAGTAAAAGGTTAGTGAAGAATTGAATGGGAGCCCATAAGGAACAAGCAGGGTAAGCTGCTCACTGAAGCACTCCAGGTAGAGAAGTTACCAGCTCACATGGGTTACTGAGAGAGTTAAGGGAGCTGAAACCAAAAGAGAAAATGCTGGAAAATCTCAGCAGGCCTGGCAGCATCTGTAAGGAGAGAAAAGAGCTGACGTTTCGAGTCTAATTAACCTTTTGTCAAAGCTGAGTTAAGGGAGCTGTTGGCAGAAATCATCCATTCTGAACACAGTCCTGGGGAAGTGGAAGATTGAAAATATTTAAGAAAGGGACAATAGATAACCTAAGAAACAACAGATTTCTCAGCTTGCCACCTTGGGTTGGCTCAGTGGTTCGCATTGCTACCTCACAACACCATGGGTTTGATTCCAGACTCCAGCAACTGTTTGTGGAGTTTGCACATTCTCTCTGTGTCTGTGTGGGTTTCCTCCCACCATCCAAAGATGCGCAGGTTAGATGTATTGGCCGTGCTAAATTGTCCATAGTGTTCAGGGGTATGTAAGTTAGGTGCATTAGTCAGGGTTAAATATAGGATAATAGGGCAGGAGAATGGGTTTGGGAGGTTACTCTTTGGAGGGTCTGTGTGGACTTGTTGGGCTGAAAGGCCTGTTTCCACACTGTAGGGATATTCTATAACTCATGGAGGCCATAATACACTTAGAGAAAAATCACTTGTACGAAAAAAAAACCAACGTGTTAAAGGCAGGTCATGTCTGACAAATTTAACTGAGTTTTCTGACAAGTTTGGACATTCAGAAAGCAATTGAACACAGTGCCATATGACAGGTGGGTGAGCAAATTATAAATGTTTGGGATTGATATGCCCTTAGCAGAATGGATTAAAAATTAGCTAAAAGGTGAGAAGGTTTCTAAGATTGATGAAGAGTTGAAAGTAAATTTTGCCAGGGGTTTGTGTTGCTACACCCACTCACCTGCATGAGACCTACTCGGGGCAAGAGGGGAAAGAGAGTGCTTTGCAGCATTGAGGAGCAGGCCTTCACCTTGGCAGATCCAGTTTATGGGCGGGGCTCGGAGGTGAAAGGACGTTCGCATTGGGCGGATCTTCGGTTTCTCGGGGGCAGTCTGTGTCTGAGATGTTCTCTGGAGGGCCGGGCCTTGTGTGTGGGGGCGGGGTGTGTTTGTTGGCCTGACCCTGAAGGGGTGGATCCTGAAGAGATTAGGGCCTTTCTCTGCAGCCCATTTCCGAGCTGGATGACTCTCCTGCTTGGAGCCTGTTGTGGACTGAGGAAGTGTAAGACATGGTGGGTTTGTGGAGGAGGACGCAGCGTTCGGCCCGGCCGCCGTTTATTGTATCAGAGCCGGAAGAGCAGGTAAAGGGAGTCCGGGGCCGAGAGCATGCGTCTTGCTGGAGGCACCGCAACATTACCTGGGCATGGGAAGGTCGCTAGAGATCCCCATGTGTGTTGACCCAGATCCCCAGTATCCCTGGAGCTGTGTACACTGCACCCTCTGCACCCCGAACTTCGTGCATTCTTGACGTCGCCGACTTTGCTCTGTATCCTGCAACTTGTGTATCCATGCCCCAATCCCACTTATTCCACGTAGTGTACCCCTTCCCTTGCATCCGCTATCTTATTTATCTCTTGTACCCCGTACTCCATATATACTGTTAAAATCACAAAGCACCAGGTTATAGTCCAACAGGTTTATTTGGAATCACTAGCTTTCAGAGCACTGCCCCTTTCTTCAGGTGGTTGTACCTTCACTACCTGATGAAAGAGCAGCATTCGGAAAGCTAGTGCTGCCAAATAAACCTGTTGGACTATAACATGGTATTATGTGATTTTTAACTTTGTACACCCCAGTCCAACATCAGCATCTCCAATTCATATATATGGGACTTTACATTCTGTACATGACTGAGTACTCCGTACACTCCCAGATTACTGAGTTTGATTCACGTTGCGACCTTGAACATTTCTGCCTCCACTTCCGAGTCCACTTTTTCCATCAAGACTCCTGCCCATTCTCTTGCCTCCAACACACCCCACCCACCTGGACACTCTATGCTGGCTTGTTACCTGCCCTTGATCTCTGCAGTTTCAACTGCTGTCATGACATAGACCGCCTCAACCTGTCCACCACCCCCTTACCCACTCCAGCCCCTCACCCACTCCAGCCCCTCACCCTTGCAACACACAGCCCTTTATTCCCTCTGCTCCAATCCTAATGTCTCTGTCAAGCCAGCTGACGGATAGCAGGAGAGGTGCAGTGGTAGTTCGGCGCACTGACCTTGACACGCTGAAGCCAGACGCCACCTCGCAGGCACCTCTTCGTACTGCCCCCTCGACTATGACCTCACCTCCCATCACCAACCATCATCTCCTCAGACCATCCACAACCTCACCACCTCTGGGGATCTCCCATCCACAGCCTCATAGTCCGAGAACCCCGCACAGCCTCATTCCTAAGATTCACAAATCTAACTGCCCCAATTGACCCATTGCCTCCGCCTGCTCCTGCCCCAGCGAACTGATCTCTGCATACCTTGACACTGTCTTGTCCCCCTTAGTCCAGAAACTCCCCACCTACGTTCGGGACATCATCCACACCCTTCACAAACTCCAAGACTTTTGTTTCCCCGGCTCCCAATGCCTTATCTTCACCATGGGCATCTGAGTCCTGCATACATCTATCCGACATGACAAAGGCCTCCAAGCCCTCTGTTTCTTCCTCTCACGCTGACCCAACCAGTATCCTTCCACTGACACACTTATTTGCCTGGCTGAATTGGTCCTTATCCTCAACAACTTCTCCTTCCAATCCTCCCACTTCCTCTAAACTAAAGGGATAGTCATGGGCACCTGCATGGCACCCAGGTATGCCTGCCTGTTTGTCGGGTACATGGAACAGTCCATCTTCCACAGCCACACTGGTACCATTCCCCACCTTTTCCTCTGCTATATTGATGACTGTATCAGTGCTACCTCGTGCTCCCACGAGGGAGTTGAACAGTTCATCAAATTCACCAACACCTACCACCCTGACCTCAAATTCACTCCCTCCCCTTCCTGGACCTCTCCATATCATATCTGGTGACCAACTAATCACGGACATCTACTACAAACCCACTGACTCCCACAGCAACCTGGACTGCACCTCCTCCCATCCTGCTTCCTGTAAAAATGCCATCCCTAATTGACAATTCCTCTGCCTCTGTTGCAACTGCTCCCAGAACGACCAATTCCACCAAAGAAAATCCCAGATGGCCTCCTCGTTCAAAGATCAATTCTTCTGCTCCTCGGATGCTGCCTGGCCTGCTGTGCTTTTCCAGCACTACACTCTCGACTCTACTCCAAACTCCGCATTCCTTATGTATGCACTATACAACATGAGCATCCGACATTATATAGCTGGTTGTAAGTTTGCTTGCTGAGCTGAAAAGTTTGTTTTCAGACATTCCATCACCATGCTAAATAACATCATCATTTAGCCTCCAATGAAGTGCTGGTGTTATGTCCCGCTTTTTATTTATTTGTCTTTGTCTCTTAAGTTGGGTGATATCATTTCCAGGAGAAAGTGAGGACTGCAGATGCTGGAGATCAGAGCTGAAAATGTGTTGCTGGAAAACGCAGTAAGTCAGGCAGCTTCCAAGGAGCAGGAGAATCGACGTTTCGGGCATGAGCCCTTCTTCAGGAAAGGGCTCATTCCTGAAGAAGGGCTCATGCCCGAAACGTTGATTCTCCTGCTCCTTGGATGCTGCCTGACCTGCGCTTTTCCAGCAACACATTTTCAGCTCTGATATCGTTTCCAGTTCTTTTTCGCAGAGGTTGGTAAAGGGATCCAAATAGATGTGTTTATTGATAAGGTTCCACTTTAAATGTCAGGCCTGTAGGAATTTCTGTGCGTATCTCTGTTTAGCCTGTCTTACGACAGATCTGTTGTCCCAGTGGAAGTGATGTCCTTCCTCGTCTGTATGTAAGGCTTCTAACGATAGTGTGTCATGTCTTTTGGTGGCTAGTTGGTGTTCTTGTATCTTAGTGGCTGGTTTTCTGCCTGTCTGTCTAATGTAGTGATTGCTACAATCCTTATGTGGTATTTTGTAAATGACATTTGTTTTGCTGATTGTTTGTATAGGGTCCTTTCGGTTCACTGTTTAAGTGTGTTGGTAGGTTTGTTGGCTATAATGATGCCAAGGGGTCAGAGTAGTCTGGGAGTCATTTCAGAGGTGTCTTTGATGTATGGTAATGGGGCTAGAGTTTGTAGACTCATTGTGGCTGCTTGTTTGGGTTTGTTGTTTAGGAATCAGCAGATTGTTTATTGGTACCCGTTCTTCTTGAAAATGCTGTGTCTGTATTTTTCCTATGTGTTGTGGCCCTTTTCAATAATGTCCTGACGCAGCTTCGTTTGTGGATGATGGAATGATTGCTTCTGTAGTTAAGCATCTGGTCTGTGTGTTGCTTTCTTGTAGATGCTGATCTGGAGTTCTCCATGGAGAAAATGAGGACTGCAGATGCTGGAGATCAGAGCTGAAAATGTGTTGCTGGAAAAGCGCAGCAGTTCAGGCAGCATCCAAGGAGCAGGAGAATCGACGTTTCGGGCGTGAGCCCTTCTTCAGGAATGAGGAAAGTGTGTCCAGCAGGCTAAGATAAAAGGTAGCGAGAAGGAACTTGGGGGAGGGGCATTGGAAATGCGATAGGTGGAAGGAGGTCAAGGTGAGGGTGATAGGCCGAGTGGGGGTGGGGGGGCGGAGAGGTCAGGAAGAAGATTGCAGGTTAGGAAGGCGGTGCTGAGTTCGAGGGATTTGACTGAGACAAGGTGGGGGGAGGGGAAATGAGGAAACTGGAGAAATCTGAGTTCATCCCTTGTGGTTGGAGGGTTCCTAGATGGAAGATGAGGTGTTCTTCCTCCAACCATTGTGTTGCTATGGTCTGGCGATGGAGGAGTCCAAGGACCTGCATGTCCTTGGTGGAATGGGAGGGGGAGTTGAAGTGTTGAGCCACGGGGTGGTTGGGTTGGTTGGTCCGGATGTCCCAGAGGTGTTCTCTGAAATGTTACGCAAGTAGGCGGCCTGTCTCCCAATATAGAGGAGGCCACATCGGGTGCAGCGAATGCAATAAATGATGTGTGTGGAGGTGCAGGTGAATTTGTGGCAGATATGGAAGGATCCCTTGGGGCCTTGGAGGGAAGTCAGGGGGGAGGTGTGGGCGCAAGTTTTGGATTTGTTGTGATTGCAGGGGAAGGTGCCGGGAGTGGAGGTTGGGTTGGTGGGGGGTGTGGACCTGACTAGGGAGTCACTGAGGGAGTGGTCACGCTGATAGGGGAGGGGAGGGAAATTTATCCCTGGTGGTGGAGTCCGTTTGGAGGTGGCGGAAATGACGGCGGATGATACGCTGTATATGGAGGTTGGTGGGGTGGTAGGTGAGGACCAGTGGGGTTCTGTTCTGTTAGCGGATGGAGGGGCGGGGCTCAAGGGCAGAGGAGCGGGAAGTGGAGGAGATGCAGTGGAGAGCATCGTCGATCACGTCTGGGGGAAATTGCGGTCTTTGAAGAAGGAGGCCATCTGGGTTGTACGGTATTGGAACTGGAAGAAGTGGAGGGCTTTGAGACGGCAGGAAAGGAAGAAGTGCTCCACTTTCTCAAAGCCCTCCGCTTCTTCCTTTCCCGCCGTACCAACCAGTACCCTTCCACTGACACCCTCCTTCGACTGACTGAACTGGTCCTCACCCTGCACAACTTTTCTTTCCAATCCTCCCACTTCCTCCAGACCAAAGGAGTAACCACGGGCACCCGCATGGGCCCCAGCTGTGTCCGCCTCTTTGGAGGATATGTGGAACAGTCCATCTTCCGCAGCTACAGTGGCACCACCCCCCACCTTTTCCTCCGCTACATCGATGACTGTATCGGCACCGCCTCGTGCACCCTCGAGGAGGTTGAACAGTTCATCCACTTTACCAACACCTTCCACCCCGACCTCAAATTCACCTGGACTGTCTCAGACTCCTCCCTCCCCTTCCTAGACCTTTCCATTTCTATCTCGGGCGACCGAATCAGCACGGACATTTACTATAAACCGACCGACTCCCACAGCTACCTAGACTACACCTCCTCCCACCCTGCCCCCTGAAAACACGCCATCCCATATTCCCAATTCCTTCGTCTCCGCCGCATCTGCTCCCAGGAGGACCAGTTCCAATACCGTACAACCCAGATGGCCTCCTTCTTCAAAGGCCGCAATTTCCCCCCAGACGTGGTCGACGATGCTCTCCACCGCATCTCCTCCACTTCCCGCTCCTCCGCCCTTGAGCCCCGCCCCTCCAACCGCCATCAGGACAGAACCCCACTGGTCCCCACCTACCACCCCACCAACCTCCATATGCAGCGTATCATCCGCTGTCATTTCCGCCACCTCCAAACGCCACCTCCCACCAGGGATATATTCCCCTCCCCTCCGCTATCAGCGTTCCGAAAAGACCACTCCCTCCGTGACTCCCTTGTCAGGTTCACACCCCACACCAAGCCAACTTCCACTCCCGGCACCTTTCCCTGCAACCGCAAGAAATGCAAAACTTGCGCCCACACCTCCCCCCTTACTTCCCTCCAAGGCCCCAAGGGATCCTTCCATATCTGCCACAAATTCACCTGCACCTCCACACACATCATTTATTGCATTTGCTGCACCCGATGTGGCCTCCTCTATATTGGGGAGACAGGCCGCCTACTTGCGGAACATTTCAGAGAACACCTTTGGGACACCCGGACCAACCAACCCAACCACCCCGTGGCTCAACACTTCAACTCCCCCTCCCACTCCACCAAGGACATGCAGGTCCTTGGACTCCTCCATCACCAGACCATAGCAACATGACGGTTGCAGGAAGAACGCCTCATCTTCCGCCTAGGAACCCTCCAACCACAAGGGATGAACTCAGATTTCTCCAGTTTCCTCATTTCCCCTCCCCCCATCTTGTCTCAGTCAAATCCCTCGAACTCAGCACCGCCTTCCTATCCTGCAATCTTCTTCCTGACCCCTCTGCCCCCACCCCCACTCCGGCCTATCACACTCACCTTGACCTTCTTCCACCTATCGCATTTCCAATGCTCCTCCTCCCTACCTTTTATCTTAGCCTGCTAGACACACTTTCCTCATTCCTGAAGAAGGGCTCATGCCCGAAACGTCGATTCTCCTGCTCCTTGGATGCTGCCTGACCTGCTGCGCTTTTCCAGCAACACATTTTCAGCTCTGAAGTTCTCCATGAACTGTTTGTTCCACTGATCATCCCAACACCCACAAACTCCCCTCAGTCTCCTACGATCTTAAGAAAAATGTCCTAGTTTGTCCAATCTCTCCCTATAACTCAGGCCATTGAGACCTGGCAACACTCCTGTAAATTTCTTCTGCACTCTTTCCAGTTTAAACATCTTTCCTATAACAAGGTGACCAAAACTGAACGCAATACTCCAAGTGCAACCCCACCAATGTCCTGTACAACTGCAACATAACTTCCCAACTTCTGTACTCCATGCCCTCACTGATGAAGGGCAGTGTGCCAAAAGCCGCCTTCACTGCCCTGTCTACCTGTGACTCCACTTTCAGAGAACTTTGAACCTGAACTCCAAGATCCCTCTGTTCCACTACACTCCTTAAGGCCCCACCATTCGCCATGAAACTCCTATGTTGATTTGACTTTCCAAAATGCAAGATCTTACACTTAGCTATATTAAACTCCATTTGCTATTTCTCGGTCAACTTCCCTAGCCGATCAGGGTACTACTGCAATTTCTGAAAACCTTTCTCGCTGTCCACGATACTGCCTATTTTGGTGTCATCAGCAAACTTATTAATCATGGAGAAAGTGAGGACTCCAGATGATGGCAATCAGAGTTGAAAAGTGTGGTGCTGGAAACTTATGCCTGAAACGTTGATTCTCCTGCACTTCAGGTGCTTCCTGACCTGCTGTGCTTTTCCACTGCTACACTTTTCAAAACTTACTAATCAGGCCTTGTACATTCCCATCCAAATCGTTGATACAAATAACAAATAATAACGGGCTCAGCACCAACCCCTGAGGTACTCCACTCATCACAGCCACGATAACCCTCTGCTTCCTACCATCAAGCCAATTGTGTCTCCAAATTGCCAGCTCCCCATGGATTCCATGCGATCTAACTTTCCAGAGCAACCTCTCATGTTGCACCTTATCAAAGTCGTTATTTGTGAACCATGTATGCCTGCAATGGGCACGATTAGCACAATGCTGATCTACATAGAACATTAGGCCACAAAGACCATGTTGAGCCTGTGCTGGCTATCTACAGTGATCAAACTAGTACCACTCCACTGCCCTAATCTTTTAACTTTGTAAGTTTCTTTCCATAGATTGCCCATTCAATTCCCTGACAAAATAAATCATTGTCTTTGCTACCACTACCCTTAAATGATCAAGGTCAATTCCATTACAGTAAAAATAATGTTTCCCATTGATTATTTATTTATTACTGAAAGCCTTCAAATCTGTGCCATCCAAGCGAGTGAGGGCAGGAATAGGAGGATAGAGCAGATGAATGCATGGCTGAGGAGCTGGTGTATGGGAGAAGGATTCACATTTTTGGATCATTGGAAGCTGTTTTGGGGTAGAAGTGACCTGTACAAGAAAGATGGATTACACCTAAATTGGAAGGGGACTAATATACAGGCAGGGAGATTTGCTAGATAGTGAGGAAAGATTTCAATCTGAGACTCATACAGTTGAGAACAAAGGCGAGTCAAACAGTCAGGGCAAGCAGAGACAAAACAGAGAACAAGGTAGGACTGATAAATTAAACTGATTGATTTCAATGCAAGAGACCTAACAGGGAAGGCAGATGAACGCAGGGCATGGTTAGGAACATGGGACTGGGATATCATAGTAAGTACAGAAATGTGGCTCAGGGATGGACAGGACTAGCAGCTTAATGTTCCAGGATACAAATGCTACAGGAGGGACAGAAAGGGAGGCAAGAGAGGAGGGGGGTGGTGTTTTTGATAACTGATAGCATTCCTGCTGTACTTCAGGAGGATGCTCCCGGTTATACATCCAGGGAAGCTATTTGGGTGGAACTGAGAAATAAGAAAGGGATGATCACCTTATTTGGATTGTATTATAGATCCCCTAATAGTCAGAGGGAAGTTGAGAAACAAATTTGTATGGAGATCTCAATTATCTGTCGGAATAATAGGGTGCTTATGATAGGGGATTTTAACTTTGCAGGCATAGACTGGGACTGTTATAGTGTTAAGGGTTTAGATGGAGAGGAATTTGTTAAGTGTGTACAAGTAAATCTTTTGATTCAGTATGTGGATGTGTCTACTAGAGAAGGTGCAAAATATGACCTACTCTTGGGGAATAAGGCAGGGCAGGTGACTGAGGTGTCAGTGGGGGAGCACTTTGGGGCCGGCGACCATAATTCTATTTGTTTTAAAATAGTGATGGAAAAGGATAGGCCAGATCTAAAAGTTGAAGTTCCCCATTGGAGAAAGGCCAATTTTGACGGTATTAGGCAAGAACTTTCAAAGTTGATTGGGTGCAGATGTTCACAGGTAAAATCACAGCTGAGAAATGTCAAGCCTTCAGAAATGAGATAACAGGAGTCCAGAAAAAATATAGAGTGAAAGGAAAGGTTGGTAGGTATAGGGAATGCTGGATGACTAAAGAAATTTAGAGTTTGGTTAAGAAAAAGAAGGAAGCATGTGTCAAGTATAGACAGGATGAATCTAGTGAATCCTTAGAGTATAAAGGAAGTAGGAGTATCCTCAAGAGGGACATCAGGAGGGCAAAAAGGGAGCATGAGATAGCTTTGGCAAATAGAGTTAAGGAGAATCCGAAGGGTTTTTACAAATACATTAAGGACAAAAGGTAACTAGGAAGAGAATAGGGAGCCGCAGGAGATGGGGGAGACACTAAATGAGTATTTTGCATCAGTATATACTATGGCAAAGGACATGGAAGACATAGAATGTAGGGAAATAGATGGTGATATCTTGCAAAATGTCCATATTACAGAGGAGGAAGTGCTGGATGTCTTGAAACGGGTAAAGGTGGATAAATTCTCAGGACCTGATCAGGTGTATCCAAGATCTCTGTGGGAGGGTAGCGAAGTGACTGCTGGGCCTCTTACTGAGATATTTATTTCATCGATAGTCACATTTGAGGTGTCGGAAGACCGGAGGTTGGCTAACGTGGTGCCACTGTTTAAGAAAGGTGGTAAAGACAAGCCAGGGAACTATAGACCAGTGAGTCTGATGTCGGTGGTGGGCAAGTTATTGGAGGAAATCCTGAGGGACAGGATGTACATGTATTTGGAAAGGCAAGGACTGATTAGGGATAGTCACATGGCTTTGTGTGTGGGAAATCATGTCTCACAAACTAGATTGAGTTTTTTGAAGAAGTAACAAAAGGGGATTGATAAGGGCAGAGCAGTAGTTGTGATCTATATGGACTTCAGTAAGGTGTTCGACAATGTTCCCCATTGGAGACTGGTTAGCAAGGTTAGATCTCATGGAATATAGGGAGAATTTGCCATTTGGATACAGAACTGGCTCAAAGATAGAAGACATAGGGTGGTGTTGGAGGCTTGTTTTTCAGACTGGAGGCCTGTGACTAGTGGAGTGCCACAAGGATTGGTGCTGGGTCCACTACTTTTCATCATTTATATGAATGATTTGGACGTGAGCATAAGAGGTATAGTTAGTAAATTTGCAGATGATACCAAAATTGGTGTAGTGGACAGCGCAGAAGATTATCTCAGATTAAAACGGGATCTTGATCAGATGGGCCGATGGGCAGAGAAGTGGCAGATGGAGTTTAGTTTAGATAAATGTGAGGTGCTGCATTTTGGGAAAGCAAATCTTCCTACACACTTCATGGTAAGGTCCTAGGGAGTGTTGCTGAACAAAGAGACCTTGGAGTGCAGGTTCATAGCTCCTTGAAAGTGGAGTCGCAGGTAGATAGGATAGTGAAGAATGCATTTGGTATGTTTTCCTTTATTGGTTAGAGTATTGAGTGCAGGAGTTGGGAGGTGATGTTGCAGCTGTACAGGACATTGGTTCGGCCACTATTGGAATATTGCGTGCAATTCTAGTCTCCTTCCTATCAGAAAGATGTTGTGAAACTTGAAAGGGTTCAGAAAAGATTTACAAGGATGTTGCCAGGGTTGAAGGATTTGAGCTATGGGGAGAGGTTGAATAGGCTGGGGCTGTTTTCCCTGGAGCGTCGGAGGCTGAGGGGTGACCTTTAGAGATTTGTAAAATCATCAGGGGCATGGATAGGATAAATAGACAAATAATTTTCCCTGGGTTTGGGGAGTCCAGAACTAGAGGGCATAGGTTTAGGGTGAGAGGGGAAAGATATAAAAGAGACCTAAGGGGCAACTTTTTCTCATAGAGGGTGGTAAGTGTATGGAATGAGCTGCCAGAGGAAGAGACTGCAATTGCAACATTTAAAAGGCATTTGGATGGATATATGAATAGGAAGGGTTTGAAGGGATATGGGCCAGGTGCTGGCAAGAGAGACTAGATTGGGTTGGGATATCTGGCCAGCATGGACGAGTTGGATCGAATGGTCTGTTTCCGTGCTGTACATCTCTATGACTTCTTTAACTCTAATTCCCTGTTCCACCAAGTGAAGGGACCAATTTATGTTTGTTGACCTTATCTGTACTTGTCATAATCTTATACACCTCGATCAAAGCTCCCGTCAAGTTTCTTTTCTTCAAGGAGAACATGATGTGAAGGTGATGTTGGACTGAATTGGACAAAGTCAAAAATCTCATGATACAGGTTACAGTCCAACAGATTTATTTGACGGTTCAAGCTTTTAGAGCCCTGCTCCTCCTGCAGGGGTGTGTGAGAGAGGGAGACCTCATCCAATCTAACGTTTTTGCTTCCATCCTTTATCCCAAGAATCATTTTGATAAATCTCTGCTGCACTTTCTTAAGGACTTCCGCAGACTTCCCAGATTGTACAAAGTTACAAATCTCACAACTGGTTATAGTCCAACAGGTGTATTTGGAAGTACTAGCTTTCGGAGCACTGCTCCTTCATCAGGTGGTTGTGGCGTATAAGATCCTAAAACACAGAATTTATAGCAAAAGTTTACAGTGTGATGCAACTGAAATTATGTATTGAACAACACCTGGATTGTTTGTCTGTCATCTTTTAGAATGACCATGTTGGTTTCAGTTCTTTCATATGTAAACCACAGAACTTTTTTATACAGTTCCCTTCTCAAGCAAATAGGTATCATGTTTTATCAGATAATGCACTGAAGAATGTGAGTTCAGACTAATTTTCATTCTAAAAAAGGGATTTACAGAATCTGACATGGATTCATGTAGTTTTTGAGCAAAATAAAATCCACCCCACAAACGTATATGTGCGCGCGCATGTCCCACGAAGGTCCAAGGTCTAATGTTCAGGATGACTGAAGTCATCACTGACTCAGTCAGAGAACACTTAGCAGTATGGGACATTCAACCTCAGTCCTTTGGCTGACCGCCCTCCAAGGTGAACTTTGGGAGAAGCAACCATGCAAAGTGGCCGAGCAGAAGCTGATAGCCAAGTTCAGTACCCATGGGGATGGCCTCAACCGGGACCTTGGGTTTATTGTTACACTACAGGTGATCTCTTGCTCTCTCTCTCACACACACTTGTGGACCCACATTCTCAAGCAGGCTTTCTCTCATACCATCACAGATACACACCCACACATGCACCCTCTCACAGACTCATACCCCTTTAGACTCGCTCTCGCAGACATTTATACACACACACACACACACACACACACACACACACACACACACACGCGCGCGCAAGCACACATACACACATAAGTTTGTGGGGTGAATTTGTACTTGCATTTTTACATTTTATTTTGCTCAAAAACTGCATGAATCCATCTAAGATTCTATAAATCCCTTTTTTTTAGAAATAAAATCTGTCTGAACATTGGGGCACAGACAGCCTCACACAGGGCACCTCACACCTTCAATTCATAGTCTGAGATGACATGACAACTATCGTTAAAGTTCACTTGAAATGTAATTCTAAAAATAAAGTTCTGGGATTTAAATTTGAAAGTACTGAAATCAACATGGTCATTCTAAAGGATGAGAGATTTAATAAACAATCCAGGTCTTTTGATTTGATTAGATTAGATTAGATTCCCTACAATGTGGAAACAGTCCCTTTAATCCAACCAGTCCACACTGACCCTCCGAAGAGTAACCCACCCAGACCCATTTCCCTCTGACTAATGCACTTAACACTATGGGCAATTTAGCGATTCACCTGACCTGCACATCTTTGGACTGTGGGAGGAAACCGGAGCACTCGGAGGAAATACACGCAGAGACAGGAAGAATGTGCAAACTCCTCACAGACAGTCGCCCAAAACTGGAATCGAATCTGGGACCCTGGTGCTGTGAAACAGCAGTGCTAGCCACTGTGCCATCCTAAATATAGCTTCAGTTGCATCACACTGTAAACTTTTGCTATAAATTCTGTGTCTCGTGATCTTATACTCCACAACCACCTGATGAAGGATTCGTTCTCCGAAAGCTAGTGCTTCCAAGTACACTTGTTGGACTATAACCTGGTGTTGTGTGATTTTTAACTTTGTAAACTCCAAACTGGCGCCTTGAAATCATTCCCAAATGATGGTAACTTCAAATGGAAACAATAGTTGTGGCTTAACCAGAGTTTTCTAAAGTTTCTGCATAATTTCCCTCCTTTAGTACTCTGTACCTCTGTTCGTGAATCCCAAGATCGTGCATGCTTTGCTAACTACTATCTCAATATGTCCGACCATATGAACGTATGAATAAGGAGTAGGCCACTTGATCGCTGGAATCTCTTCTGATGTTCATTGCTGTTCTGTTTCTGTTTTGAATTATACCAAGGCTAGATAACACTTGAATCTGCTGCCTAACAATAATCTATGTCTGGCTTAATAATATTCAACCACTCAGCCTCCACCTTTTTCTGAGACCAGAGTTCCAACGTTGCATAACCCTCTGAGAGGAAAAAAAAGTCTCTTCTTCTCTGCTGTAAAAGGTGACCCTTAATTTAAAACCATGCCCTGCTGGTTATGGACTGCCCCACAAGAGGTAACATTCTTTCTATATTCACCTTTTGAAGGGCATTTCGGAGGTTAAAAACTTCGGTCAAATCACCTTTCACTCTTTTTACTTCCAGTGGAAACAAGCCAAATCTGTACCACATATCCTTATTCGACAACCTGATCATTTCAGGTGTCAAAGTCATAAACCTTCTTTGAACTATCTCTGATTTCGATTCACAATTTTATTTAAATGAAGAGTGCACAGGAGACTCGGCTTTATAAATTATGACTTAGATAAGTGACAGTATGTTAAATTAAGGTCTCATTCTGACATGACATCTGTGTAAAAAATAAACATTAAGTTTGAGGCTCATTTATTGAACATGGGACCCTTGCTACCATATTCTGACTTAATGAACTATATTGCCATGCATCCTTGCAGTCTCTCTTTTGGTCATTATATTTACTGTGTAAAATGATGACATCTTAGCTTCCTAGTCAGAAGTTTGTGTATTTGAGCCTTGCTGTAGAGTCTTGAAAGTACAATCAAGAACACTTTCTCGTAATGTAGAGGGAGGAAAGCACTGTTGGAGTGAGTGCTGCATTTTTATTAAGATTTTAAACTGAAGCTTTATGTCATTCTAAATGGTTGTAAAAAATTTTACACTGGAATTCAGAAGCCTGGTGAGTTTTCAGTGCCTGATTAACAAAGTATATCAATGAAAACAAAATTCTAGGCAGGATGGCATTTCTGCCATGGGATTTGCTATTCCCATCTTCTTCGAAATTTGCCTAAAGTGCAACCATAACATCCTTTTAAAAACTGCTTATTAGTTGTAGAAATATTTTGTGACACACTCTCGTCAAAACGTGATGTTTAAATTCAAGTTTCTTTGAAAAAAAGTACTATCTTAATCAAAATACCATTTTTAACTGGTGCAGACTTGATAAACTGAAGAACTTTTTTTGTGCTGTCTAGTTCTATGATGATGACAATGACATTTCTCCTGCATGCTCAACATGAAACTGATTCTTGAATCACAGACACTTGATTATTACCAATAAATAAAAAGAACTGTGGGTGTTGGAAATGATAACAAATACAGAAATTGCTGGAGAAAGTCAGCGTGTCTGGCAGCATTTGTGGAGAGAAAGCAGAGTTAATGTTTCGGGTCCAGTGACCATTCTTCAGATCTGTTGGTATACATGCTAAAGATGAGGTTGGGGGGGTGTGGGGGAAATTAAGAAATGATAGTTGGAGATCAAGCCCAGGCACACAGAGAGAGAAACAGTTGGGCAGAGAAAGGAATGGGTAAAGGTCAGTTTGGGAGAATGAATACTTACTAATGGGGACCTTACTGGCTGAAAATTTGTCGTTTGTGCTAACAGCCTATGTGGTGATAAGATTTGGTGTGTGGGAGTTGGAGTAAGGCATGGGAGAAGTTGCTATAGCCCTTGATATTGAGTCCAGAAGACTGCAAGTTCCTAAGTGGAAAATGAGGTTCTGTTTTTCCAGCTTGCGCTGAGTTTCACTGAAGACAGATGTTGGCCAGGGAACACCATGGGGTGTTGAAATGGTGGGCAACAGGAAGCCCAAGTTCACTTTTTGCGGACAGATGTTGATACTCTGCATAGCAGTCACCTAATCTCCAGTGTAAAGGAGACCACATTGTGAGCAGTGAATATGGTGAGCTAGATTAATTGAAATGTAAGTATATCACTGCTTCACTTAGAAGTTGCAATTGAAGAAGCTGTGAGGCTATTGCCGGGGTTGGGGGGGAAATGTTGGGAGACGTGCAGGAGTGAAACATGGTATGCTGGTAAGATTGGTCCCTTTAGAAGACTGATAAGGGAGAGGAAGGGAATATATTCCTGGGGGTGGCAGAAATCCTTTGAATGTGGATGATGGAGGAATGGATAGATTAAGATGAGGAGAGTCCGATTGCTATTGTTGGAGGGAAGAGAGAGGGAGTGGGGACTGAAATGCAGGAGATGGATCGGATGTGGCTGAGGGCCCTGTCAACTATGGTCGTGGGAGAATCCTCTGTTTAGGAAAAAGGTGGACATTTTGGAGGTTCCCTTGTCGAAACTGACAGCATCTGAACAGATGTAGTGCAGACAGATGAAATGGGAGAATGAAGTAGTATTTAGAGGAAGCAGGGTATGAGGATGTATAATCAAGTAGCAGGAGTTGGTGGATTTATCATGGCTATTGGGGGCTAACCGATCTCCAGCAATGGAAACAGATGTCGAAGAAGGGAGGGGAGGAGTCAGAAATGGAGTGGAAATTGGAAGCAAAACACATAAAATTTTACAATTCTCGGCAAGAGAGGACCTGCATGGACACCTGCTTGACTCTTTTTGGGCTATGTGAAATATTCCTTGTTCCAGTTGTACTCTGGACCCTGTCTGTAATGCTTTCTGCATTATCGGTGCTGCTTCTCTTTCTCGTCATATGAAAACAAGTTGGTCTTTTAGCATCTCAAACCTATTCTATACTTGTTTGATCATGGTTGATCTGTACCATCACGGTAAATTATCTAAAAACCTGAACATGTGTTTAAAATGGAAAAAGACCAAGGTGGATTTCGGTGTTACATTTTAACCAATGGTAACTTGGCCATTCAGTCTGTGTACCTCTTCTAATATTTCAGTGTTCATTCTGTTTAGTTTGCACAAGTACTTTACATTTATTGGAAGACCATGGCCAGAAAAAAGGCAATGCAAGGTTGTGACAGTAATATCATTGGAAAATATTTTCAGAAACTTCTAAAACATCGTCAATATTGCACTTTTGTCAGAATGATCAATCTACCCAGAATAGTGACTGAATAATGAGCAAGAGAGGACAAACATGTTTCATTCTTTCTAAGTGTTCATTATGGTGTATTTTCATATGCAAAACAACAGTTGCATAAGCGTAGTGGTCTTGCTATTTACAATGTATGAACATATTTTGCTTGCAATTGTTTTGTTTACTTGACTCTTCTTTCTGTAGAAAAACAACCCAGATCAAGTTTGTCCCATAGAACCCGACGCCAAATCAAATTCGTGTTTGAGAATCTGTCTTCGAGTTATCTCTGTTTTAAAATACCTTGTCCTCGTGTTTATGATTCCACCATTTCTTAATTATGCATCTCTTCAGAGAGAAGGAGTATTGCTTCAGCCTCAAGGTGAGATTTTATAACTCTTGTACTTATATGTTCTTCTATATTATGAAATTATTTATTGGATGTCCAAAAGAAGTTGCTCCACAGAAGTGAGCAATTGACTCAATTCACATGTTGTAATTCATAGAACTGCTGTTAGGTAAATTGAGGAAAGGCCAGGTGATATTTAATGTTTTGCATTCACATATAATTTCTGTATGAAGTTGCTCCTAAACTTTTCATCTATAAATGGCTATGTCACATCTCCTGAGAAGTATCTGTGCAAGTATATTTGCACCTTCGATTAAAAATGTAAAAATAAAGATTGAAAATATGTTTGAAATAAAAACTTTAAAATGAGAGCAGAGTTGTGTCTGAGTTTCCTGCTGCACGTGCAGCAAACTTTGCTTTTCTTGGAGAATTGGCAATTTTGCAGCCTTCCTGCAACTTGAGAACTTTGTATTTTAAGCTGCTTGTGTAAAACTCAAACTTCATACGCTCCTTCCAGTGGCCATAATTGCTTTGGAGTGACTGATTTTCAGCACGAGCCACAGAAAATACCTCCTGCTGCAAAGCCTCTGCTTCTTGGCTTTGGAAATTGCTGTCAAATTTTCTATCCGTCTATACATCGTATAAATTGTAGAACCCCAACAGTTCTAACCACTGAGCCACCGTGCCGTGGCTCAGTGTAAAGTATAAATTTACAAAAACAAATGGATTGTTATTAATCTTGCTTATACTAATTGAGGTAGTACCTTTGAAGATGCAGACTTTGATCTTTAGGGTTAGAAAGGGTTTGCATATTTGCATTGAAGATGAGATTTTATGTTAAGCTTAAAGTAACGACACACTAATTGTTGAGAAAGATGCTACTGAGATCTAACAATCACTGCTGCGTTGATGATTCTGTTGTAACAATGGTTTAAACCTGAAACCATGTCACAGCAAGAAGAAAATGACATTGAAGTGGATGATCAGCCGTGATCTCAGTTATTGGTGGAGCAGACACAAAGAGCTTTGTGGTCTACTCCTGTTACAGTACTCTCAAACTGAAGGAATTCATAGTGCCTGCTGATAGTGACGACAACAGGAGTGTCAGCAGTCTGTTAAACTGAAATATTTTCAGACCGCTGTACTGTCATGTGTATTTGACCTCACAGTTTCAGACCAGTGTCCCTGTGTTTTCTGACATCCATCCTGTTCCCCAGCAAATCACTGGCATTTTCTAGACAGTGCATTGAAGATTGTTTTACCAACATGTTTGAGATATTCATCACAATTCTAGTCTCGTCCTTACATGAAGGGTGTGTTCTGCTATGTTGCCTGATACTAATTTTATACAAAATCAGCTAGATTTCAAACAAATGCATGAGGTGCTATGGGACATTACTACAGCAGAATGGATTTCCACCGCAAGTTAGAAATTCCATGGCTAGATGGAACTGAAGTAGTAGCAGAAGATGAGATGAGATTAGATTAGATTACCTACAGTGTGGAAAAAACAAAGAACAAAAGAGAATTTACGGCCCAGAAACAGACCCTTTGGCTTTCTGAGCCTGAGCCGATCCAAATCTACTGTCTAAACCTGTCGCCCATTTCCTAAGCATCTGTATCCCTCTGCTCCCCACCTACCTACTCATGCATCTGTCCAGATGCATCTTAAGTGAATCTACCGTGCCTGCCTCTGCTGGCAACATGTTTCAGACACCCACCATCCTCTGTGTGAAGTACTTGCCATGTGTATCCCCCTTAAACTTTTCACCTCTCACCTTGAAAGCGTGACCTCTCGTTATTGAATCCTTCACCCTGGGAAAAAGCTCGTCTCTTTCAATCCTTCTAGACCCTTCGTGATTTTGTAAACCTTAATCAGGTCCCCCCTCAATCTCCTTTTTTGTAATGAAAACAAACCTAACCTACTCAACCTCTCTTCATAGCTAGCACCTTCCATTCTAGGCAACACCCTCGCAAACCTTCTCTGCACCCTTTCCAAAGTATCCATATCCATTTGGAAATGTACACAGTATTCTAAATGCAGCTGAACCAATGTCTTGTACAATTTTAACACGACTTGCCAGCTCTTACACTCAATACCCCGTCCAGTGAAGGCAAGCAAACTATATGCCTTCTTGACCACACTATCCATCTGTGCAGCAACCTTCAGGGTACAATGAACCTGCACTCCCAGATCTCTCTGCCCATCAACTTTTCCTAAGGCTCTTCCGTTCATTGTATAATTTGCTCTAGAATTAGTCTTGCCCAAATACATCACCTCACATTTGTCTGATTGAACTCCACCTGTCACTTTTCTGCCCAACTCTCCAGTCTATCTATATCCTGTAACCTTCGACAGTCCCTTATGCTTTCTGCTACTCCAGGAAACAGGCCCTTCAGCCCAACAGGTTCACACCAACCCTCCGAAGAGTAAACCACCCATACCCATTTCCTTCTGACTAATACACTTAACACTATGGGCAATTTAGCATGGCCAATTCACCTGACCTGCATATCTTTGGACTGTGGAAGGAAACCAGGGCACCAAGAAGAAACCCATGCAAACACTGGGAGAATGGATTCGAACCTTGTTGCCTGGCGCTGTGAGCCACCGTGCTGTCCGTGCGGAGTTATTGGTCCCATAGAGAGATGATAATTGTGCCATTTAAAAATAGGAATTATTGTCAGCTATTAAGGAATGGATGGGAGGAAGAGGTTTCATGAGCATTGCCACCCTAATGTTGCTGGCATGAGGGCAAAAGTCAAAACTAAAGTGTTTGAAGCCACCTTCATCCAAAAATACTGAGTAAATTCTACCTCTGCTGCCTCCTGAGACCCCCTTCATCTCAAATGCTGATCTTCAGTCAGTTAGCTTAACTGACTCCACATAGGAAAGTGCTGGGTACAATGGATGCAAAGAGGTCTTGAAACCTTCTAGCTGAAGATATATGATGAAACTGTCGTTTTAAGAGGTTATTTTGAAGGCAGGTTGTAAGGCAAAGGTGAAGAACTGGCTCCTAAAGACCTTTTAAGTAAACAGCTTAGGAGGCCTTGGGTTTTTTTAACAGCCTGAATGAGTGTGGCCAGCTCTCTCAGATCCAGATTTCTGGGTTTTAGTTTTTTCAGTAATGTCAGAAGATATTGGGGTCTCAAAAGAGTTAGAAGCTTAAGTGAACGTCTCTTGGTTGCTATTGACTGAGTTTTCTCTGAATGTTTCTCCCACCTTGATTGGAGAATCTGTCTGAATTTTCCTTTTTTGCCAAGGGGTGTGTTCATGGGACGTTACTATATTGGGACAGTTAATTCATAATAGTTCTCCCCGCCGCAGAGAAATAGAAGAGTAGCTTTCCGGGAAATGTAGAAGTAATAGAGTAGTGATAGCAAATAATTTTAACTTTCTCGGGAGTAGCCATTGTGTTAAAGGTTTGGAGGGAGCAGAATCTAGGACTGCTTTTTAAGCCAATATGCAGAAGACCCTACAAGTCCTGAGTTAAGTTTAGTTAAGACACTGGGCGTACAGTTGAAGTATCAGTATGAGGGCATTTAGCATACACCGGTCATAACCCCTGATATTAGGTCTATCCTTATCTTTTTCATAACAATTCTCGCAAAATTCTTAACTGCAGGAAAGCTGATTATAATAATATCAGATATAATTTGACCAGAGTGGACTGGGAACAGATATTTTCAGAGAAATCTATTTTAAAACAGCGAGATACATTCAAGAAGAAATTTTAAAGGTGCCAGATTAAAATTTGGAACAGATTATCTTTTCAATTGTCTCTCTTTTTTTTGATCTGATCTTTCTTTGCCACACTTTTCTAAAATGGTCTTCATGCAAAACATGATCTTTTGTAATTATTTTCAGTATTCGATTAGGTCATGATCTTAGTTTTTAATCATAATACTATTGTTTATTAACAGAAGGTGAACTGGTTGACATTGGACTAGGTCAGAAGTTGTATTTAAACTGCCAAGGGAAGGGACAACCAGTTGGTAAGTAAGAATTTTCAGTTCACACTTTGCTGTTGTGTAATTGTTTCCTTTTTTGTGTTGTAGGTAATTGAGAAATCTAACAGAAAAACAAGCAAAGGAATTATAAACTTGATACAAAAACATTTTAAAAAAATTACTGCTTGAGGGTTCATAGCAATATTAATTGAAAATGAGAAAATGCCACTCTGTGAATCTTAAGGGTTGTTAAATTATTGTTTTATACTACAACAATAGATTGCATCGTGAGGAACATGGACTCAGTTGCACATCTAGCTTACAAAACCAGATATTATATCACCAGAAATGTAATTGAACTATATAATTGAAAACTTACATTTTTCTAACCTCGACTCGGATAGTAATTGATAAAGATGGGAATGGCTTTCTCACGAGTGTTGAGAGTTTGCTACGTTAGTGTGAGGCAGGGGGCATTGCTTGATCTGGTTCTGGAGAATGACATCTGGAGTTGATGAAATGGTAATAGGGAAATATTAAAGGTCAGTTGATCATACAGTATATAGGTGAGGTTGGCGATGGGAAAGGGCAAAAACTAATCTAGGGTGAAATAGTTAATTGGATGAGGATTAGTTTCATTGTTTTATGTACAGCAACCATAGTCCATTGAGTTTAATATGATTTGGGGGTGCCAGTGTTAGACTGGGATGGACAATGTTAAAAATCACACAACACCAGGTTATAGTCCAACAGGTTTATTTGGAAACACTAGCTTTCTAAGTGCTGCTTCTTCATCAGGTGGAGCAGGATCATAAGACACAGAATTAATAGCAGCAGGATTGCAGTGTCGTGGAGTGTCATATTAAACAAATTTAGCTTAAGTCTTTTATCTTTTAGAATGATGATGTTAGTTTCAGTTCCTTCATATGTAAATCCCAGAACTTTTTAAAGTTACTTTCTCAAGATAGCTTCAATGGTAGGTTCCATCTTGGCTCAGCTCAGCATTGAAGGTGTGAGGTTAAAGTCTGTCTGTGCCACAATGATAAGTCGGACTGATTCTATTTCTAAAGTGGGATTTACAGCATTTTACACAGATTTATGCAGTTTTTGACCAAAATAAAATATAATTCTGCAAGTACAAATTCACCCCACAAACATGTATTTGTGTGCATGCAGGGGAGACAGAGTTTAATATGTTAATGTGTGTTAATAGTCTCTGGCTATTGACTCTATCTATTCCACTCGTTATCTTGTATACCTCGATCATGTCTCCTCTCTCTCTCCTCTTCTCCAGAGAGAAAAGTCTGAGCTTATTCAACCTTCCTTCATAAGGCAAGCCCTTCAGTCCAGGCAGTATCCTCGTAAACCTTCTTTGCACCCTCTCCAAAGACTCTGTATCTTTCCTATAGTAGGGCTACTAGAACTGGACATAATATTCCAAGTGTGGTCTCACTAGCGACTTGTAGAGCTGTAGCAAAACCTCGCGGCTCTTAAACTCGATCCCTCTGTTAATGAAAGCCAAAATACCATATGCTTTCTTAACAATCCTCTCCACTTGGGTGGCAACTTTGAGGGATCTGTGTACTTGCACACCCAGATCCCTCTGTTCCTCCAACCAGAAACCTTTGCTGAACTGGGAAATCCATTGCCTACTGAAGACCAGGCATGCAAAATTCATGTAGGGTAACCCACACCTATAAAGGAAATTCAGATAGCACCTCAGCAAAGCCATTAGAGATGCAAAGAGGCAGTACCGGACCAAATCAGAGGCACAAGCTAACCATACAGACACATGCTGCTTGTGGCAATGCCTGCACTACATAATGGGATACAAAATGAAGCAGAACAAAAATCCAGACAAAAACACATCCCTCTCTGATGCTTCTAATGCTTGATTTGAGCAGAATACCAGTGGCATGCTATCACCTGCTCTGATAGAACTGGATGCACCTGTTCCCTTTGTTATTGCTACAGACGTCCGATCAGTCTTCCTGAGAGTAAACCTGAGGAAAGTGGCCCGGATGTAGACCCTGTGCACTCAAATCCAGTGAGGACCAGCCAGCAGAAGTATTTGCTGACATCTTCAATCTTTCCTTGCTACAATCTGAAGTTCCCACCTGTTTCACGAAGATCACCATTATCCCAGTACCAAAGAAAACACATGCAGTGTGCCTCAACGACTACCGCTTAGTGGCTCTGACGTCCATAATCCTGAAGTGCTTCGAAAGGTTAGTTATGACCCACATCAACTTGCGCATCTTTTTTGCATCGAGACTAGGACCCGTGGACACAGCCTTAGAATTAGAGGGGGTAAATTCCGAACAGAAATGCGGAGACATTTCTTCAGCCAGGGAGTGGTGCGCCTGTGGAATTCATTACCGCAGAGTGCAGTGGAGGCCGGGATGCTAAATGTCTTCAAGGCAGAGATTGGTAAATTCTTGATGTCACAAGGAATTAAGAGCTACGGGGAGAATGCGGGTAAGTGGAGTTGAAATGCCCATCAGCCATGATTGAATGGCGGAGTGGACTCGATGAACTTCCACTCCACTATGGTCTTCTGATCCCCTGCAGTTTTCCTCCTGGCATTCGGGTTGAATGCTATTTCCTGAGCTCCCTGGAACATCTGGATAACAAGGACATCTATGTCAGGCTTCGACTGATTGACTAGGAGAAAGTGAGGACTGCAAATGCTGGAGATTAGAGTCGAGAGTGTGATGCTGGAAAGGCACAGCAGGTCAGGCAGCATCCGAGGAGCAGGAGAATCGATGTTTTGGGCATAAACCCTTAATTAGGAATGAGGCGTGGGGGTGGGGGCGGCGGTGGCTGTGAGATAAATGGGAGTGGGGGGTGTGGCTGGCGGGAAGGTAGGTGAGAATGCAATGGGTAGGTGAAGGTGGGGAAGAAGATGATAGGTCGAAGAGGATAGATGGGAAAGATGATAGACAGGTCAAAAGGGCAGTGCCGAGTTGTAGACTTGGGACTGGGATAAGGTGGAGGGGAGGGGAAATGACGAAATTGGTGCAATCCACGTTAATCCTGTGTGGTTGCAGGGTACCAAGGTGGAAGTGAGGCGTAAAAAAGGTTCTTACCTGGCAGGGGTGACAACTTGATCAAGGAGGAGGTTCTGCCAGGACAAGGCTATCCCATTACACTTCAGGTGTGCTGATGCTTGCAATGTCCCAAACACGGGATACTCAACTGCAAAATTTGTGGTGGAGGGGGACTGTGTTCGTCTTTTGCCATGAGACCCTGCAACCACTTGCCATTGCCAAACCCTAATCACCCGAAACCTGGAGGAAGATCACCTCATCTTCCGCCTTGGGACTCTGTAACCATACGGGATTAATGTGGATTTCACCAGCTTTGTCACTTTCCCTCCTCCCACCTTATCCCAGTCCCAAGCCTCCAACTTGACACCTCCCTCTTGACCTGTCCATCATCTTTCCCATCTACCCGCTTCACCTTCTTCTATGGCCTATTACCTTCTCCTCCTACTTCATCTACCTATTGCACCCTCCTCCCCCCTTTTTCGCCCCCCCACCCCCCAACCCTTCCATTTATCTCTCAGCCCCCCGGCCCACAAGTCTCATTTCTGATGAAGAGCTTATGCCCAAAATGTTGACTCTTCTGCTCCTCAGATGTTGCCTGACCTGCTGTACTTTTCCAGCACCACACTCTTGACTTCAACACCATAGTCCTTACCAGACTAACCTCAAAACTCTGACTCCTGAGTCTTGTCTCTATCCTCTGCAACTGGATCCTTGGCTTTCTGACCCGCAGACTTCAATTCAAACACCAGGCACCACGACATAACATCGTGGAGGATAATCCTGAATATTGATTAGATTAGATTACATTACACTACAGTGTGGAAACAGGCCCTTCGGCCCAACAAGTCCACACCGACCCGCCGAAGCTAACCTAACCTAACACTACGGGCAATTTAGCATGGCCAATTCGCCTGACCTGCACATCTTTGGACTGTGGGAGGAAACCGGAGCACTTGGAGGAAACCCACGCAGACACGGGGAGAACGTGCAAACTCCACACAGACAGTCGCCTGAGGCTGGAATTGAACCCAGGTCTCTGGCGCTGTGAGGCAGCAGTGCTAACCACTGTGCCGCCCTACCTTACTCCCTGTCAACACTCGACCGTATAGCCGAATTCCATACGAATGCCACCTACAAGTTTGCTAATGACACTGTTGTAAGCAGTGATAGATGCCTGGTATTGTGGTGCAATGATAATCTCTTTCTCAATGCCAGCAAAACAAAAAAGCTGATCATTGACTTCAGGAAGAAAGGAGGAACAGAGCTGATGTGTAAAGGGTTGAGAGTGTCAAGTTCCTAGGAGTGATAACCGCCAACAATCTATCCTGGACCTCCCATGTAGATGCGACGGTCAAGAAGGCACAACAGCTCTTCTTAGGTTGATTAAAATATTTGGCATGACTATAAGGACCCTTGCCAATATGCCCAGGACTGTAAGAAACCGCAAATGATGTGTGTACAACCCAGACTATCATGGAAGCCAACCCCCTGGTTCTTTCCTGAGATATTTGTATCATCAATAGCCACAGGTGAGGTGCTGGAAGACGGAGATTGGCTAACATGGTGCCATTATTAAAGAGAAGTGGTAAGGAAAAGCCAGGGAACTATAGATCGGTGAGCCTGATATCAGTGGTGGGCAGTTTGTTGAGGATCCTGAGGGACAGTTATATGTATGGAATATGTATTTGGAAAAGCAAGGACTGTTTAGGGGTAGTCAACATGGCTTTGTGTGTGGGAAATTGTGCTCACTAACTTGATTATTTTGAAGAAGTAACAAAGTGGATTGATGAGGGAAGAGCGGTGGCCTTGGCCTGTATAGACTTCAGTAAGGCGTCCAAAGTTCTGCATGGTAGTCTGGTTAGCAAGGCGAAATCACATGGAATACAGGGAGAAATAACCATTTGAATACAGAACTGGCTCAAAAGTAGAAGACTGAGGGTGGTGCTGGAGGGTTGCTTTTCAGATTGAAGGCCTATGACCAGCAACGTGCAACAAGGATTGGTGCTGGGGACACTACTTTTTATCATTTATATAAATGATTTGAATATGAAGATATGAGGTATAGTTAATGAGTTTGCAGATAATACTACAATTGATGGTGTAATGGACAATCAAGAAGATTACCTCCAGAATACAACAGGAACTTAACTAGATGGTCCGGTGTGCTGAGGTGTGGCAGATGAAGTTTAATTTAGACAAATGTGAGGTGCTGCAGTTTGCAAAGGGTCCTGGGGAGTATTGCTGAATAAAGAGGCCTTGGAATGCAGGTGCATAGTTCCTTGAAAGTGGAGTTGTGGGTAGACAGGATACTTGGTATGCTTGCCTTTATTGGTCAGTGCAATGAGTATAAGAGTTGGGAGGCCATGTTGCGGCCATACAAGATGTTGGTTAGGCCCCTTTTGGAATACCTACCCTGGTGTAGGAAGGATGTTGTGAAACTTTACCAAGAATGTTGCCAGGGTTGGAGAGTTTGAGCTATAGGGAGATGCTGAATAAACAGGCTACTTTCCTTAGAGCATGAGAAGCTGAAAGATGACTTTATAGAGATTTATAAAATCATGAGGGGCATAGATGGGGCGAATAGCCAAGGTCTTTCAAATTGGATAGAATGGACAATTGGTGTTGGAGTATTTTTCCCAGGTAGACATGTCAATTACTAGGGAACATAGGCTGAAAGTAAAAAGGGGAGAGTTTAAAGGAGATGTGAGAAGCAAGTCCTTGACACAGTGTAGTAAGTGCCTGGAGTCTGCTGTCAGCAGAGGTGGTAGAAGCAGTTAGAATTAAAAACAAGAGGTATCTAAACAGATACATGAATAGGCAGAAAATAGAGCTATACGACTGTTGCGGCAAGGGACTTTTAGTTTAGAAAGCCTGTTGTTGCAGGCCTGGTGGTCCAAAAGGCTTATTCCTCTTCTGTACCTTTCTTTGTCTTCTGTTGGTTTCTAAACCATACCTAAATATTCTATCTTCCCAATAATCTTTGCCATGCTGTATGTTTTTTCTTTCAATTTCATACTGTCCTTAACTTTCCTGGTTAACCATGGTTGGTTTATCCCTTCCGAGAATATATCTTTCCTACTCAGATCATCTTTGCTGTGAGCCATGAAGAACTTCCTTAAATGTCAGCAGTTTTTCTTCAACTGTTGTTGCTGCTGAATTCCTTTCTCAGTCCACTGAATCCAGCTCTCCTAATTTCTTTTTAATTGCCCTTATTTCAACTTAACACAGTTTTTGAGTGAAGTTCCTTCCTCTTAAACTGAAGTCTAAATTCTACCATGTTTGCTCAGCTATCTTTTACTCCGACATCTCTTTTAAACCTGTCTCATAGCATGTCACCAGGTTCAAAATACTCAGATTCTTTGTTGGATCCACAACATTCTGAGGAAAGGTTCTGATAATTGCAGGGGCCAATGTTCCTCAATTCTAACCTTATACCTGCCTCACCTGCAGTCACATCCTCTGTCTCCTGATCACGGATCAATTTTGAATGAATCAATCTGAGAGGTATGACTGTCCTCTGGAGAAAAGTATCCAGGCCACCTTTACCATTCCTCATGACACATAATGTCTACAGGTCAGACATCAGCTCCTCAACTTGGATCTGATGTTCCTCAAGTTGCAAGTACTTAATTGATGTCAGGATCACCAGTCTGTAGTTCCCTGGCTTTTCCTTGCAGCCTTTCTTAAATAATGACACAGCATTAGCCTCTGTTCGGTCCTCTGGCTTCTTCAGAACTCAACAGTTTTCAGAGTCACTGGACCCAAAACATTGACGCTGCTTTCTGTCCGTAAATGTTGTCAGATGTACTGAGCCTTCACTCTACTGAAATCTTGTGCACGCTGACCATGTTCCTTACTAATCACGTTAATAGTTTGAAAGATAAGGAGGAACTTGTGCAATGTGCTGTCGGAAAGTTCAGATAATAGTGAGGCATGATCCCCTGAAAATCATAGAGCTGGAAGAGGTTGCAGAGATTGAGAAACATGAGATTCTCAAGAGATTGACATTTGAGAGCCCTGGATTTTGCTTTACTAAAAAGGGTGAGGCTACCTCCAGTCATCAGTCTTACCTGGTGTCTTAAGTGTCTGCACATAACTTAACAGGCAAATACAGGTATACAGTCCTTTATCTGAAACCCTCCGGGCCAATTGATTTTCAGAATTCGGAATTTTTTGGATTTCGGAGTAAGTGACAGTTTTGCGGTGAAATTTTTAAAAAAATTACTGAACAGCAGACACACCTGTGAGTACGATGAGCACTGCTAGTGCTGGGCCATGCCGGCATGTCACATCTGAGTGACGTGGGTCGAGTGAGTGTGGAGTTGGGTTAACTGTTTGCATGTCAAACAACCTTGTGATGGAGAAAAAACTTCACAAAAACACCTCAGATTTCGAATCTTTTCAGATAAAGGATTGTGTATCTGTATTTCAAAACAGCCACAAATGCAATGATTTTATTATCACACATTTTTGTCAATTCAATATCATTATCAATATGTGCTGATTAGAATTAGCCTTTTATTGTCATATATACTCAATGAGTGTAGAGAGAAAAATTGACATTGCCACTTAGAGCACCAACTTCGATACAATGGTACCTAGATACAGCTTTGTTAGTTACAAGATTTTAGATTAGATTAGATTAGATTAGATTACTTACAGTGTGGAAACAGGTCCTTCGGCCCAACAAGTCCACACCGCCCCGCCGAAGCGCAACCCACCCATACCCCTACATCTACATCTACCCCTTACCTAACACTACGGGCAATTTAGCATGGCCAATTCACCTGACCTGCACATCTTTGGACTGTGGGAGGAAACCGGAGCACCCGGAGGAAACCCACGCAGACACGGGGAGAAAGTGCAAACTCCACACAGAGAGTCGCCTGAGGCGGGAATTGAACCCGGGTCTCTGGCACTGTGAGGCAGCAGTGCTAACCACTGTGCCACCGTGCTGCCCATCAAGAAGTAAAATGTACAGCATTGCAGAAATGAAATTCAGGACAACAGACCACGCTGGCAC
The DNA here is from genome assembly GCF_047496795.1 of Chiloscyllium punctatum. NCBI lineage: Eukaryota > Metazoa > Chordata > Chondrichthyes > Orectolobiformes > Hemiscylliidae > Chiloscyllium > Chiloscyllium punctatum. The sequence goes on from NC_092743.1 coordinate 76,338,030, forward strand.
CTATCTTCCAATCTATATCGGGCTCTGGCTCTGGCTCCAGACCATGCCTGGCCTCACCTTGAGAATCATGAGGCTGGGAGATCGCTTCAGATTATTTTATTACAGAACTAAGTTTAAATGTTACATTTGCTCTGAAAGTTAATCACTGTACTTGAGTTACTTTCTGTCACCATAAACATGCACAATTTTGCCTGTCCATGATTAATAATTTTGCATGTGGATGTATGTATTTTCTTAGCCTTGGAGTATTTTAATAACCTAGAAAAAAGCTTTTATGTATTGGAAGAAAAGTTACTTGATTTCTCTCAGTCTTTCTCCAAAGGTTGGTTGAAATGACAAATCTCACTCCTTTGACACACTATCACATAAGTACAAGGTTCAAAACAGATTAAGATTTTTATCCAGTCACTATTTTGATGCTGGTCTTAGCTTGTGATGCTCTGGCTGGAGTGAAGGTTTAGGAAAAGCAGAGATTCCTCAGTAGTTGCGAAAGTTATTTTAGTAAATTTGTCAGGAGGTGGGCTTCTCAGATGAGCTTGAAGGTTCCATAGATTAGAAGAGAAAGTCCTTGTTTCTTCTTCAAGATAGATATTTTGGCAAATTGGCTGAGTGTAACTATCTGATGGCTTTACTTGTAGCACTTTATATCTGGAATTCTCCTGAATATTGGTTTGAGTTCCACTAATTTCCTTTAACATAGATAAAGATGGTTGCCTTATCTTGTGACCTCACATGGAGTGTTGAGTTACTGTCCAAATCAAATATTGTGGTAAATCAATGAAATAAGCTGGTGATTTCTGTCACGTATTTGAAAAGGTAATTCAGCACTGTTCCAAGGAAGGTGTCTCGACCTAATCTAACCCAAGGCTTTTGGCATGCTTGCTTTCATTGATCAGAGCATTTAGTACAGGAGTTGGGATATCTTGTTGTAGCTGTACAAGATGTTGGTAAAGCCACATGTAGAGTACTGCATCCAGTTCTGGTTGCCCAACTATAGAAAGGATATTATTAAACTAGAAAGAGCACATTAAAAGGTTTACTAGGATCCTATCTGGACTGGATAGTTTGAGTTATAAGGCGAGAATAGATAGTCTGGGACATTTTTCCCTGGAGTGTAGGAGACTGAGCGGTGATCTTATAGATGTCTATAAAAGCTTGAGAAGCATAGATAAGGGAGCTAGCTACAGCTTTTCCCCATGGTAGGGAAGTCTAAAACTAGAAGCCATAGATTTAAGGTGAGAAGGGAGAGAGAAAATATGGTCCAAATGGACAATTTTATCACACAGAGGGTGGTGAGTGTCTGGAATGGGATGCCAGAGGTAGTTCTGGAAACAAGTACAAATCCAGCATTTTCGAATCATTTGAACAGGTACATGGATGGGATAGGTACGGAAGGACATAGACCAAACACAGGCAAGTAGGACTAGTTTACTTACGAAAACTGGGCGGCATGGACAAATTGGGCCAAAAGATCTGTTTCCTTGCTGTAAACCTCTATCACTCTAACCCTTTGTCTGACTCACTGTGAATCACATCCAGAAGCATGTCCTTTGTCCTCCCTGGAGATAAGAGGGTTTCAAAGTTTGTGAGAAGATTCGTAGCTCGGGTGCTCGTTGTTGTGGTTCTGTTCGCCGAGCTGGGAATTTGTGTTGCAGATGTTTCGTCCCCTGTCTAGGTGACATCCTCAGTGCTTGGGAGCCTCCTATGAAGCGCTTCTGTGATCTTTCCTCCGGCATTTGTAGTGGTTTGAATCTGCCGCTTCCGGTTGTCAGTTCCAGCTGTCCGTTGCAGTGGCCGGTATATTGGGTCCAGATCGATGTGCTTATTGATTGAATCTGTGGATGAGTGCCACAGATTCAATCAATAAGCACATCGATCTGGACCCAATATACCGGCCACTGCAACGGACAGCTGGAACTGACAACCGGAAGCGGCAGATTCAAACCACTACAAATGCCGGAGGAAAGATCACAGAAGCACTTCATAGGAGGCTGTAAAGCACTGATGATGTCACCTAGACAGGGGACGAAACATCTGCAACACAAATTCCCAGCTCGGCGAACAGAACCACAACAATAAGAGGGTTTCTTAATTGATAAAAGCAGCCTGGTGACTTTGTGTTTTAAAATGTAAATTCAGAATTTTGCTTTAAAGATTTTTATTATTTTCTTATTTGTGCTTGGCATAACATTATATTTCAGTTATATCATTGGGTATAATGTTGGGATGAGTGACATCATCCATTATTATTGTATGCATTTCTTTATAAACTTGAAACATGATGAAGTGAAATAAATGCAGGATTGAGCTATTTGATCTGTCAAACCTGCTTCACCACTCAAAATGGTCACAGTTAAAAATCATACAACACCAGGTTATAGTCCAACAGGTTTAATTGGAAGCACTAGCTTTCGGACCGCTGCTCCTTCATCAGGTGGTTGTGCTGTACACAATTGTACGATACAGAATTTATAGCAACAGTTTACAGTGTGGTGTAACTGAAATTATACATTATCTGGGCTGACATTAATTGTTAAAGGTAACCTGAGAATGTAAATTTTAAACAAAAGTTTTGCGATTTACATATGAAAGAAGTGAAACTAACATGGTCATTCTATCAGATGAGAGACTTAACAAACAATTACGGTATTTTTCAATGTATAATTTCAGTTACATCACACTGTAAACTTTTGTTATAAATTCTGTTTCTTACAATTGTGTACTCCACAACCAAAAAGATTAGGGTGAATCCAAAGCGGTACTTTAAATATATTAAAGTACAAGACATGATTAGTCAGTTTGCAGATGACACTAAAATAGACGGTATCGTGGACAGTGAGGAACATTTTCAGAAATTGCAGCAGGACCTTGATCAGCTGGGGAAGTGGGCTGAGAAATAGCAAATGGTGTTTAATATAGATAAGTGTGAGGTGTTGCATTTTGGAAAATCAAACCAAGGTAGTAGTTTCATGGTGAATGGTGGAGCATACTGGAACTGAGGGACTTTGGAGTTTAGGTGCATGATTCTCTGAATGTGGAGTCACAGGTAGACAGAGCAGTGAATAGAGCTTTTGGTATGCTGGCTTTCATCAGTTAGGGCATTGAGAATAGAAGTTGGCAACTTATGTTGCAATTATACAGGATATTGGTGAGGATGCACATGGAGTACTGTTGTCAGTTTTGGTCACCTTGCTATTGGAAGAATGTTGCCTGGAATTAATGGTATGTGTTATAGGGAGAGGTTAGACAAGCAAGAACATTTTTTCTTTAGAGGTGGGATCTTACTGAAGTGTGCGATATCACTTTTTCCCAGGTTTGGGGAATCAAGGAATCTAGGGCATCTGTTTAAATTTAGAGAGGAAAGAATAGAAGGTAACCTGAGGGGCAACTATTTTACACAGAGGGAGGTACGCATATACAATGAGCTGCCAGCAAACGTAATTGAGGTAGGTACATTAACAACATTTAAAGGACATCTGGACAAATACATGAATAGGAAAGGATTAGAAGGATATGGGCCAAGTACAGGGAAATTGGGTTAGCATGGTTGGACGTTTTCGTCGGCATGGACCAATTCAGGGTGATAGGCCTGTCTCCATGCTTTAGGACTCTATGACTCTTTGGCTTCGTGTCTGAGAAGTCATGAACAGTGCTGAACGTTGTGCAAATACCACCAAATGACCCTACTTTTAATATTATAATGGAGGGAATGATTAAGCAGCTGAAGATGGTTGGGCATAGGGCACTATCCTGGAATTCTTTCAGCATTGTTCTGACCTGAGATGACTGACCTCCAGCAACCACAACCATCTTCTTTTGTGCCAGGTATGTTTCCAATAAGCACACAGTTTTCCCCATTTCTTATTGATTCTAATTTTGCTACTGCTCATTGATACCAAACTCTGTTGAAAGCAGCCTTCATTTCAAGGGTAGCCATTCTTAACGTCACCATGAAAATCAGCTATTTGGTCCATGTTTGAATCAAGACCCAGGAACTGGATGGCCCTGGTAGAATACAAACTGGGTGATCTTGAGCAGTCTATTGCTTGAACAGTTGCTGCTTGATAACTGTTGATGACACTTTTCATCAGTTTACTCATAATCAAGAATAGACTGGCTGGCAATTGGCTTACCATAGACCAGAAGATTTAAGAAACAGAACCAGGAGTAGGCTGTCTGAGCCTTCTCTGCCATTCAGTAGGATTTTGGCTCATCCAGTTTTCCTCATGTCCATTTTCCTATATTTTCTTGCTTTATCTGTCTTTAAAATTGTCCCCCTAAGTCTTAGCTTTAAATAGAATCTCTGCCCGCACAAATTTCTGTGGCAAGGCATATAAAAACACCCAACGCTCTAAGAAATTCCTCCTCATCTCAGTCTTCAATTTCCGTATCTTTATTCTGAGTCTATGCCCTCTGATCCTAGACTGTCCCATGTGGGGTAATATCCTCTTAGCATTTCCCCTTTCAAGCCCCTTACAAATCCTACATGTTTCAATAAGATCATCTCTCATTCTTTTCCAATGAATACAGTCCCATTCTGTTTAGCCTTTGCGCATAAAATAATCCACCCATTCCAGGGATCATCCTCATGAACCTTTATCTAAAGTACCTCCAATGACACATTTATCTTTCCTTGAATAAGGAGACCAAAAGTGCTCACAAGTATTCCTGATGTGGCCTCACCAGCACACTTGCAACTGCAGGAAGACTTTCTTCCTCTTCTACTCCAATCCTTGAAATAACGGCCATTATTGATTTAGCCTTCCAGATTACCTGCTATACCTGTTTGCTAACTTTGTGTTTTATGTATGGGTATTCCCAAGTCGCTTTGTGTTGCAGCTTTCTAGTGTTTATCTATTTAAACTATATTTTGTGTTCTTCCAAAATGAACATTATTCCATGTTGTACACCATTTGCCAACTTTCTGTCAATTTACTTAATCTAGCAATCTCACTCTGTATTCCTCTCAGAATTTGCCTTTTCATGTATTTTTATGTTGTCTGGAGTAGATGTGCATCCTTCTTGTAATCAATTGTAGTTCCAGTGCTTATCCCGGTTAAACGCCACTGGTTCCAGGTTGCCAATTTGAAAAATGAACCGCATTTCCACTTGCTGTTTCCTGTCCATTAGCCAGTTCTGTCATGCCAATATTACCTCCAACACCATGGGCTCTTGTCTTTGATTTTACCTTTTGTGTCTAATCTTGTTGAATGCCTATTGGAAGTCTAAATACAACATGTATGCTGATTCCCCTCTATCTACTCTGATTGAGACTTGGGATGTACAGCATGGAAACAAACCCTTCAGTCCATGCCAACCAGATAGCCCAAATAAATCTAGTACCATTTGCTAGCATTTGGCCCATTTCTCTCTAAGCCCTTCCTATTCATATTCCTACCCAGATTTCTTTGAAATGTTGTAATCCTACAGCCTCCACCACTTCCTATGGCAGCTCATTCTGTACGTGCACCACAGCATGAAAAAAGTTGCCCTTTAGGTCCCTTTTAAATGTTTCTCCCTCCTCTCACCCTAAACCTATGCAGTCTAGCTTTGGACCTCTCCACCCCAAGAAAAAGATATTCACTGTTTACCCTATCCATGCCCCTCATGATTTTAAAAACTTTATAACACCACCCCCTCAGCCTCAGATGCTCCAGGGGAAATAGCCCCAGTCTATTCAGTCAGGTCCTGTAGCTCATACCCTCTAACCCTGGCAACATCATTGCAGATCTTTTCTGAACCCTTTCAAGTTTCACAACATCCTTTCTGCAGCAGAGAAACCAGAACTCAGTATTCCAAAAGTGGCTAAACCAATGTCCTGTACATCTGCAACATGACCTCCCCACTTCTTTACTTAATGCGCTGACCAATACCAAATGCTGCCTTCACTATCGTGCGACTCCGCTTTCAAGGAACTATGAACCTGCATTCAAGGTCTTCTTGTTCAGCAACACTATCATTAAGAGGAGAAGTCCTGCCCTGATTTGCCTTTCCAAACTGCAGCACCTCACATTTATCTAAATGAAACTTCTAGCTTTCGAAAAAGAGTCAAATTGTTTTAGTAGTTAACAAGAGCATGCGCTCCATGTGCTGCTTTAATTCACACAAGCACATCTAAATGGTTTCAGGGGCTGGGAGTGGGAAATTTGTGGAGGGGATCTGGCCTGTGATTGACGGGCATGAAGATGCAGGAAGAGCTGGGGGAAGAGTAGGAGTTATGGGCTGGCACCTTGGAAGTGGACTTCCAAACTCACCATCCCATTTGCTCATGATGTAACTTTCCAACCTCACCCCATGTTTTCACTGTCATGTCATCCCTAAGCCATGTCATCACTGTCCCCCCTGCACTGCATTGCTGCCCCCCCTCCACTCCCCCACCCCAAAACCACCACCATGTCCACCGCAACCACATCCTCCCATCCTGTCCTTCACTCCTTTTGCCTTTGAAACCTTTTCCAAAAGTGCACGCACTTTTCTGCTTATGGGCACAACCTTAGAATTAGAGGGAGTCAGTTTAGAATGGAAATGCAGAGACAACTCGATGGGCCAAATGGCCTTCCTTCCACTCCTATGTCTTATGGTCTTTTGTGCATTGTGTCATTTGTGTATAACTTCACGCGTATTTTTAATGTTGGCATATCGTGGCATACATATTTTCAGATTAGTGCATATGTCCAGTTGTCTATAGTTCCAGCTGATAGCTAATACTATCAACAGAAGAGTATGTGGGATGCAAGTGAGGAGGATGGCGCACACAGGAATATAATGAAGTTAGTGGACAAAAAGTTTGACAGGATCTGATAAAGGAAAATATGAACTTATGCATTTTGATAGGAAGAATAGAGGAGCTGCATGTTACTCAAATGGAAAAAGCTGCAGTACAGAGATTTGGGAATCCTCATGAATGAATTAGAAAAGCCTAGCATCCAAGTTCAGCAGGTAAGAGGGAAGGCAGAAAGAATGTTGACCATTATTTCAAAAGGAAAGGAGTACGAACGTAGGGAGGTCATGCTAAAACTGTACAAGGCCACATGTCAGACCATATCTGGAATACTGTGAATAGTTTGCTCCCCTCCTCTAAGGAAGTATGTATACTGAAACTGGAAATAGTCTGGACAAAGTTCATTTGGTTGGTTTCAGGTATATAGGAATTTTCTTATGAGGAGAGATTGAGTAGCTTGGATCTGTACTCAGTGGAATTTAGAAAGATGAGAGAAAACCTTATTGAAATGTATAAAATTCTTTGGGATCTTGATAGAGCAAGTGTGCCGAAGGATTGGTTCCCCACATGGGACCTGTAGAACCAGAGTTGCTAAGTTAAGACAGAGAAAAGGAAGAATTTTTTCCTATGAGGGTAGTCAAATTCTTTTTCTCAACAGATAGTCAGATCTGGGGTATTAAGCATGTTCAAGGCTGAGAGACAGATGTTTCATCCACAAAGGAATCAAGGGTTGTGGGGAAAAGATGTGATAATTACCAAATCAACTATGATCTTATTGAGTGACAAAGTAGACTCAGTGGGCCAAATGGCTTCGTTCTGCTCCTAAACCTCAGAGGATTTGCTTCTTCAGAAGTTGAAGCTCATGAAATTGTGAAATTGTACAAATGTCAATGAAGGGCCCAACTTGTAACCTTTTAATGGAGGCATTTTCATTGATGAATGGACTTGGACAGTATCTTGAGGAACTTCTGAATTAGCTTCCAACAATCCATTATTTTATAGAGCTATAGAATCTTACAATACAAAAGAGGCCCCAAGTCTGCACTGACAAAAACTACTCTGTTTTTATTCAATCTGCAATCTATTCCAGCACTTGATCCATAGCCCTGAGTGTTATGACATTTCAAATGCTCGTCCATGAACTTTTTAAAGGTTATGAATTTTCCCACCTCATCTACCCAACCAGGTAGTGCTCCAGATTCCCACCACTCTCTGGGTGAACGTTCTTTCCTCAAATCTCCTTGAAACCTCCTGTGTCTCACCTTTAAAATTATACCTCCTCGTTTTTGACCCTTCAACAAAGGGAAACACCTACTTTCTACCCACTGTTTCGATGCCATGTTCTTCTCTTGAATAGGCATGGCTCCAGCTATTTTTAGAATCATGGAGTCATACAGTATGGAAACAAACACTTCACCCAACACATCCATACTGACCATGTTTCCCAAACTGAACCCATCCCATTTGCTTGTGTTTAGCCCCCATCCCTCACCTTTTCATATCAAGTATGTTCAAATGTCTATTAAATGTTGTAATTGTATTCACCTCTCCCACTTCCTCTGGCAGTTTGTTCCATATATATATATATATATATACCATCCTCTATGTGAAAATGTTGCCCCCGTGACACTTTGAAATCATTCCCCTCTAACAAACATTTAAGAGAAAGTAAATAGAGAACCTGTTCCCAGCTGCTATGGAAAATAATCCAAGGGCACAGATTTAAAAGGTGGTTGGCAAGAGAACAGGGAGCAGTTGAAGAAATAACTTCTTCCCAATGAGTGATTTGCATTAGGAATATGTTGCCTGACAGGTTAGTGGTGGTAGCTTCAATAGTAGATCTTAAAAAGAGAATTGCACAAATTGAGGGGAAGAAAGAACTATGATGTCACATTGAAATATTGAGGAAATAGTATTGACTGGATTGCTTTTTGAAAGAACTGGGACTGATTCAGTCAGCAGAATAGCCTCCTCTGTACTGTACTATTCATGTCTATTATTTTTACTTTCTATTTTTAGGGTGCTGTTGAGTTGTCATTTTGTTCAAGCCTTTTGCCTGGGTGTTTCAAATTTATCACGTTTGCAGGCTTGGAAGAATTGGAGTGAATTGAGTGTTCAAATTCTTTACACTTCTAGAATAACAAAATAAAGTTTGAAATTAGGATCTAATCTTGAAGAAAGTGGTGGAAAATTAGTTTCACAGCATTCGAGAGTATAATTATGTGAAGAAATTTGACATTAATGAAGTTAGAATTTGAAATCATAGGTCTAATGGGTTTCCTGCACATCTTTGTCTTGCCAATTATTTCACGTAAATGCTTACGGAGTGAGTAGACTCTCCCAACTTGAACCATGCAAATTAAACTAACTGGAAGAAGAGCTCTGTGCCTGTAATCAGAAGATTTTGTCTTCAGTCAGACAAATTAATCAAGGCATTGCTTGATGGATCTTGGACAACGGTTGCTATGGCATAAATGCACCATGACTAGGCATACATCGCAAAGAAACTGATTATAGCTACACACTGCTTGCTCAAAAATGTTGAGTTGTGTTTTTCTAGTATTGTCTAGTATTACCTCGATCGATTTTGTAATTTACCCATCTTCTATCGTCTCTTTGATCAACTTTGCTTATTTAAAAACCATACCAGTAATCTTAAAAAGAAACAAAAGTACTCAAAGCTCACAGCGTATTATTCGAAAGATAAAAGAGCATTTTTAATGCATTCAAGTGCATCGAATTATTAGAGCTTTTTCATTTGAGCTTTTTAGTAAGCACGGTCTAATATTGGGTGAAGTATGGTTTGATGTGATTTCTGTATTTTCCATCTACCTAGTGATATTTGATGCACCCACTGGTATGTCTTCAGATGTTTGGCTCTTGATTCAAAAGGATGTATCCCAATTAACTCAAGTAAGTGAAACAACTAGCAATCATCTACTTAGTTCTATATCTTACTTAGACTGTGGGTTTGAGTTATAATTCAACATTGAAGGTGTCATGTCCAACTTAAGCACTGAACAATAAAAATAACTAACATCATTTTTTCTACATGAGTTCAAGGACTTTGCATGTTTTCCAATGAAATTTCAGAGAATTTTTGTTTTTGACAAGTGACCATGGAGATTTGAAAGCTTTGGCTAAAAACTTGCTCAAAGAAGTGATATCTAAGCTTTTTCAAACTTTTAGAAAGCTGGAGAGTTCTAAGAAATTTCCAGGGAAGGCGCATGAACCATTGATGAAGCAATTCCAATCAGGGATGCGAAGAGGCAGAATTGGTGCAAAACAGAGCCTGGTTATAATGCTAAAAAATGTTTTAGCAATTAAAAATGGGTGAGGATACATAGAAGTTTTAAATGTTGGCATAAGAACATAATGGTGTGTTGAAGTGGCAGGCAACTGGATATTCATGGTCATTTTTACTTGAGTGATTGTAGGTGTTTAAAGCAGTCACCAGTCTGTGTTTTGTTTCCCAATGTAGAGGAAACTGTTGTGAGCAGCGAACACAGTAGATTAGATTAAGTAAGGTGCATGTAACTCTCTATTTTCCTTGAAAGGTGTGTCTGAACCCTTGCCCTGTGACATTTCAGCCTCAGGCCTGCTGAAGTGTTCACTGAGGCTTGATGCAAGCTGAAAACACAACACCTTACCTTCCTCTTGGGGACCTTAAGGTCTTCATGACTTGGAACATAGAACTGTACTACATAGGAAAGGGCCTTTGACCCACAATATTGTGCCAAACATGATGCCAAATTAAACTAATCTCAGCTGCCTGCCCTTGAACCATATCCCCCCATCCCTAAAAGTCTGTTAAACATCCCTATCGTATCCGTCTCCAACACTTAGCGTGACAGGGCATTCCAGACTCCTGCCACTCTCTGTGTAAAAAATAAACTTGTCCCTCACATTTCCTTTGAACTTTCACCCTCTCACCTTAAATGTATGTCCTATAAATTTTAGACATTTCAATTCTGGGGGAAAGAGATTCTGACTGTCAACCCTATATATGCCTCTCATAATTTTATAAACTTCTATCAAGTCTCCCCCCAGCCTTCACTGCTCCAGAGAATACAATTGAATTCTTCAAGCCTCTCCTTGTAGTTCACACCCATTAATCCAGGCAGCATCCTGGTAAATCTTTTCTGAACCCTCTCCAAAGTCTCCACATCCTTAGTGTATCATGGAGACCTGAACTGAACGCAGTACTCTTAAGTGTGGCTTAACTAAAATTTTATAAAGTTGCAACATGACATCCTGACTCTTGTACTTAATTCCCTGACTAATAAAGGCAAGCATGCCGTATGTTTTCTTCATCACCCTACATAATTGTGAGGCCACTTTCAGGGAGCTATGGACTTGAAGCCCATTATCCCTTTGTGCATCAGTGCTGTTCAGGGTCCTACCATTAACTGTATACTTTTCCTTGACATTTGACCTTCCAAAGTGCAGCACCCGATACTTACCCGGATTAAACTCCTCCTGCCATTTCTCTGCCCATATCTGCAACTGATCTCGCTGTATTGTTTGACAACCTTCTACACTACCCACGACTCCGCCAATGTTTGTGTCATCTGCAAACTTATGAACCCACCCATGTGCATTTTCGTCCAAATCACTTATATATCACAAATTGCAGAGGTCCCAGCATAGATCCCTGCGGGATATGGACCTCCAGCCTGAAAAACAACCTTACAACATTGCTGTCTGCTTTCCATGGGCCAGCAGTTCTGAATCCATATGGCTAAGTCACCATGGATCCCATGAAGCTTAATCTTCTGGATGAGCCTACCATGAGGGATTTTGTCGAAAGCATCATTAAAATACCATCATTGATCACCTTTGTCACCTACTTGAAAAATTCAATCAAGTTAGTAAGACATGACCTGCCGTGCACAATGCCATGCTGATTGACTGTAATTCAGCCATCGCCATGTTTTTCCAAATGCACGTAAGTCCTATCCCTCAGAATTCTCTCCAATAGCTTCCCAACCACTGCTGTGAGGTTCACTGATCTCTAGTTTCTTGGATTTTCCCTACTTACCTTAGAACATAGAACAATGCAGCTCAGAAGAGGCCCTTCGGCCCTTGATGTTGCGCCGACCTGTGAACTAATCTAAGCCAATCCCCTACACTATCCCATCATCATCCATATGCTTATGCAAGGACTGTTTAAATGCCTCTAATATGGCTGAGTTAACAACATTGTCAGGCAGGGCATTCCACACCCTTACCACACTCTATGTAAAGAACCTGCCTCTGACATCTGTCTAAAATCTATTATCCCTCAATTTGCAGCTATACTCCTTCATACAAGCCAACGTCATCATCCTACGAAAAAGACTCTCACTGTCCACCCTATGAAACCCTCTAATCATGTTGTATACCTCTATCAAATCCACTCTTCGTCTTTAACTCTTCAATGAGAACAGACCAAGCCCCTCAGCCTTTCCTCATAAGACCTTCCCTCCAGACCAGGCAACATCCTCTTAAATCTCCTTTGCACCTTTTCTAATACTTCCACATCCTTCCTGTAATGGGGCGACCAGAGCTGTACATAATATTCTAAATGAGACCACACTAGCATTTGTACAGTTGCAGCATGACATCACTGCTCCAGAACTTAATCTCTTTACCAATAAAACCTAACACACGATATTTCTTAACAGCATTATCAACCTGGGTGGCAACTTACAGGGATCTATGGACATGGACTCCAAGATCCCTTTGCACATCCACACTACAAAGAATCTTTCCATTGACTCAGTATTCTGCCTTCCTGTTATTCTTCCCAAAGCGCATCACCTCCCATTTACCTGTGTTGCACTCCATTTGCCACCTCTCAGCCCAATTCTGCAGTTTATCCAAGTGCCCCTGCAACCTGGAACATTCTTCCACAGTATTCACCACTCCACCGACTTTAGTGTCATCTGCAAACTTACTAATCCATCCACCTATGACTGCGTCTAAGTCATTTATAAAAATGGCAAACAGCACTGGTCCCAAAACAGATCCTTGCGGCACACCACTAGTATCCGGACTCCAGTCTGAATATTTTCCATCAACCACCACTCACTGCCTTCTTTCAGAAAGTCAGTTTCTAATCCAAACTGCTAAATTGCCCTCAATCCCATGCCTTTGCATTTTCTCCATCAGCCTACCATGTGGAACCTTATCAAAGGTTTTACTGAAATCCATGTACACCACGTCAACAGCCCTACCCTCGTCTACATGCTTGGTCACCTTCTCAAAAATCTCAACGCAGTTTATGAGACACGGCCTGCTGTTGATGAAACCATGTTGACTATCTCCAATTAAATTGTTGCTTGCTAGATGATAATAAATCCTATCTCTTAAAATCCTTTCCAAAACTTTTCCGACCACAGTCGTACCATTCACTGGCCTATAATTACCTGAGTCATCCCTATTACCCTTCTTGAACAGGGCACAACATTTGCAATCCTCCAGTCCTCTGGCACTAAATCTGTAGACAGTGACGACTCAAATATCAAGGCCAAATGCTCCACCATCTCCTCCCTAGCTTTCCAGAGAATCTTTGGATAAGTCCCATCTGGCCCAAGGGACTTATCTACTTTCACACCTTCTAGAATTGAGAACATCACCTCCTTATGAACCTCAATCCTTTCTAGTCTAATAGCCCTTATGTCAGTCTTCTCCTCTACAATATTCTCCTTTTCCTGAGTGAAAACAGTTGAGAAATATTTGTTTTGCACCTCTCAGATCTCCACAGGGTCCACACACAGCTTCCTACTCTGTCTTTGACTGGCCCTATTCCTACCCTAGTCATCCTTTTATTTCTCACATGCCTATAGAAAGCTTTAGGGTTCTCCTTTATTCTAAATGCTAAAGACTGCTAATGTCCCCTCCTTCTTGTTCTTAACACTCATTAAATCCTTCCTAGCTAATTTGAACTCTCCATTGCCTCTTCTGAACCATCTGGTCTCAATGTCATATAAGTCTCCCTCTTCCACTTAACAAGAGATACAGTTTCTTTAGTAAATCACAATTCCCTTACCTTATCACTTCCTCCCTGCCTGACAGGGACATGCCTATCAAGGACACACAATATATGTTCCTTAAATCAGCTCCACGTTTCGATTGTCCCCATCCCCTGCTGCCCTCTTCCATACCTCCTAAGTCTTGCCAAATCCCATTATAATTGCCCTTCCCCCATCTATAACTCTTGCCCAGTGGTATGTACCTATCCCTTTCCATCACTAAACTAAACATTTTGTGGGCGGCACGGTGGTTAGCACTGCTGCCTCACAGCGCCAGAGACCTGGGTTCAATTCCCGCCTCAGGCGACTAACTGTGTGGAGTTTGCAAGTTCTCCCCGTGACTGCGTGGAGAACTCCACACAGTCAGTCGCCTGAGGTGGGAATTGAACCCGGGTCTCTGGCGCTGTGAGGCAGCAGTGCTAACCACTGTGCCACCGTGCCGCCCACTTGTCTCATGTCTCCGAAATGACCACAACTTCGAAGTCCCATGTACCTCTCCATGCTGTAAGCTCACCTACCTTATTCTGGATACTCCTGGCATTGCAGTAGACACATTTCAACCCAGCTTGCTGTCTGTCAGTACACTCATGTGACCGTGAAATCCTGTCATGTCATCCCTGCTCAAATTCTCCTGTGCATTGGAACTAAACCACAGGTTCCCACCCCCCTGCTGAGCTAGTTTAAACCCACATGAATAGCACTAGCAAATTTCCCACCCAGGATTTTGGTACCCCCTGGTTCAAGTGAAGACCGTGCTTTTTGTAGATGTTCCACCTCCCCCAGAATGAGCCCCAATTGTTCATTTTACCTGAAATCCTCCCTCCTGCACCATCCCTGCAACCACATGTTGAACTGACATGTCTCCTAGTTTCTCGCTTCATTGTCATGTAGCATGGGTAACAAACCAGAAATAACAATTCTGTTTGCACTTGCTGTCAGCTTCCGCACTAGCTCCCTGAAACCCTGCCTTACATCCCTATCCCTGCTTCTACCTGTGTCGTTGGTACCTGTTGTGACCACGACTTGGGGCTGGTCATCCTGTCCCTTCAAGATCCCCAAAGACACCATCCAAGACATCATGGACCCTGGCACCAGAGGCAACACACCAACCGTGAGTCTCTTTCATTCACAACAAACCTTCTATTTGACCCTCTAACTATTGAGTCCCCAGTCACTAATACTCTCCTCCTTTTCCCCCCTTTCCTTCTATGCAACAGGGACAGACTGTGTGCCAGAGACCTACACCCCAATGCATGCCCCTGTAAGTCACTCCCCCACCAACAGTATCCAAAATGGTATACTTGTTTCTCAGGGAAACGACCACAGGGGATCCCTGCAGTGACTGTTTTTTCCCCCGTCTAGCAGTTATCCAGCTTTCTTCGTGCCTAGGAGTAACTACTTTCCTGTAACTCTTATCTGTTACAGACTCTGCCTCCTGAATGATCTGAAGTTAATCCAGCTCCTGCTCCAATTACCTAATGTGGTCTTGGAGGAGGAAGAGTTGGGTGCACTTCCTGCAGATGTACTTGGATGGGGCACTAATGGCGCCACTCACCTCAAACATCATGCAGGAGGAACATTCTTCTCCCTGCGCAGCCATCCCTGCTAGTCCCCTTATCAGAAAGTAAAAAAGAAGAGAAGCTTACCCGATGAATCCCTGGTGCTTAAGGTGGATGGGTGGGAGGCCGTACAAGGGTAGGGTGTTGGGTTTAGAAAACACTCACTTATATAGCTAAAGCTTATACAGCTTTATTCTTGAATAAAGGAACAACATGGGCAGCACAGTGTCTGAGTGGTTGGCACTGCTGCCTCACAGCATCAGGGACCATGGTTCGGTTCCAGCCTCGGGCGACTGTGTAAACTCCACATAGACATTCTTCCCGTGTCTACATGGATTTCCTCCAGGTTCTCCGGTTTCCTCCCGCAGTCCAAAGATGTCAGGTGAATTGGCCATTCTAAATTGCCCACAGTGTGAGGTGCATTAATTGGAGGGAAATGGGTCTGGATAGGTTGCTCTTCGGAAGGTCGGTGTGGACTTGTTTGGCCTGTTTCCACACTGTAGAGAATCTAATCTAATCTTCATTCCTGCCCTTCCCTGCATAATCTTTTGTGCCATTTGGAATCACGACTCTATCTATCTGTGCCTTTAAAAATGTTAAAGATTCTACATCCAGTAGAACACTTAATCCTCTGAAAGAAGACACAGTTGATGTAATATATTGTATTTGATAAGGTACCACATGTCAGCCTACTCAATAAGATAAGAGCCCATAGTTTTGAGGGTGGTATATTAGCATGCATATACTATTGGCTAAGAGAGAGAACAGAAAGTTGGGATAAGGCGGGTATTTTCAGGATGGCAATTTGTAGCTGCTGGGGCCATGGTTACTTACAATGTATATATAATGACTTATATATAATGAGGCATTGTAACCAAATTTGTGGGTGACACAAAAATACATGGGAAGGCGAGTAGTTGTGGTCCCACAATTAGTCTACAGAGGAATATGTTAACTGAGTGAGCACAATCGTAGCAGATGGAATATATTATGGGAATATGTGGAGGTTATATTACAAAGTATAGAGGACCTGAATATTATTTAAATGGAGAAAGACTGCAGAAAGGTACGGAACAGAGGGATTTGATGTACTTGTTAGTGAATATCAAAAACCTTAGCTGTGGAATGGAGAATGAAATAGGAAGGTCTTGGTAAAATTGTACAAAGTAATAATTAGACCACACCTGGAAAACTGTAAACAGTTTTGGGCCCTTATGGGAAGATATACTGTCATTGGAGGCAGTCTAGAGAGAATTCACGAGGCTGATCCTATTTCTGGAGGGACTGACTTATGAGGAGAAATTGAATGGATTGAGCCTGTAGTCATTGGAGTTCAGAAGAATGAGAAGCAATCTTGTTGATAAGTGTAAGATTTTAGTAGACTTCACAGATTAGATAAGGAATTGGTCGTTTCCTCTTGTTGGACCTTCGAGACCAGAAAGCATAATTTCTGAATAAGAGTCACTCATTTACAACAGAGAGGAGTAGGAATTTCTTCTCTTGTTGGATGCTGAATTTTTAGAATACTTAACTGCAGAGGCTAGGTCGTAAGTATATTCAGTGATGAGGTAAATGGATTTTTCATTAGTGAGGGAATCAAATATTATGGGGAAAAGGATGGAAAACAGTTGAGGTTATCAGTTCAGCTATGATGTCATTGACTAGTATAACAAACTCAATGGACTGAATGGTCTCAAAGAATCATAGAATCCCTACAGAGTGAAAGCCTGCTGTTTGGCCCATTGTGTCCACACAGCGACCCTCCAAAGAACATCCCATCCAGGCTCACCTCCCGACTACCCTTTCCGTACATTTCCATGGCTAATCTATGTAGCCTGCACATCCCAGGATAGTATGAGCAATTTGGCATTGCCATTATTGGACTCTGGGTGGAAATGGGAGGATTGGGAGGAAACCCACGCAGACATGGGGAGAATGTCTGTGTGGAGTTTGCACAGTCACTTGAATCAGGAATTGAGCCCACGTCCCTGGTATGTGAGGCAGCAGTGCTGACTACTGAGCCACCATGCTGACCCTGTTCTGCAGTTCTGTTGGTCTGTTTGTCTGTTTCTGCTCCAGTGCTTTATTGTGGAGTGCTGGTGTGAGACTGGGGTGGAAATGTTTTGTGGCCTTCTCTTAAGGATTCTGACATGTATGTATATTTGCGCAAATCTAGAACTTGACTACGACCTGATTTCACCAAAGTTTAGAGGGATTGTGAGGACTGTTGTTGACAATTTAGCACCATAACCTTGTAATTTCTGGGCTTTGATGTATTCCTGTTATGGTGCATTAGTATTGTCTGGCTGATTTGTTGTTGTTAGAGTTATGTTGCAACCTTCTTTGAGATCATGAGACTTAAAGAGGCACTGGTGAGTACCATGTAGGAAGCAAACAACATGGACGGTGGCACAGTGGTTAGCACTGCTGCCTCACAGCGCCAGAGACCCAGGTTCAATTCCCGCCTCAGGCAACTGTCTGTGTGGAGTTTGCGCATTCTCCCCGTGTCTGCATGGGTTTCCTCCGGGTGCTCCGGTTTCCTCCCACAGTCCAAAGATGTGCAGATTAGGTGAATTGGCCATGTTAAATTGCCTGTAGTGTTAGGTGGATTAGTCAGCAGTAAATGTAGGGGGTGGGTTGCTCTTCGGTGGGTCGGTGTGGACTTGTTGGGTCGAAGGGCCTGTTTCCACACTGTAGGGAATTTAAAAAAAAACTGTAAATGGAAAAATATTGTTGACTAGCCTGGTGGGTAAGTTGAAACATCTAGGTGGTCCCAGTAAGATCTGGATACTGGGGTGTCTGCGTGCAGAAAAAGGAGAAACTTAGTTTTGAAAGATAGAGGGAAAATAAGTTATAGTTTGTTTTGTTTCTTGCCTTTGCTTTTGAATGCAGTGTGCAAGTAACTGCACTGAAATTTAATTACTTTTACAGAACATTACTTAGTAGTTAGTGTACAAAGTGCTTGAAATCAAATGAAAAAATTAATTACACTGTACTTGTACAAATTTCCCTTTGTGTTTTGTATTTTGATAATACAGGTTTTGTTTGTGTTATTAGTACTTATTCACCCAATGCTATGTACAATGGTAAAGAAATAATGCAAAGTATTGTGGTGACCTATGATTTGTAAATTGTGATATGATAATAAATTCTGTGTGTCCATAGCTTTGTATGTCAAGATTTTTGGTTGTCATTATCCAGTCTGTTCTTTAAATACTATATCACCTTTAATTTTAATTCCAAACTTGTATTAAAAGTATTTTCTGCCCATTTATTTGTTCGCATCTATTGTCCTGTTATTTCTAAAGAAAACAGACATTATCAACTGATTTGTGCTTTTAGTACTTTATTCTTAAAAATTGTAATTTTTTCTACACAATAGCTCTTCAGTCCCTTGTATTTTTCAACACTTTGTCAAGTAAGCAAAAAACGGTAGCTAAAATAAACATGCAGAATGAGGAAATGGCAAAGATACTGAAGAAATATTTTGTTATCTTCACAGTAGAAAACACAAGTCAACATTCCAAAAAACAGAGGATAGTCTGGGGACTAAAATGAGTGAGACAGTTAAGGGAATTAAAATCAGCAAACAGTCTTGAAAAAAACTTGAAGAACTAAAATCTGACAATCCCCTTGGCTTGATGGCCAAAATCCTAGGGTTCTGAAAAAGATAGTATTTGCACTGGTTGTAATTTTCCAGAAATCCTTAGACTTTTGAATGTTAAGTTGATTGGCAGTTAGCAAATGTAGCACCACTATTCATAAAATAAGAGCGGTTGAAAAAGAGAACCACAGGCTACGTAGCCTGACACCAGTAATCAGAAAATTGTTGGGCATTATTATTCGAGAAGTCATTCAGAATGTCATAGTGTGTACAGGCAAAGACAACATGCTTTATGAAAGGGAAGTTTGACAAATTCATTTGACAAAATTAATTTGTCAAACTTGACTTCACTTTCATAAAATTTTAAAAAGTATTAAATGTCAAATGAACAAATTTATTTTGGGATTTGAATTTGTTTTTAGATTACAGTTTAATGTTTCAGATGATAATTTAACTGTGATTATTTAATTAATCTGTGATTGGCCATTGAGGATGATGAAAATTTAATCTGCTGAATAGTTCCTCCCAATGTCACTTATCCGTGGTTTGGTCTTGTTACTTTTCTTAGATAAAATACCATTTTATGAGATTTTCCTTGCTCGCTTGTTCTGTCATCCCATTCCATACCCCCACCCCCCACCCCCGACACACACACACATCCCCCACCCCTCAGTTGAAGCAAAACGTTCAGAGACACTGTTGGGCTTTACCTCCTTCAGTTTTATTCTGGGCCCTGCTGGGAGAGAGAATGATCATCCATGTGCACTGAGACATGAGTTCTCTGGAATAGCTCTGGAATATGTCATTTTACAGGGAGCAACATACATATTCATTGGGAGACCGTTACAATCAGCAAGCATCAACAGTAAAGATTAAACTATCTGATGTTACACAATGAATGTTCTTAACATTAACTGGCTTGACATAATGAATAATTTTCACCTTGTTAACCAACTTGACAGACTGAATGCTTCCAATATTGTTAACTGGCTACACATAATGAATGCTTTTCCACCTTGTTAACCCATTACCCTTGCCTCCAGTACCCCATTTTTAACTGCAAGTTCTTATATGATCTCAGTCATGCTCAGCTGAACATTTTATTTCATAAAACTCAGAACTTAACTTTCCCTAGCTGCTCATACCCTGTGGACATTCTCATTCCATTCCTTTATTATTTCAATATAACCAATGGCATTACCAGCTTTCATAAGACTCTGTCCGCCTTTAAGCAAGTCATTGACACACAGGAGACAATGATTTTAACAACAGAAATTACTACAATTTAGGCAGCATCCGAAGAGCAGGAAAAGCGACGTTTTGGGCAAAAGTCCTTCATCAGGAATGTGGACTCATTCCTGAAGAAGGGCTTTTGCCTGAAACGTTGATTTTGCTGCTCCTCGGATGCTGTCTGACCTGTTGTTCTTTTCCAGCACCACACTCTCAACTATAATCTCTAGCATCTGCCGTCCTCACTTTGGCCGAACAAAAAATATTAGTCTTTTACAATAAATAGAATTTGAAGAATCCTCACGTGGGAAAAAAAATCACCAGTAAAGTTCTTAAATCCACAGTCCTTAGTGAGCACTCTATCGCCTCCATATTGAGTGGAAATGAAGTACTCCGCAATCTCCTTCAGTAAAGTCCAACCTGAAAACAAAATTCAGTCTGTCCTTGTGTCACTCCTTGGAGAAATCTGAATTGTTGGATAAGGACAGTTAAATACTTCACAAGACTGAGACTTCCATCCTTTCGGAGGTGCTTCAGACGGAGGGTACCAGCTCATCTGAGAGTGCGGATCAGCAGCTGCTGCTGCAGGCTTGGTGAAGGCAGCAGTCTTTACTGCTTCTGCTCCCGCTCTGCTGTCAAATGTAGTAAAGCCAAATGGCTGTTGTGATGTTAGCTTGATCAGTGAACCTTTATATCCCTTCAATTATCGAAAGATAAGGTAAAGCTCATATGGTTTAATGTCCATAGGAAGGCTATTGACAGAAAGCGTGCTACCCTCCTCTTAGCTTCATCATTTTCCATGCTCGTGGCTGGGGATCTGATTGAATCTGTTGGATCAGGTTGTGGAGGGGTGGGCGGCAGTCCAAAGGCGTACTTTACCTGTGAATGGAGAAACTCTTGAGAAAATGTTAGTTGCTGAAAGTATCTTTGCAATTAGGGATAGCATTACAGCTGTGCTGAGGTAGGATATTTGGGTGGAACTGAGGAATAGGAAAGGGATGATAATCTTATTGGGATTGTATTATAGATCCCCTAATCGTCAGAGGGAAATTGAGAAACAAACTTGTAAGGAGATCTCAGCTATCTGTAAGAATAATAAGGTGGTTATGGTAGGGGATTTTAACTTTCCAAACATAGACTGGCACTGCCATAATGTTAAGGGTTTAGATGGAGAGGAATTTGTTAAGTGTGTTCAAGACAATGTTCTGATTCAGTATGTGGATGTACCTACTAGGGAAGGTGCAAAGCTTGTCCTACTCTTGGGAAATAAGGCAAGGCAGGTGACTGAGGTGTCAATGGGGGAGCAGTTTGGGGCCGACGACGATAAATTTATTAGTTTTAAAATAGTGATGTAAAAGGATAGACCAGATCTAAAAGTTGAAGTTCTAAATTGGAGGAAGGCAAGAACTTTCGAAAGCTGATTGGGAGCAGATGTTCGCAGGTAAAGGGGCAGCTGGCAAATGGGAAGCCTTCAGAAATGAGATAACGAGAATCCAAAGAAAGCAAATTCCTGTTGGGGTGAAAGGAAAGGCTGGTAAGTTAGGGAATGCTGGGTGACTAAAGAAATTGAGGTTTTGGTTAAAAAGAAGGAAGCATATGTAAGGTATAGACAGGATAGATCAAGTGAATCCTTAGAGTGTAAAGGAAGTAGGAGTATACTTAGGAGGGAAATCAGGAGGGCAAAAAGGGGATATGAGATAGCTTTGGCAAATAGAATTAAGGAGAATCCAAAGAGTTTTTACAAATATATTGAGGGCGAAAGGGTAACTGGGGAGAGATAGAGCCCATCCAATATCAGCAAGGTGGCCTTTGTGTGAAGCTGCAGAAAATGGGGGAGATACTAAATGAGTATTTTGCATCAGTGTTTACTATGGAAAAAGACAAGGAAGATATAGAATGAAGGGAAATAGATGGTGACATCTTGCAGAATGTCCATATTACAGAGGAGGAAGTGCTGGATGTCTTGAAACGGTAAAGGTGGATAAATCCCCAGGACCTGATCAGGTGTGCCCTAGAAATCTGTGGGAAGCTAGAGAAGTGATTGCTGGGCTTTTTGCTGAGATATTTGTATCATCGATAGTCACAGGTGAGGTGCCGGAACACTGGAGGTTGGCTAACGTGGTGCCACTGTTTAAGAAGGGCGGTAAGGACAAGCCAGGGAACTATAGCCCAGTGAGCCTGACGTCGGTGGTGGGCAAGTTGTTGGAGGGAATCCTGCGGGACAGGATGTACAGAGCTGGGCTGAGGAGTGGCAGATGGAGTTCAACCCTGCCAAGTGTGAGGTTGTCCATTTTGGAAGAGCAAATAAGAATGCAGAATACAGGGTTAATGGTAGGGTTCTTAGTCAGGTGGAGGAACAGAGGGATCTTGGGGTCTATGTACATAGATCTTTGAAAGTTGCCACTCAGGTGGATAAAGTTTGTAAGAAGGCCTATGGTGTATTATCGTTCATCAGCAGAGGGATTGAATTCAAGAGTCATGAAGTGATGTTGCAGCTGTACAGGACTTTGGTTAGGCCACATTTGGAGTACTGTGTGCAGTTCTGGTCGCCTCACTTTAGGAAAGATGTGGAAGCTTTGGAGAGGGTGCAGAGAAGATTTACCAGGATGTTGCCTGGAATGGAGAATAGGTCGTACGAGGATAGGTTGAGAGTTCTCGGCCTTTTCTCGTTGGAACGGCGAAGGATGAGGGGTGACTTGATAGAGGTTTATAAGATGATCAGAGGAATAGATAGAGTAGACAGTCAGAAACTTTTTCCCCGGGTACAACAGAGTGTTACAAGGGGACATAAATTTAAGGTGAAGGGTGGAAGGTATAGGGGAGATGTCAGGGGTGGGTTCTTTACCCAGAGAGTGATGGGGGCATGGAATGCGCTGCCCGTGGGAGTGGTAGAGTCAGAATCATTGGCGACCTTTAAGCGGCATTTGGATAGGTACATGGATGGGTGCTTAATCTAGGATAGAAGTTCGGCACAACATCGTGGGCCGAAGGGCCTGTTCTGTGCTGTATTATTCTATGTTCTATGTTCTATGTATTTGGAAAGACAAGGACTGATTAGGGATAGTCAACATGGCTTTGTGTGTGGAAAATCATGTCTCACAAACTTGATTGAGTTATTTGAGGAAGTAACAAAGAGGATTGATGAGGGCAGAGCGATAGATGTGATCTAAATGGACTTCAGTGAGGCGTTCAACAAGGTTCCCCATGGGAGACTAATTAGCAAGGTTAGATCTCATGGAACACAGGGAGAGCCTGCCATTTGGATACAGAACTGTCTCAAAGGTAGTGGTAGTGGTGGAGGGTTGTTTTTCAGACTGGAGGCCTGTGACCAATGGAGTGTCACAAGAAATGGTGCTGGGTCCTCTACTTTTTGTCATTTTCATAAATAATTTGGATGCGAGCATAAGAGGTATAGTTAGTAAGTTTGCAGATGACACCAAAATTGGAGGTGTAGTGGACAGCAAAGTGGGTTACCTCAGATTACAACACGATCTTGACCAGATGGACCAATGGGCTGAGAAGTGGCAGATGAAGTTTAATTCAGATAAATGTGAGGTGCTGCATTTTGGGAAAGCAAATCTTAGCAGGGCTTATACCCTTAATGGTAAGGTCCTAGGGAGTGTTGTTGAACAAAGAGACCTTGGAGTGCAGGTTCATAGCTCCTTGAAAGTGGAGTCACAGGTAGATAGGATAGTGAAGAATGCATTTGGTATGCTTTCCTTTATTGGTCAAAGTATTGAGTACAGGAGTTGGGAGGTCATGTTGTGGCTGTACAGGACATTGGTTAGGCCACTGTTGGAATATTGCGTGCAATTCTGGTCTCCTTCCTATCAGAAAGATGTTGCAAAACTTGAAAGGGTTCAGAAAAGATTGACAAGGATGTTGCCAGGGTTGGAGCTATAGGGAGAGGCTGAACAGGCTGGGCTGTTTTCCCTGGAGCGTCAGAGGCTGAGGGGTGACCTTTATAGAGGTTTACAAAATTATGAGGAGTATGGATAGGGTAAATAGGCAAATTTCCCTGGGGTCGGGGAGTCCAGAACTAGAGATCATAGGTTTAGGGTGAGAGGGGAAAGATATAAAAGAGACCTAAGGGGCAACATTTTCCCACAGATGGTGGTATGTGTATGGAATGTGCCGCCAGAGGAATTACAACATTTAAGAGGCATTTGGATGGCTACAAGAATAGGAAGGGTTTGGAGGGATATGGGCTGGGTGCTGGCAGGTGGGACTGGATTGGGTTGGGATATCTGATTGGCATGGACAGGTTGGACCGAAGGGTCTGTTTCCATGCTGTACATCTCTATGACTCTAATTCCTCTCTCATTTCTTCCTTGCTAAGGTGGTTATCAGGATGTAGACAGTCACACATTTAACTACACTAAATTGTGTCTGCCTATTTGAACATTCTTTGAATTCTTGAAGTCTGTTACTCTGTTCACTTTTTTAGACATTATCAAGTTTTATACAATCCATAAACTTCGAAATTGTACTGTCTAAACAATTCATTTATAAACAACAATCAATGGTCCTAAAATCAAACCCTCAATGGACTTCATTCAGGTTATTCAAAAGTTATCTTCCTTTCACAAATTGATACCTGGCAAATGTGAAAGCTGTCAGGAAATGAGTTTCAAAAGTTTGGAACAGCAAGAAAACAACAAAATGTTTGCTGTGCTTTAGCAATTGAAGAGGCAATTTCAGTTCAGAATTAAATCTCAAATATCCATTGGAAATAAATGCAGTCTATTTTAAAATATGTTCTCCAAATGAAACTTCCCAAATAAAACAGTCGGAATTACAGTGGCAACTTTGGTAGTGATCTGACGTCATAACAATAATTGAAAGAACTGAAACAGCTCAGCTTCAAGTTCTAATATTCTCTAAAATCTTATAACATCAATCTCAAAATGCTCTCTTCTTTTCATGAAAGCTCTACATTAAAAACACAGCAGCAAAGATATTATAATACAGTACACTCATCTGGCTAAAGCATGACCACTGACCCAACTTTTTTTGAACAGGCATTGTAGAATTTCACACAAATCAGGGGCTCAACACACGCAATCAGTTTGCTTTAAGGTTACAAGTTACATTTTAAAAGGGACATAATGTTGTACAGTGTCAATGTAAAAACAAAATCTGCCCATTACAAAGACCACACTGAATTGAAATTCTGATTCAAACAAGGCAAAGCTGTCACTGAAAAGGACTTATTGAACCAATATTTTAACAAAGCAAATTTTTTAAACATCAAACACTTTCAGCATTGCACAATTTACATTGAAAATTTCCTTTTTCAACCCAAATATTGGTGCAACCTTTATTTTGCATCTTCTCACTGAAATTACACTTGTTATAAGAGAAAGCTCTCACAGCGGACAACAATGCACCGCAATCCATGCTGCTCACTCGCTCCCCTAACAAAGACTTGCAGAGCCTCAAATTTTACCACTAAGCGACTTTAACCCCTTTCTCACTTTACTCCTCACAGGTGCTTGAGCCCCAATCAAACATAGAGGACCCAATTCTCAATTAAACACAGAAGACTTAAATCTTAATTAAATGAACCTCTAATTAACCCACCCAGGGGACTTGAACCTCAATGCCACGCAGAGGACTCGAACCTCAATTAAACCCACCCAAAGGACTCTAACCCATTTTCGGGCAGAGGACTCAAACCTCAATCAAACCCATCCAAGGGACTCGAACCCTGCCGACGATGACAATATTGTCATCCCGCTCCTCCCCTCTCAGTTGAAGCAAAATGCTCAGAGAGATAGTATGGCTTTACCTCCTTCATCTTTATTCTGGGCCCTGGAGGGAGAGAGAATGATCGCCCATGTGCAAAGTGACATGAGTTCTCAGTCTTCTCTGGAATAGTAGTTTCTTAATGAATTATATAGTCATTTTACAGGGAGAAGCATCCAGATAAGGCAACATGCATATTGATTGGGTGACGGTTACAATCAGCAAGTATCAACAGTGAAGGTTAAGCCATCTGCTGTTACACAATGAATGTTCTTAACATTAACTAGCTTGACATAATGAATACTTTTCACCATGTTAACCAACCTTACATACTGAATGCTTCCATTATTGTTAAATGGCTCTACATAATGAATGCTTTTCCACCTTGTTAACCCATTACCCTTGCCTCCAGCACCCTATTTTTAACCGCAAGTTCTTATCTGATCTGAGTCATGCTCAGCTGAACCTCTTGTTTCACAAAACTCAGAACTTACCTCTTTATCTACCTGCACATTCTCAGTTCAGGATTGTGGTTGCATGCTTCTATGTCCTTGATATTTTGAGCTAATTGTCTCAGTTTCTGCTTAATTGATAATCCCCTATTAAATCAAAGACTTTATTAATAAAGAAAGGTGAGGAGGGATTTTTTTGTGGAAAGGGAGGAATAAAGAATAAGCAAAATGAAATCGCTGTACTCTATATTAGCTCTGTTTTTGAATTATAATTTCAGAAGAAAAGCAACTACATTTGGGAAATTATACTTCACTGGTCAACTTGATAACAATGTAACTCTCTACTTATTTAGACTTTAATGACTCCAGTCTCTGTATTGTCTGAATGTATAAGGATATCTTATGTCCTCAACGTTTGTGCTATGTATTATGCCCTTAAGTTATATAGGGTATTCATGAACTACAAGTACTCTCTTCTCATACAGCTCGAAGTTATAGACTCAGAAAATTCAACAACACAGAGACAGGGACTTCGGCCCAAACTGATCCATGTCGACCAAAATGTACATCAATCCCATCCCCATTTCCCTGTATTTGGCCCATGTCCATCTAAATCTTTCCTATCCATATATTTGTCCAAGGTCATGTTTAGATTAGATTACTTAGTGTGGAAACAGGCCCTTCGGCCCAACAAGTCCACACCGACCTGCCAAAGTGCACCCACCCAGACCCATTCCCCTTCATTTACCCCTTCACCTAACACTATGGGCAATTTAGCATGGCCAATTCACCTAACCTGCACATTTTTGGACTGTGGAAGGAAATCGGAGCACTCGGAGGAAATCCACACAGACATTGGGAGAATGTGCAAACTCCACACAGTCAGTCGTCTGAGGCAGGAATTGAACCTGGGTCTCTAGGCTGCTAACCACTGTGCCATCATGCAGTCCCATGTTATGGCTGTACAGGACATTGGTTAGACCACTTTTGGAATATTGCGTGCAATTCTGGTCTCCCTTCTATTGGAAACTTGAAATGGTGCAGAAAAAATGTACAAGGATGTTGTCATTGTTGCAGGATTTGAGCTACATGCAGAGGCTGAATAAGCTGGGGCAGTTTTCCCTGGAGCATTGGAGGTTGAGGGGTAACTAGAGGTTTATAGAGGTTTATAAAATCATGAGGTGCATGGATAGGATAAATAGACAAGGTCTTTCCCTGGGGTGGGCAGTGTAGACCTAGAGGGCAGAAATTTAGGGTGAGAGGGGAAAGATATAAAAGGGATCTAAAGGGCAGCTTTTTCACACAGAGGGTCATGTGCCTATGGAAGAGCTGTCAGAGGAAGTGGTGGAGGTTCAATTGCAACATTTAAAAGGCATCTGGATGAGTATATGAACAAGAAGGGTTTAGTGGAATACAGGCCAAGTGCTGGCAAATGGGACGAGAGGGGACATGAGAAGTCCATGGCAGACAAGATCGAGCAAAACCCTCAAGTTTCCTATAGGTACATCAGGAATAAAAGAATGAACAGGGAAAGATTAGGGCCATTGAAGGATAGTAGTGAGAAGTTGTGCATGGAGTCCGAGGAGATGGGGAAGTGCTAAATGAATATTTTTTGTCAGTATTCACACTGGAAAAAGACAATGTTGTTGAGAAGAATACTAAGATACAGGCTACTAACTGAGACAGGATTGAGGTTCACAAGGAGGAGGTGTTAGCAATTCTGGAAAGTATGAAAATCGATACATCCCCTGGGCTAGATGGGATTTATCCTACAATTCTCTGGGAAGCCAGGGAGGAGATTGCAGAGCCTCTGGCTTTGATCTTTTATGTCGTCATTGGGTCTGCAGGAATCGTGCCAGAAGACTGGAGGATAGCAAGTGTTCTCCCATTGTTCAAGAAGAGGAGTAGAGACAACTCTGGTAATTATAGACCAGAGATCCTTACTTTGGTTATTGGTAAATTTTTGGTAAAAGGTTATAAGAGATAGGATTTATAATCTCCAAGAAAGGAATAAGTTGATTAGGGAGAGTCAACATGGTTTTGTGACAATGGTAGGTTGTAACGTTCTGGAGTTCTTTGAGATGGTGACCAACAGATGGATGAGGGTAAAGCAGTTGATGTGGTGTATATGGATTTCAGTAAGACATTTGATAAGGTTCCCCATGTAGGCTATTGCACAAAATATGGAGGCATGAGATTGAGGGTGATTTAGCGGTTTGGATCAAACATTGGCTAGCTGAAAGAAGACAGAGGATAGTGGCTGAGGGGAAAAGTTCGTCCTGGAGTTCAGTTACTTGTGGTATCCAGCAAGGATTTGTTTTGGGGCCACTGCTATTTGTCATTTTTATAAATGACCTGGATGAGGGCGTAGAGGGATGGAATAGTAAACTTTCAGATGACATTAAGTTTGGTGGAGTTGTGGATAGTGCTGAAGGATGTCGCAGGTTACAGAGGGACATAGATAAGCTGCAGAGCTGGACTGAGAGGTGGCAAATGGAATTTAATACAGAAAAGTGTGAGATGATTCACTTTGGAAGGACCAACAGGGATAAAGAATATTGGGTTAATGGTAAGATTCTTGGTAGTGTAGATGAGCAGAGTGATCTCTGTGTTCATGTTCATAGATCTCTAAAAGTTGCCACCCAGGTTGATAGGGTTGTTAATAAGGCATATGTATGTTAGGTTTTATTGGTTAGAGGGATTGCGTTTTGGAGCCATGAGGTCATGCTGCAGCTGTATAAAATTCTGGTGCAGCTGCACTTGGAGTACTGCGTACAGTTCTGGTCACTGCATTATAGGAAGGATGTGGAAGCTTTGGAAAAGTTTCAGAGGAGATTTACTAGGATGTTGCCTGGTATGGAGGGAAGGTCTTACAAGGAAAGGCTGAGGGACGAAAGGCTATTTTTGTTAAAGAGAAATTTGAGAAGTGGCTTAATTGAGACATATAAGGTAATCAGAGGATTAGGTAAGGTGGACAGTGAGAGCCTTTTTCCTCGGATGTTGATGGCTCACACAAGGGGACATAGCTTTAAATTGAGGGGTGATAGATATAGGACAGATGTCAGAGGTAGTTTCCTTACTCAGAGTAGTAGGGGCGTGGAACGTACTGCCTGCATCAGAAGTAGACTCGCCAACTTTAAAGGCATTTAAATGGTCATTAGATAAGCATACGGATGAAAATGGAATAGTGTAGGATAGATTGGCTTCAGTATGGTTCCACAGGTCAGTGCAACATCAAGGACCGAAGGGCCTGTACTGCACTGTCATGTTCTATGCAGTAATTTTGTATATTCTGTAGATTAGATTAGAATATCTGGTCAACATGGATGAGTTGGAATAGAGGATCTGTTTCCATGCTGTACATCTCTATGACTGTAAATTTTGTTAATGTAACTCGCCTCAACAACCTCCGCTGGCAGCTCATTCCATATGCAAACCACCCTCTGTGGAAAAACATTGCCCCTGCAGTTCTCTTTCAATCTTTCCCCTCTAAGCTTAAACTGATGCCCTCGAGTTCTCAATTCCCCAACCTTGGGGGAAAAAGACTTTGAGTGCATTCACCCTATCCATGCCTCTCATGATCTTATACACATCTATAAGATTCCCCCTTCAGTCTGCTACGCTGTAAAGAAAGTAGTTTGTCCAAGTAGATCTGATAGAAAGTTGATCTAATCTTCCTAGCATGTCCAACCTCTTCCCTATAATTCAGACCATTGCGTCCAGGCAACATCCTTGCAAATTTCTTCTGTGCTCTTTCCAGTTTGATGACACCCCTTCCCTCGTAAGGTGGCCAAAACTGAACACACTATTCCAAGTGCAGCCTCACCAACATCCTTTACAATTGCAACGTAACTTCCCAACTTCTATACTAAATGCCCTGACTGATAGAGACCAGTGTGCCAAAAGCTTTCTTCACTGCCCTGTCTATCTGTGACTCCACTTTCAGTGAGCCATGCACCTGAACTGCAAGGTTCCTCTATACTCCAAACGCCCCGACCATTCACCCTGAAACTCCTACCTTGATTTGACTTTCCAAAATGCAAGACCTCACATTTATCATCATTAAACTCTATTTGCCATTTCTCTGCCCACTTCCCCAGTTGACTAAGGTCCTGCTGCAATTTATGATAACCTTCCACGCTGTCCACAATACCAACTATTTTAGTGTCATCTGCAAACTTACTAATCATGTCATGGAGATGTCATAGAGACGGTCCAACCTGCCCATGCCGTCCAGATATCCCAACTCAATCTAGTCCCACCTGCCAGCACCCAGTCCATATCCCTCCAAACCCTTCCTATTCTCATACCCATCCAAATACCTCTTAAATGTTGCAATTGTACCAGCCTCCACCACTTCTTCTGGCAGCTCATTCCATACACGTACCACCCTCTGCATGAAAAAGTTGCCCCTTAGGTCTCTTTTATATCTTTCCCCTCTCACCTTAAACCTATGCCCTCTAGTTCTGGATTCCCTGACCCCAGAGAAAAGACTTTGCCTACTTACTCCATCCATGCCCCTCATCATTTTGTAAACCTCTATAAGGTTACCCCTCAGCCTCCGACGCTCCAGGGAAAACAGCCCCAACCTGTTCAGCCTCTCCCTATCTTGTACATTTTCATCCAAGTCATTGATATAGATAATAAATAGCAGTGGGCCCAGTGCCAACCCCTGAGGTACACCACTAGTCTGACAAGCACCCTTCCACTATTAACCTCTGCTTCCTACCATCAAGCCAATTATGTATCCAGTTTGCCACCTCGCCCTGGATTCTGTGTGATGTAATCTTGAGCGGTCTACCATGTGGAACTTATGAAAGACCTTAGTGAAATCCATATAGATTACGTCTGCTGCCCTACCCTCATCAACCTTCCTGGTCAATTCTTCAAAGAGCTCTAAAAAATTTGTGAGGCATGATCTCCCATACATAAACCATGCTGACTACTCCTAGGCATACACTGTCTTTCCAAATACATGTATATGTTGTTGTGGTTCTGTTCGCCAAGCTGGGAATTTGTGTTGCAGACGTTTCGTCCCCTGTCTAGGTGACATCCTCAGTGCTTGGGAGCCTCCTGTGAAGCGCTTCTGTGATCTTTCTTCCGGCATTTGTAGTGGTTTGAATTTGCCGCTTCGGGTTGTCAGTTCCAGACAGGGGACGAAACGTCTGCAAATTCCCAGCTTGGCGAACAGAACCACAACAACGAGCACCCGATCTACAAACCTTCTCACAGACTTTGAACATGTATATGTTTTTTCTCAGAATCTTATGAAGCAATTTACCTCCCACAGATATTAGGCTTACTGGTCTACAGTTCCAAGGTTTTATTTGGAAGTCCTTCTTGAATAACATTTGCTACCTTCCAGTCTTCCAGGACTTCACCCATGGTTAACGATGATGCAAAAATTTTAGCCAGAGCCTCCGCGATTTCTTCTCTAGCCTCTTGCAGTGTCATTGGATATTTCTGTTCAGGACAAGGAGATTTATCTAGGAGAAAGTGAGGACTGGAGATGCTGGAGATCAGAGTCGAAACGTTTCATGCTGGAAAAGCACAGCTGGTCAGGCAGTATCCGAGGCACAGGAGAGTTGACGTTTCGAGCATAAGCTCTTCATCATGAATATGGTGGTCCTGTTTATCGGCCTTATCTGTTAACCTTCTTGCATTGAATAGAAGCAATTTAATCCAACAGGGATTCTTTGCTCCCTGTCACTTTCCAGCCTCTTCAACTTACTATTTCTGTTAAGTTTACCTGCTTCCCCCCTCACATTTCCCTCCCTGCTGTTGTAGATCCCACCCTTCACCAGCCAGTGTAGTTTATCAACAAATTTTCCTCTAGATCATTTTTATTTGGAAAAAAAGTGACGAAACTCATTATAGGCACCCACAACCAGAGAGAAAAACATTACCTAGCAAATAGCTTCTATAAGCAAGTATGAAAACATGCAATTGTCCATTTTAGAAGAAACCGTATCTGAATGGTGAGAAATTGCATAGTTCTTAGATGTAGAGGGATCTCTGTCTGCTGTTGCGTGCATGTACAAAAATCGATGGTAGTCATGATTTGGAGATGCCAGTGTTGGACTGGGTGTACAAAGTTAAAAATCACACAACACCAGGTTATAGTCCAACAGGTTTAATTGGAAGCACTAGCTTTTGGTCCTTCATCAGGTGGTCCCACATCTGATTTTTAACATTATATAAAGATCAGTTGACAAGGAAAGCAAGTAATGAGTTAAGCAAAGAGATGGTTAACATTTATCACAAGGGGAATTGAATACAAAAGTAGAGCGGTCGTGCTTCAGTTATATTGGTCACTAGTGAAACTGCATCTGGAGTACCGAGCACAGCATTTAAGGGAGAATGCAAATGGATTGGAAGGACTTTAGAAAAGGTTTACCAAATACCTGGAATGAGTACATCATGTAATAAGGAAAGACTCGACAAACTATGTTTGAAATTCGCTTGTGCCTAGACAAGTAAAGGGTGACTTGATCAAACTAAAGGTGATGTGTGATAGAACTGAGTGTTTAACTTTTAACTTTATTTATTTTCTTCCCAGGCTATATTAAGAGTGACTTTAATGTTTAACTTTTAACTTTGTTCTTTTTTTCTACCTCATTCTTAAGTTTCGCACTTGTACCTAAGATGGCTCTATGCATGGTGACATTGAAAATTTTTCATTGTACTCCCGTAGTTTTGTACTTGTTACATATGACAATAAAGTCTAAATCTAAATCCTCCAAGTCATTCATGGGTGTTCCGTTACCTGGTCATTGAAGACGAAGTGGGTTGTGAGGCAAAGATCAAGTACTCAACTACAACAGCATCCACCCCAATACCTACAAATGGAGCTGCATCAGAACTTTGTTCAAGTGAACTGCAACACACTGCAGCACCCCAGAGCTGCACAAAGCTGGAGAAGAACACGTATACAGTGTATTCAAAAACAACGGCCACCCAAAAAGCACAGTCCGCCGGTACCTACACAATAGACCACAACAGAAAAACATAACATGTCCAGAAGCACTGGTCACCCTGCCACACATCAAGGACATATCAAACATGACTGCCAGACTACTCCAACCCCTAGATATTAAGCTCACAAACTGATAACTACACATTAAACTACCGATGCGTATAAAGAATCTCATGCCCACAGCTAACAGAACCAACATTATAAGACTGCCACAAACATAATCTAGGGCAAACCAGAAGAAAACTAGCCATTAGGGTACACAAACACCAACTAGCCACCAAGATTCATGAGCCACTATCGCCTGTGTCCATACACGCAGACAAAGAAGGAAACCAATTCGGCTTGGATAACTCATCTGTCCTAGGACAAGCCAAATAAAGACCTGCACAGGAATTCCTGGAGGCCTGGCACTCAACCCAGAACTCCATTAACAAACATGTAGAGTTGGATCCCAAATACCAACCACTAAGAAACAAAACTTGAAATGATGCCCCCCACCTCAGCAAACCAGGACACAAAGTAGTAGTTGGGACAGAGCACCAACTCTTCACTGGAGGTGCACTGATGATGCTACCTAGTATGGTGATGAAACGTCTGTTAACAAACAGCTCAACAAGCAAGTCAACAACCTCATCCTCAACCTGAGTTACAAATCTTCACACAAACTTCATATGGCAGATGGAGTTCAATCTGGATAGATATGAGGTATTATATTTTGGTACAACAAACAATTAACAGTAGTGTCTGAGAACAAAAGGACCTTGGGGTTCAGGTATATAATTCTTTGAAGTTTGCTTCACATATAGACAGGGTGGTTAAAAAGGCATTTAGCACACTTCCCTTCATTGCTTAGTCCTTTTGAGTATAGGAGTTGGGAAGTCATGTTGAGGTTGTACAGGACATTGGTGAGACCCCTTCTCGAATACTGTGCCCAATTCTGGTTGCCCGGTTTTTGCGAGGATATTATTAAACAGAAGAGGGCTCAGAAGAGATTTACTAGGATGTTGCCATGTATGGAAGGTTTGAGTTATAAGGAAAGACTGAATAGGCTGGAACTTTTTTCACTGGAGTGTATGAGGTTAAAAGGTGACCTGATACAAGTTTATAAAATCATGAGGGGTGTAGATAGACTTAATGGTAGTTGACTTTTCCCTAGGATGTGGCATTTCAAGATTAGTGGGCTGGTTTTTAAGGTGAGAGGAAAGAAGTTTAAAAAAAGTGGGGAATTTTTCATTTTACACAGAAAGTGGTTCTCGTATGGAATGAACTTCCTGAGGAACTGTGGATGTGGATACAATGGCAACATTTAAAAGATATTTGGCCAAGTGCACGAATAGGAAAGCTTTGAAGGGATATGGGCTAGGAGCAGGGTATGGGACTAGTTTAGTCCATGTTTGGCATGGACTGGTTGGACAAAAGTGTCTGTTTCTATGCTGTATGACTCTATGCTTTCTTTAGACTGATTATTTTAATATTGTATATGCTTAGTATCACTTATCAAAGAAATGCGGCAATGGATTTTGAACAGAATGAGTGCAGCACAACAATGAGTTAATGTTAAGAGGCCAGCTTGCACGCTATTTAAATTTCACAGAGCCAGGTTGTGAGAACTTGCAAAGTTGAATACTTCCTTCAAAATTCTTGGATGCAGGCCATCAGGTCTTTGGAGACTTATTGTCCTTTAGTTCCATTAGTCTGTCAAATACTGAGTCCCTTATCGATACTGATTGTTACAAGACCTTTCCTTGCATCAACAACTTACCGAACAGTTATTGGGAGCCTCATTAAAACCATATTTTTAAAAAAGCTGTTATTAATAAAGGATATTTCATTTCCTAGATCTTTGCTCGCTCACTTAACCTCCATATATTGCTTTGTAGAATGTCCTCTTTACAATTAACCAAAAGATTTTTGTATAATTGGCAAACTTGGCATCTGTACTTTCCATTCCTTCATTTGTGTGACTTTTGTAAATGGGAAACAGTTGATGGGTCCAAGCACCCATCCTTGTGGCACAGCAGTATTTTGAAGTAAAACTGATCATCACCACCACCAACCAAGAGCTCCCCCTGCTCCGCCCACCCCCAAAGTATTCTAAGGTATAACCATGCCTTAACGTTTATATTTATTTAAAGGCAAGAATAAGGTGGTGAAATCCAGATGCCATTTAACTGATTCACCACTAGACTTTAATCAAAACGCACCTTATTCTTTCAACACAGTTAAAATACAAAAAAACTTCACCTTAACTCTATTGAAATACTTAATAAAATAATGTATTATTTACTTATCATCAACTGTTCCATTACAGACAGAATCCCACAAACACACACTTTGGCAAAAATGCAATTCAGCAAAACAGTTATGGTTCTCATATGCAGTCTCTCACGAGTCCAGCAGAATGAAACAATTTGCCCTTTTTATTTTTAAGAGCAAGCATCTCATTTAAAACTTCACTGCAGCAGTTTTCAGAGGCCAGCAGACCTTCTCACTAACTGAAAATAAAACTTCCAGTGTCTATGTGAGCCCTGACCCCACTCACTCATGAGTCTTTTCATAGAATCATAGAATCCCTACAGTGTGAACGCAGGCCATTCAGCCCATTGAGTCTACATCTCTGCTCCTAAGAGCAACCCACCCAGATTCTATGTCTGTCACCCTGCTAATTCATGGCTAATCCACATGGTCTGCATATCCCTGGATACCTCGGTCAATTTCGCATGGTCCATCCACCCAACCTGCAGATCTTTGGGTTTGGGAAGAAATCAGACCATCCACTAGGCACGCATGCAGACACTGGGAATGTGCAAATCTTGCACAGACAGGTTCTATTCCACTCTCAGAAGACTATGTCCCTGAACTGTGAGGCAGCATTGCTAACCACTGAATTACCTTGCTGTCCTTATTTTTTTTTTTGAAAAGCACCCAGGGAGCACTCACAAGCTATTTACTAACTGCCCTCCAGAAGGAGATATTCTGAAACCACTGTGGCAACAGCATTGCGCAAGTTACATTTGCTATCTTTCAAATTAACCAGATTGTCACAAGATCAATGAAACTTTGGAAAATTTACAACCAATGTATCAGCTGTCTTGATCGTCACTTATTTTAAGATCTTAGGATGAATTCCAGAAAGACCCAGTATTTGTTAGTGTTTTTAAAAAAAAATTTATAAAAAATTCTGACAAACTTTTTAATATTTCTGGCTTGCTTTCTCTTATACTCTAATTTTTCCTTTTTCTTTTGGTCACTCTTTTATAATCTGTTTAATCTTCTAAACTCTATTTGCCAACTGTATTTGCGCATTCATAAGCCTTTTCTTTATCTGTCCTTTGGAATTTTTCTTATTCTTCACACTGCATCTGTTCTGTGTATTCTCAAATCTCTCTTTTAATGTTTGTGATGCCTTCACTATAGGATCATTCATTAGCCCTATCACTTTGCACAATGTGAGTCAAAGGCTATTCTCCAAAATGCTCTGGAGCATGCTCTTCTAAAACTAAAGAAAACACTGAGCTCCTCATCAATGCTGTCTTTGTATATCTGAATTTTCCAATCGATATGCATTTATTCTCCACCCTGCTGTGTGGTTACTGTGACCATGTGCTTACTTTTAAAAATTATTTCATGTCTTTATCATTTCTCACCCTTACCCAAACAGTTTCCACATCCCGATTTCTTGATCTTGGATCATCTCTCTCTCAATTATGCTAATATTACCATAGTCATCACCCAACTTTGTCCTAGTGTTCTGTCATTCGTAAATGTCCTGTACCCTTGTGGGTTCAGATCCCAAATCCATGTCATCTTACAGCCATGTCTTTGTGACAGCTACCATGTTTATTCATTTTTATTTACACTTTTAATTCATCTGTTTTGTTTTGAATGTTGTGTACATGAAGATACAGAGCTCTTAGTCTTTTCCTTTTACTATTTTAGCAAATGTTATTCTGTTGGTTGACTCTCTTGAATTTATGCTCTGTAGCCTTTCCTGTCATGTTCTGTTTTTCAGCTCTTGTATTAATACTTTTGTCTTTGACCTTGACTCTACTATTTGAATTGCTACATCTTCTCAAATTTAATTTCTAGACCCCATTATTTAGCTTCAAATCTTCTCCACTTCCTTGGTTATGCAGTTGGAAAGTACGCCCACTGCAATACTATTCAGGTGGTTTGTTTCCATGCTGTGTGACTCTATGACGATATCAGTTCAATACAGATCCCAATTTCCCCAGTAGTGGAGTCACTGCTCCTGAAGCAGATGCACTCTTCCTGCATCAGTCTCTGAACCACACATTCATCTTCCTAATCTGACTTGCCCTATGCTAAATTGCACATGTCTGAGGTAATAATGCAGAGTTTATGACCTTTCAGGTTAATATGCACCTTGCTCCTCATATGGGCTATGCAGAATCACCCTTCTTTTGCCTCTGTTATTGAAGCCTGTATGGATCACGATAGCTGGATTCCCCTTCCTCCACCAAAAAAAAACCCACCACCTTCTAGCCCTAAGCAGATGTCCTGAACCCTGAGATCAGGCAAACAACATTAACTCACACTTGTTTCTTAACCAAGTCTCAGGCATATTAACCTGAAAGGTCATAAACTCTGCATTATTACCTCAGACATGTGCAATTTAGCATAGGGCAAGTCAGATTAGGAAGATGAATGTGTGGTTCAGAGACTGATGCAGGAAGAGTGCATCTGCTTCAGGAGCAGTGACTCCACTACTGGGGAAATTGGGATCTGTATTGAACTGATATCGTCATAGAGTCACACAGCATGGAAACAAACCACCTGAATAGTATTGCAGTGGGCGTAGATTGTCCCTGTACTTGACCTCATTTATCAAACACTTGATTATTTTATCCTTCTCTGTGTTGGGATATTTCATGTACTTTGTCTTATTCTGCAGGCATGTGTATATGACAGAGCTGGACTTGGCTTCAGTAAGAAAATGATCCGGAATAAACCTGCTGGGCTGGATAATCTCTGGAGGGAGTCGACAACAGGAAGGTAATCATTAGAATATGATGTGAAGTAAACAATGATGTGAGATAATCATGCTTAAGTGAAACAAAGATAGCACAACCTTGTTAGTTGTGCTTTACAGAATGAATTTTTCTTTCTGTGATCATTTCCTGTCTTTTGCCATTATCATTTACTGGTAATGTAGAATACAGTTTATCACAATAAGGTTATGGCATCATCTTTGGTAAGTTGGCCCATTGCTGATATTGGTGTCCTTGTTAGATTCTAATTGTTAAACAGTTATTTTAACTTTGTTAATTTTTTCAAAATCCCAAATCACTTTCCTATGATTGGTTATCCAAACTGTAGGCTTTTCTTCATAACTAGGTCATTTTCTTGCTGACATCATGATTTGCTGACAAATCTTTCCTGCATCCTCCGTGTGATCTAGACCTGGATACATTGTTCTAACTGAGCTAATCAGTGTTCTGGAGTCTTCGTTATCTTCTTTTAAACTGATCAATTTTTTCATTCTAGTTTTAAACACTTGACTGTTTGAACCATAAATACTCTGCTCCTGAGCTCCTTTGAAATGTTATTACCTTGTTTATTTTTTGATTCATCTCATTTTTTTGCATTAAACCTCAGCTGACATCTATCTGTCTTTAGGTAGTCCCTGATTTACGAGCTACCAACTTAGAAATAATCATACTTACTAATGTAGTCCCATGTAGGGGTGTATTGAAATCAGTTTTTAAAGATCAGACATGTGAATTTTGCTCCTGCTTATGAATGGGTATTTTATATTGTAATGTATTGTCTTCTGACTTGCGTACAAATGATGTCAAGGGCTGTCACTCTCACCTAACCTCTCAACCTTAGCTGTTTTGTCCATGTTTGGACCAAGGCTGTAATGAGTTCTGGAGCTGAGTGGCCCTGACGGAACCCGAACTGGGCATCACCGACCATGTTATTGCTGAGCAGGTGCTGCTTGATAGCATTGTTGATTAAATCTTTCATCAGTTGGAGTCATAGAGATATTCCACCCCAATCTAGTTCCACCTGCCAGCACCTTCCCCACATCCCTCCAAAGTCTTCCTATTCAAATTCCCAACCAGATGCCTTTTAAATTGCAATTGTACTAGCCTCTACCACTTCCTCTGGCAAGCCCATTCCACATGCGCACCACCGTCTGCATGAAAATGTTGTCCCTTAGGTCTCTTTTATATCTTTCTGCTCTCACCCTAAACCTATGCCTTCTACTTTTGGACTCCCCCACCCAAGGGAAAAGACCTTGTCTCTTTACCCTATCCATGCCCCTCATGATTTGATAAGCCTCTATAAGTTCTTCCCTCAACCTCCAACATTCCAGGGAAAACAGCCCCAACCTATTCAACATCTCCCTATAGCTCAAATCCTTCAACCCTGGCAACATTTTTGTAAATATTTTCTGAACCCTTCCAAGTTTCACAACATCTTTCTGATAGGAAGGAGACTAGAATTGCACACAATATTCCAAAAGTGTCCTGTACAGCCGCAACATAACCTCCCAACTCCTGTATTCCATACTCTGACCAATACAGAAAAGCATACCAAACGCCTTCTTCACTGTCCTATCTACATGCAACTCTACTTTCAAGGAGCTATGAACCTGCACTCCAAGGTCTCTTTGTTCAGCAACACTCCCTAGGACTTATCATTAAGTGTATAAGTCCTGCTAAGATTTGCTTTCCCAAAATGCAGCACCTCGGATTTATCTAAATTATATTCCATCTGCCACTCCTTAACCCATTGGCTCATCTGATCAAGATCCGTTTACTGATGATAGACAGTAGACTGATGGGGCGGTAATTGGCTGGATTGGATTTGTCCTTTTTTTTATGTACAGAACATAAGTGAGCAACTTTGCCAATTGTTGTGTGGATACCAGTGTTGTAACTGTACTGGAACAGCTTGGCTAGTGGAGCGGTAAGTTCTGGAGCATAAGTATTATTGCCAGAATGTTATCAGGGCCTGTAGGTTTTGCAAGATCCAGTGTCTCCAACCATTTCTTGATATCACATGGAGTGAATTGAATTGGCTGAAGACTAGTATCTGTAATGCTAGAGGAGGCCAAGATGGATCAGCCACTTGGCACTTCTGGCTGAAGGTAGTTGCACAAGGTTCAGCCTTATCTTTTGCACTGATATGCTGGGCTCTTCCATTATTGAGGATAGAGGTATTTGTGGAGCCTCCTCCACCAGTGAGTTGTTTAATCCTCCACTACCATTGGTGACTGGATGTGACAGGACTGCATCTGATCTATTGGTTTTAGGATTGCTTACATCTGTCTATCACTTGCTGCTTATACTGTATGGCATGCAAATAGTCCTGTTTGGTCGCGTCACCAGGTTGACACCTCACCCCATCTTCAGATATGCCTGTTGCAGCAGCTGGCATGCTCTCCTGCACTCTCCATTGTATCCGGGTCTTCCCTGGCTTGATGGTAGTAGTTGAGTGGGGGATATGCTGAGCCATGAGGCTACCGATTATGCTGGAGTCCAATTCTGCTGACATTGATAGCCCACAGCAGCTGATGGTACCCCAGTCTTGAGTTTTAGATCTGACCGAACCCTGTCCCATTTAGCACAGTGATAGTGTCACACAACATATGGACGTGATTTTCAGTGTGAAGACAGAATTTTGTGCTGTAGCCACTCTTAGTGATACTGTCATGGAGTGATGCATCTGCAGCTGGCAGATTGGTAATGATGAAGTTAAGGATGTTTTTCTTTCTTGTTGATTCACTCACCACCTGCTGTCGACCCAGTCTAGCAGCTATGTCCTTTAGGACCAGAGCAGCTTGATCTGTGTACTGCTGCTGAACCACTTTTAGTGGTGGACTTCAAAATCCCCCACCAAGGTACATTTTGTGCCCTTGCCATCCTCAGTGCTTCCTCCAAGTGTTATTCAATATGGAGAAGTACTCATTCATCAGCTGAGGGAGGACTGTACTTGGTAATCAGCAGGAGGTTTCCTTCCCATGTTTAGCCTGAAGCTACGAGACTGTTCATTGAGTCTGGAATCAATGTTGAGGACTCCCAGAGAAACTCCCTCTTGACCATAGACCGCTGTGCCACCACCTCGCTAGGTGTGTCCGGCCAATGAGGCAAGACTTAGCTGAGGATGGTGTTGGTGTTGTCTGGAAAATTGTTGTAGGATATGACTCCATGAGTATGACTGTGCCAGGCTGTTGCTTGCCTAATCTGTGAGACAGCTCTCCCAATTTTGGCACTAGCCCCCAGATGTTAAGTGAGGAGGACGTGGCAGGGTCGACAGGGCTGTGTTTTCCGGTGCCTAAGTTGATGCCAGATAATCCGTCTGGTTTCATTTCTTTGTGACTTTGTAGTGGTTGGTATGACTGAATGGCTTGTGAGGCCATTTCAGAGAGCGATTGAGTGTCAACCACATTGCTCTGGGTCTAGAATCATATGTAGG
This sequence comes from Chiloscyllium punctatum, assembly GCF_047496795.1. Lineage (NCBI taxonomy): Eukaryota > Metazoa > Chordata > Chondrichthyes > Orectolobiformes > Hemiscylliidae > Chiloscyllium > Chiloscyllium punctatum. The sequence continues at coordinate 76,379,784 of NC_092743.1, forward strand.
CCAGACCAGGTGAGGATGGCAGATTTCCTTTCTTGAAGGACATTAGTGAACTAGACAGGTTTTTCTGACAATCGACAACAATTTCATGGTGATAAGTGGATTCCTAATTCCAGATTTTGTTTTTATTGAATTCAAATTCCACCATCTGCCATGGCGGGATTTGAATCCCGGTCCCCAGAACATTAGCTGAGTTTCTGAATTAATAATCTAGCAACAATTGATGTTCATGGGATGACACTAAATTAGAACAGTTAATTAGTAACAGGTATATATCTATCATTCACTTAGTTTTTCCAGTAGTGAAGTTATTCTAAATTCCTCTTGCTTTTGTTTATATTTTTAACTGTAGTCATAGAGTCATATAGCACAGAAACAGGTCCTTTGCTTTAACCAGTCCATGCCGAACATAATCCCAAACTAAACTAGATCCATCTGCATGCTCCAGGCCTATAACCTTCCAAACCTTTCCTATTCATAGATCTATCCAAATGTCTTTTAAACAGTGTAATTGTACCCACAACCACCACTTTCTCAGAAAGTTCATTCCACACATGTTAAAAATTTGCCTCTCAGTTTTTTTTTAAGTCTCTCTGCTCTCATTTTAAAAATGTACTCCGTACTCTTGAAATCCCTTGGTGTTTAAATAAAATGTGTTTTGCTTAATGTCAAGTATTTTGATCAGTCACATTGTATCTGGAACATAGCACTGTGCACCTACCTTTAAAATAAGGAACAGTTAGGGGCTAGGCTGCCACTTTAAAATATTTTTAAATTAGATTAGATTCAATACAGTGTGAAACAGGCCATTTGGTCCAACCAGTCCACACCAGCCATCCGAAGAGTAACTCACCCAGACCCATTCTCCTCTGACTAATGCACCTGACACAATGGGCAATTTAGCATGGCCAATTCACCTGACCTGTACATCTTTGGACTGTGGGAGGAAACCGGAGCACCCAGAGGAAACCCAGCAGACACTGGGAGAATGTGCAAACCCCACAGAGACAGTTGCCCGAGGCTGGAACCGAACCAGGGTCCCTGGTGCTGAGAGGCAGCAGTGCTAACCACTGAGCCACTGTGCCGCCCCAAACTCTTGATGGAGTCTGGTCTAGTCCATAACAAAAAATCCGCTGTAGTCTTGTGATAGAGCAGCAGTGAATGGTATTCACTTTGCGTCAGTACAAAGGCAATGCTCTTGTCCATCCTCCTCACTGCAAAGAAGGTGTGTGAGCTTCTCTACAGAGCAAGCAGCAAAATGTTCAAGTACAACACCTCAAATTCAGAATCATGGCAACCTTAACCTCTGTCATTGAGCTACAACGTCCAGGCGATAAAGGTTTACCAGCGCTTAAAAATGTGTTGCTGGAAAAGCGCAGCAGGTCAGGCAGCATCAAAGGAGAAGGAGAATCGACGTTCTGGGCATAAGCCCTTCTTCAGGAATGAGGAGGGTGTGCCAAGCAGGCTAAGATAAAAGGTAGGGAGGAGGGACTTGGGGAAGGGGTGTTGGGAATGCGATATGTGGAAGGAGGTTAAGGTGAGGGTGATAGGCTGGAGAGGGGCCGGGGGGCGGAGAGGTCGGGGAGAAGATTGCAGGTCAAGAAGGCGGTCCTGAGTCTGAGGGTTGGGACTGAGAAAAGGTGGGGGGAGGGGAAATGAGGAAGCTGGAGAAATCTGCATTCATCCCTTGTGGTTGGAGGGTTCCTAGGCGGAAGATAAGTCGCTCTTACTCCAGGCATCGTGTTGCCATGGTCTGGCGATGGAGGAGGCCAAGGACCTGCATGTCCTTGGTGGAGTGGGAGGGGGAGTTAAAGTGTTCAGCCACGGGGCGGTTGGGTTGGTTGGTGCGGGTGTCCCAGAGGTGTTCTCTGAAACGTTCCGCAAGTAGGTGGCCTGACTCCCCAATGTATAGGAGGCCACATCGGGTGCAGTGGATGCAGTAAATGATGTGTTTGGAGGTACAGGTGAATTTCTGATGGATATTGAAGGATCCCTTGGGGTCTTGGAGGGAAGTGAGGGGGGAGGTGTGGGCGCAAGTTTTGCATTTTTTGCGGTTGCAGGGGAAGGTGCCGGGAGTGGAGGTTGGGTTGGTGGGGGGTGTGGATCTGACAAGGGAGTCGCGGAGGGAGTGGTCTTTCCGGAACGCTGATAGGGGTGGGGAGGGAAATATATCTTTGGTGGTGGGGTCCGTTTGGAGGTGGCGGAAATGATGAAGGATGATCCGATGTATCTGGAGGTTGGTGGGGTTGTAGCTGAGGACTAGTGGGGTTCTGTCCTGGTGGCGATTGGAGGGGTGGGGTTCAAGGGCCGAGGAGCGGGAAGTGGAGGAGATGCGGTGGAGAGCATCGTCAACCACGTCTGAGGGGAAATTGCGATCTTTGAAGAAGGAGGCCATCTGGGTTGTTCGGTATTGGAATTGGTCCTCCTGGGAGCAGATGCGGCGAAGGCGAAGGAATTGGGAATATGGGATGGTATTTTTACGGGGGCAGGGTGGGAAGAGGTGTAATCTAGGTAGCTGTGGGAGTTAGTCAGTTTATAGTATACGTCCGTGTTGAGTCGGTCGTCCGAGATATAGATGGAGAGCTCTAGGAAGGGGAGGGAGGAGTCTGAGACAGTACAGGTAAAGTTGAGGTCGGGGTGGAAGGTATTAGTAAAGTGGATGAACTGTTCAACCTCCTTGTGGGAGCACGAGGTAGTGCTGATATAGTCATCAATGTAGCGGAGGAAAAGGTGGGGGGTGGTGCCAGTGTAGCTGCGGAAGATGGACTGTTCCACATATCCAACGAAGAGGGAGGCATAGCTGGGGCCCATGCGGGTGTCCATGGCTACTCCTTTGGTTTGGAGGAAGTGGGAGGATTGGAAGGAGAAGTTGTTAAGAGTGAGGACCAGTTCAGTCAGTCAAAGGAGAGTGTCAGCGGGAAAGGAAGAAGCGGAGGGCTTTGAGGCCTTCGTGATGGTGGATGGAGGTGTATAGGGACTGGATGTCCATGGTGAAGATAAGGCGTTGTGGCCCAGGGAAGCAAAAATCATGGAGGAGGTGGAGGGCGTGGGTGGTGTCCCGAATGTAGGTGGGGAGTTCTTGGACTAAGGGGGACAGGACCGTGTCAAGGTATGCAGAAATGAGTTTGGTGGGGCAGGAGCAGGCTGAGACAATGGGTCGGCCGTGGCAGTCAGGTTTGTGGATTTTGGGCAGGAGGTAGAAACAGGCAGTGCGGGGTTGTGGGACTATGAGGTTGGAGGCACCTCCCAGACCATCCATAACCTCAGGGGATCTCCCGTCCACTGCCTTCAACCTCACCTTCACCTCCTTCCACATATTGCATTCCCAACGCCCCTCCCCCAAGTCCCTCCTCCCTACCATTTATCTTAGCCTGCTTGGCATACTCTCCTCATTTCTGAAGAAGGGCTTATGCCCGAAATGTCGATTCTCCTTCTCCTTTAATGCTGCCTGACCTGCTGCGCTTTTCCAGCAACACATTTTTAAGCTCTGATCCCCAGCATCTGCAGTCCTCATTTTCTCCTAGTTGATAAAGGTTTACCAGACTGATTCCTGGATGACAGCATTTGATGTATAGGGAGAGACTGGATAAGTTATGATCATGTTCACAGGAGTCTAGAAGAATGAGGGAGGATCTTATGGAAAGCTAAAGGGTCCAGCAGGATTAAACAGGAAGAATTTTCTTGATTACTGAGGAATCTAGAATCAGGAGTTGCTGTCTAAGCAAAAGAGTTAGGCCTTTTCGGACGAAGATGAGGTGAAATTTCTTCAAACAGCTTATGAAATTCTCTGGCATAGAAGATTGTTCAGCACCAAGGCACAGGAAGGTTTAATTGAAGAGAAGATTTAATAAACCTAAAGGGAATCAGAGATAAGAGGTTAAGGGTATTGGAGAGAAAGAACAATAATTGAAGTGTGAAAATAAGGGGTCAAAAGTATACATAGAAGAATGCAGCAGACGTTAGAACCAGTGAGAATAATGATTGTAAAAAATGAAAGCTTAAGGCATTTTTACTAAATTCATGCACAATTTGTAGCAAGACAGATGGGTTGACAGCACACATAGAATTAAATCGGTGTATCTTGGTAGCTATTACAGTAGCTGTTGCAGGGTGACCAAGACCAGGAACTTTGTTTTCAAGGATGCTTAATGTTCCAGAAGAATGAGTGAAAATCAAAACGAGTTAGATTAGTTTTGTCAATGGAGAAGGGTAACAGTGCATTGATGAGTAGTGATAAAGGTGGAAAAAATCATGATGAGGAATCATTTTGAGTGAAATGTTAAGGCCAAAAATTGATGGGTGGGAGTTATCTATAGGCCCGTGAAGAGTTGCTTCCCTGGAGGACAAAGTATAAAAATCTGGAAATAATGGAGGCATATCAGATGGCCTTTATTAATAGTTCCGGAACCAGGAGGTTATGCTGCAGCAATACAAAGCTCTGGTATGGCCACACTTGGAGTATAGTGTACAGTTCTGGTCACCACATTATAAGAAGGATGTGGAAGCTTTGGAAAGGGTGCAGAGGAGATTTACTAGGATGTTGCCTGGTATGGAAGGAATGTCTTACGAGGAAAGACTGAGTGCCTTGAGATCTACAGCACAGAATATTGGCCCATTGCATTTATGCCAGTCAAAAACAATCACGGCACGGTGGCACAGTGGTTAGCACTGCTGCCTCTTGGCGTCAGAGACCCAGGTTCAATTCCTGCCTCAGGTGACTCTCTGTGTAGAGTCTGCACATTCTCCCCGTGTCTGCGTGGGTTTCCTCTGGGTGCTCCAGTTTCCTCCCACAGTCCAAAAGGTTAGGTGAATTGGCCAAGTTAAATTGCCCGTAGTGTTAGGTGACGGGGTAAATATAGGGGAATGGGTCTGGGTGGGTTGCGCTTCGGCGGGTCGGTGTGGATTTGTTGGGTCGAAGGGCCTGTTTCCACACTGTAAGCAATTTAATCTAATCAAAACTATTCTAATCCCATTTTCTCGTACTTGGCCCAGATCCTAGCATGCCTTGGTATCACAAGTGCACATGCCCCACTGAACTCATCTCTACCTACCTCGACACTGTCCTATCCCCCCTAGTCCAGGAACTCCCCACATATGTTCGAGACACCACCCATGCCCTCCACCTCCTCTAAGACTTCTGTTTCCCTGGCCCCCAACGCCTTATCTTCACCGTGGATATCCAATCCCTCTACACCTCCATCCGCCATGACCAGGGCCTCCAAGCCCTTCGTTTTGTCCTCTCCAGACGTCCCCAACAGTACCCTTCCACCGACACTCTCATTCGTTTGGCCGAACTGGTCCTCACCCTTAACAATTTCTCCTTTGAATCCTCCCACTTCCTCCAGACCAAATGGGTAGCCATGGGCACACGTATGGGCCCCAGCTATGCCTGTCTCTTTGTTGGCTACGTAGAGCAGTTGATCTTCCGTAATTACACCGGCAGCACTCCCCACCTCTTCCTCCGCTACATTGATGACTGCATTGGCGCCACCTCGTGCTCCCGCGAGGAGGTTGAGCAATTCATCAACTTCACCAACACATTCCATCCTGACCTTAAATTTACCTGGACCATCTCTGACACCACCCTCCCCTTCCTGGACCTCTCCATCTCCATTAATGATGACCAACTTGACACTGACGTTTTTTACAAACCCACCAACTCCCACAGCTACCTGGATTACACCTCTTTCTACCCTACCTCTTGCAAAAATGCCATCCCGTATTCCCAATTCCTCTACCTCCGCCGTATCTGCTCCCAGGAGGACCAGTTTCACCACAGAACACACCAGATGGCCTCCTTCTTTAGAGACCGCAATTTCCCTTCCCACGTGGTTAAAGATGCCCTCCAATGCATCTCGTCTACATCCCACACCTCTGCCCTCAGACCCCACCCCTCCAACCGTAACAAGGACAGAACGCCCCTGGTGCTCACCTTCCACCCTACCAACCTTCGCATAAACCAAATCATCCGCCGACATTTCCGTCACCTCCAAAAAGACCCCACCACCAGGGATATATTTCCCTCCCCACCCCTTTCCGCCTTCCGCAAAGACCGTTCCCTCCGCGACTACCTGGTCAGGTCCACGCCCCCAAACAACCCACCCTCCAATCCTGGCACTTTCCCCTGCCACCGCAGGAACTATAAAACCTGCGCCCACACCTCCTCCCTCACCTCTATCCAGGAAAAGGAGCCTTCCACATCCATCAAAGTTTTACTTGCACATCCACTAATATCATTTATTGTATCCATTGCTCCCGATGCGGTCTCCTCTACATTGGGGAGACTGGGCGCCTCCTAGCAGAGCGCTTTAGGGAACTCTCCGGGACACCCGCACCAATCAACCAAACCGCCCCGTGGCCCAACATTTCAACTCCCCCTCCCACTCTGCCGAGCACATGGAGGTCCTGGGCCTCCTTCACCGCCGCTCCCTCACCACCAGACGCCTGGAGGAAGAACGCCTCATCTTCCGCCTCGGAACACTTCAACCCCAGGGCATCAATGTGGACTTCAACAGTTTCCTCATTTCCCCTTCCCCCACCTCACCCTAGTTCTAAACTTCCAGCTCAGTAACTGTCCCCATAACTTGTCCGGACTTGTCCTACCTGCCTATCTTCTTTTCCATCTATCCACTCCACCCTCTCCTCCTTGACCTATCACCTTCATCCCCTCCCCCATTCACCCATTGTACTCTATGCTACTTTCTCCCCACCCCCACCCTCCTCTAGCTTATCTCTCCACGCTTCAGGCTCACTGCCTTTATTCCTGATGAAGGGCTTTTGCCCGAAACGTCGATTCCGAAGCTACTTATGCTGCCTGAACTGCTATGCTCTTCCAGCACCTCTAATCCAGAATATTGTTAAATGTTGTCAGGGCTTCTGCCTCTACCACACTTAGAGTCAGAGAGTTCCAGATTCCAATTGCCCACACAGTGAAAACATTTTTCCTGGCATCTCCTCTGAACCTTCCTCCCTTTACCTTAAATCTATGCCCCCAGTCATTGATCCCTCGTCAAGGAGAAAAGTTTCTTTCTACTTACCCTATCAATGCCCCTCCTAATTTTATACATTTTAGTCATATCCTGTCTCAGTCTCCTCTGGTGTAAGGAAAACAACCTCAGTCTGTCAAATCTTTCTTCATAACTGAAACTCTCCAGCCCAAGCAACATCCTGGTAAATCTCCTCTGCACCCTCTCCAGTCCTGTCACATACCTCCTGTAACGTGGATTCCAGAACTGCACACAACACTAGCTGTGGCGTAGCCAACATTTTGTACAGTTGCAGCATAGCATTCCTGCACTTAAAACTCTTAGCCTCAACTAATTAAGGGCAGGTATACTTAAGCCACCTTAACCACTTTATCCACCTACCATTCATCATGTATTCTATTGCCTCGTTTGTCCTGCCCAGTGGCATCACCTCACATTTCTTGGGATTGAATTACATTTACCACTCATCAGCCATCTCATCAGCCCTGCCTTGCTCAGACTACAACTGTCCCAACTGTTTATTGTAGTCAACCATCATCACCACTCTTCACCCCTTTACTTTTTCAAAGGGGATATTTCCAAGTTTTCTTTGATGGATCTATTGCTTCCTTTGCTTCCATCATATATGTTTCTCATGTTAAATTTTCTCTGAAAATATCAATGTTATAAACATCTTTCATTGAGTACCAAGAAATCCATTCTCTTTAAACAGCTATGAATGCTTTCAGAATCTTCTTGCTTAGATTGCTGTTATATTTAATGAACTGATCACGTGACTTCAATGACAAGGCGAAAGTAAGGACTGCAGATGCTGGATATTAGAGTTGGGGCTGGAAAAGCACAGTAGGTCACGCAGCATCTGAGGAGCAGCAGAATTGATGTTTTGAGCAAAAGCCCTTCTTCAGGAATGAATGATGAAGGACTTTTGCCTGAATCATCAAATCTGCTCCTCAGATGCTGCCTGACCTGTGCTTTTCCAGCACCACACTCTTTCATTAATTCAGTGAATCAAACACTCATTCAGTCAAGGGCGGCAGGGTGGCTCAGTGGTTAGCACTGCAGCCTCACAGCACCAGGGGCCCGGGTTTAATTCCAGCCTCGGGCGACTGTCTGTGTGGAGTTTGCACATTCTCCCAGTGTTTGCGTGGGTTTCCTGCAGGTGCTCCGGTTTCCTCCCACAGTCCAAAGATTTTCAGGTCAGGTGGATTGGCCATTCTAAATTGTCCATAGTGTTGGGTACATTAGTCAGAGGAAAATGGGTCTGGGTGGGTTACTCTTTGGAGGGTCAGTGTGGACTTGTTGGGCCGAAGGGCCTGTTTCCTCACTGTAGGGAAGCTAAACACGTCTTGACTTCAATAACAAATTCAGTTGAAACTGATATATTTCAATCAGCATTTTCTGTTCTTGCTTTCTGAATATTGAGAGGGTAATATTGTAAATGGCATCGTGAAGTATTGTTCACTTTGCTTATGCACTGTTTAAGGAATGCCTAAACAGTTAGAACATAGAACATAGAACAGTACAGCACAGAACAGGCCCTTCGGCCCACGATGTTGTGCCGAACTTCTATCCTAGATTAAGCACCCATCCATGTACCTATCCAAATGCCGCTTAAAGGTCGCCAATGAATCTGACTCTACCACTCCCACGGGCAGCGCGTTCCATGCCCCCACCACTCTCTGGGTAAAGAACCCACCCCTGACATCTCCCCTATACCTTCCACCCTTCACCTTAAATTTATGTCCCCTTGTAACACTCTGTTGTACCCGGGGAAAAAGTTTCTGACTGTCTACTCTATCTATTCCTCTGATCATCTTATAAACCTCTATCAAGTCACCCCTCATCCTTCGCCGTTCCAACGAGAAAAGGCCGAGAACTCTCAACCTATCCTCGTACGACCTACTCTCCATTCCAGGCAACATCCTGGTAAATCTTCTCTGCACCCTCTCCAAAGCTTCCACATCTTTCCTAAAGTGAGGCGACCAGAACTGCACACAGTACTCCAAATGTGGCCTAACCAAAGTCCTGTACAGCTGCAACATCACCTCACGACTCTTGAATTCAATCCCTCTGCTAATGAACGATAATACTCCATAGGCCTTCTTACAAACTCTATCCACCTGAGTGGCAACCTTCAAAGATCTATGTACATAGACCCCAAGATCCCTCTGTTCCTCCACCTGACCAAGAACCCTACCATTAACCCTGTATTCCGCATTCTTATTTGTTCTTCCAAAATGGACAACCTCACACTTGGCAGGGTTGAACTCCATCTGCCACTCCTCAGCCCAGCTCTGCATCATATCTAAGTCCCTCTGCAGCCGACAACAGCCCTCCTCACTGTCCACAACTCCACCTATCTTTGTATCATCTGCAAATTTACTGACCCACCCTTCGACTCCCTCATCTAAGTCATTAATAAAAATTACAAACAGCAGAGGACCCAGAACTGATCCCTGCGGAACTCCACTTGTAACTGGACTCCATGCTGAATATTTACCATCTACCACCACTCTCTGACTTCGACCGGTTAGCCAGTTTTCTATCCAATTGGCCAAATTTCCCTCTATCCCATGCCTCCTGACTTTCCGCATAAGCCTACCATGGGGAACCTTATCAAATGCCTTACTAAAATCCATGTACACTACATCCACTGCTCTACCCTCATCCACATGCTTGGTCACCTCCTCGAAGAATTCAATAAGACTTGTAAGGCAAGACCTACCCTTCACAAATCCGTGCTGGCTGCCCCTAATCAAGCAGTGTCTTTCCAGATACTCGTAAATCCTATCCCTCAGTACCCTTTCCATTACTTTGCCTACCACAGAAGTAAGACTAACTGGCCTGTAATTCCCGGGGTTATCCCTATTCCCTTTTTTGAACAGGGGCACAACATTCGCTATTCTCCAGTCCCCTGGTACCACCCCCGTTGCCAGTGAAGACGAGAAGATCATTGCCAACGGTACTGCAATTTCCTCTCTTGCTTCCCACATAATCCTAGGATATATCCCGTCAGGCCCGGGGGACTTGTCTATCCTCAAGTTGTTCAAAATGTCCAACACATCTTCCTTCCTAACAGGTATCTCTTCTAGCTTATCAGTCCGTTTCACACTCTCCTCTTCAACAATACGGTCCCTCTCGTTCGTAAATACTGAAGAGAAGTACTTGTTCAAGACCTCTCCTATCTCTTCCGACTCAATACACAGTCTCCCACCACTGTCCTTGATCAGACCTACCCTCGTTCTCGTCATTCTCAGGTTTCTCACATACGCATAGAATGCCTTGGGGTTATCCTTGATCCTATCCGCCAGGGATTTTTCATGCCCTCTCTTAGCTCTCCTAATCCCTTTCTTCAGGTCCCTTCTGGCTATCCTGTATCCCTCCACTGCTCTGTCTGAACCTTGTTTCCTCAACCTTATGTAAGCCTCCTTCTTCCTCTTTACTAGACATTCAACCTCCCTCGTCAACCAAGGCTCCCTCACACGACCATTTCTTTCCTGCCTGATCGGTACATACATATCAAGGACACGTCGTATCTGCTCCTTGAAAAAGTTCCACATTTCCACCACATCCTTCCCTGACAGCCTATGCTCCCAACGTATGCTCCTCAAATCATGTCTTACAGCATCGTAATTTCCCTTCCCCCAATTGTAAAAACTTCCTTTTTGTGCGCACCTATCTCTCTCCATAACCAAGGTGAAAGTCACAGAATTGTGGTCGCCATCACCAAAATGTTCACCCACTAACAAGCCCACCACTTGTCCTGGTTCGTTACCGAGTACCAAATCCAATATGGCCTCCCCTCTGGTTGGACAATCTACATACTGCGTTAGAAAAGCTTCCTGGACACACTGCACAAACACCGCCCCATCCAATCTACTTGATCTAAAGAGCTTCCAATCAATATTTGGGAAGTTGAAGTCGCCCATGACTACGACCCTGTGACTTCTGCACCTTTCCAAAATCTGTTTCCCAATCTGTTTCTCCACATCTCTGCTGCTATTGGGGGGCCTATAATAAACACCCAACAAGGTGACTGCACCTTTCCTATTTCTGACTTCAGCCCATACTACCTCCAGAGGCAGATCCCCCTCAAACTTCCTTTCTGCAGCCGTTATACCATTTCTAATTAGCAATGCCACCCCCCCTCCTTTTTTACCACTCTCCCTAATCTTACTGAAACATCTGTAACCAGGAACCTCCAACAGCCATTCCTGTCCCCCATCTATCCATGTTTCCGTGATGGCCACAACATCGTAGTCCCAGGTACCGATCCACGCCTTAAGTTCACCCACCTTATTTCTGATACTCCTTGCATTGAAGTATACGCACTTGAGCCCATCTCTGTGTCCGCAAGGAGTCCCTGTCAGTGCTACCTTCTCCACAGCCTCCCTACAGTCTTGGACATCCTGACACACAGCTAGCTTACTTGCTGGACTACAAGTCCGGATCCCATCCCCCTGCCAAATTAGTTTAAACCCCCCCAAAGAGTGCTCGCAAACCTACCCCCCAGGATATTGGTGCCCTTCTGGTTCAGGTGCAACCCGTCATGTTTATACAGGTCCCACCTTCCCCAGAATGCAGTCCAATTGTCCAAATATCTGAAGCCCTCCCTCCTACACCATCCTTGCAGCCACGTGTTCAACTGCACTCTCTCCCTATTCTTTGCCTCTCTGTCACGTGGCACCGGCAACAACCCAGAGATGACGACTCTGTCTGTCCTAGCTTTTAGCTTCCAGCCTAACTCCTTGAGCTCTTGAATGACCTCCCCACCCCTCTTCCTACCTATGTCGTTGGTGCCAATATGTACCACGACTTCTGGCTGCACACCCTCCCCCTTAAGGATTCTGAAGACACGGTCCGAGACGTCTCGGACCCTAGCACCCGGGAGGCAACAAACCATCTGAGAGTCTCGCCCATGTCCACAGAACCGCCTGTCCGTCCCTCTAACTAGAGAGTCCCCTATAACTAGCGCTCTCCTCCTCTCCCCCTTTCCCTTCTGAATCTCAGAGCCACAGACCCCTTCACTGCAGCTTACACCTGCAAGGCTGTCCCCCCCAACAGTTTCCAAAGCTGCATACTTATTTTTTAGGGGAACGACCACAGGGGAACCCTGCACTGCCTGCTTCTTCCCCTTCCCACCTCTAACTGTTACCCAGCTATCTCTGTTCTCCGGCGTAACTATGTCCCTGTAGCTTCTATCGATCACCCTCTCAGCCTCTCGAATAATCCTCAGCTCATCCAGCTCCAGTTCCAGTTCCCTAACTCGTTCGGTGAGGATCAGGATCTGACTGCATTTCCTGCACACGAAGTCGGCAGGAGTATCGGTGGTCACCCCTACCTCAAACATCCTGCAGGAGGAACATTCCACCGCCTGCGCTGCCATGACTGTACACTGTCTCCAAAAACAAGAACAGAGTCAATAACCTGTGGACTTTAAAGTTAGGTTAGAGGAGGCCCTACGGAAGTAGGACCTGGGGTCTAGAACACACCCACTCAAATACTAATCACTTGCCTTCCCGCCCAGCTATGCGCTCCAACCTCACTTCCGCTGCCCGCTACAGGTAAGTAATTTTGAAACAAACTGTCTTACCTTAGCTGTAGTCTCCCGGGTTCGTTTTTCCTCGGCCGCTGCTCCCACTCAAATGGAGTTGAGTTCATAAATTGTTGATCCTTGTCTGGTAGATGTTAAGACTGACATTTTGACAAGGACTTCCATTACTGCTTTGAAATAGAGCATCAAGGGTTGCAACCTAACCCTGATGCACACTAGGGAGTGATCTGTATCACAGTCAGTATTGTGTTAGGTGCACATGCTCATGCTGTCAAGTCATTTCTGGTGGTGATAGGTTAAGTAAGTGGGCAAAATATTGGCAAATGGATATAATGTGGAAAAATGTGAAGTTAATTTTAGAAGAGAGTATAAAAGGACAATGGAATAAAAAAGAATCTTCTATTAGATGGAGAAAAATTGCAGACAGCTGCAACACAAAGGGAGTTGAGCATGAAACTCTGAAAGCTAGCGCACAGGTGCAGCAGGTAATCAGAAAGACTAATGTAATGTTTTCCCCCTCATTTCAAATAGGTTGGAGTATAAGAGTAGGGAAGTCTTGCTGAACTGTACCAAGTGTTGGTCAGACCCTTCCTAGAGAATGCATTTAAGGAAAGATATTTCATTGGAAACAGCTCACAGAAGATTCACTAGGGTGATCCTTGGTATGGAAGGATTGTCTTTTGAGCAAAGCTTAAACAGGTTAGGACTCTACTCATCAAAATTTAAAAGAAGAAGACATGCTGTCACTGAAACACATAGGATTCATTTGGGGCTTGACAGAGTAAATGCTGAGAGGACGTTTCTCTTCATGGGAGAGTCCAGGACCTGAGGGGATAGTCTCAGAAAAAAGGGGTGCAGATTTGAAACTGAGATGGGAAGGAATTTATTCTCTTTGGAACTCTTGCCCTGGGAGCGATGAGGGCAGATTCCTAATGTATGTTTAAGGCTGAGATGGATAGTTTCTTGATCAGCAAGGAGTCAAGGGTTACAGGGTAAGGGCAGGAAAATGGACATGAGGAATGTAGAATCAGCTATGGTCCTATTGATCGGCGGTGCAGGCTTGAGGTGCTTAACAACCTACTCCTGTTCCAGCCTAAGCCAGCTGATGCCAAGGTTCTGATCATTGATGCCTCTAAAACACCTTGCATTAAGGCATATTTGAAAAGAACACATTAGCTACACAAAGTTTCTGCAAATTTTTCATTATCTTTTCCAGGCCTGATGTTTCAGTCATTGTTGACACCTACTGTTGGGGGGGACAGCCTTGCAGGTGTAAGCTGCAGTGAAGGGGTCTGTGGCTCTGAGATTCAGAAGGGAAAGGGGGAGAAGAAGAGAGCGCTAGTTATAGGGGACTCTCTAGTTAGAGGGACGGACAGGCGGTTCTGTGGACATGGGCGAGACTCTCGGATGGTTTGTTGCCTCCCGGGTGCTAGGGTCCGAGACGTCTCGGACCGTGTCTTCAGAATCCTTAAGGGGGAGGGTGTGCAGCCAGAAGTCGTGGTACACATTGGCACCAACGACATAGGTAGGAAGAGGGGCGGGGAGGTCATTCAAGAGCTCAAGGAGTTAGGCTGGAAGCTAAAAGCTAGGACAGACAGAGTCGTCATCTCTGGGTTGTTGCCGGTGCCACGTGACAGAGAGGCAAAGAATAGGGAGAGAGTGCAGTTGAACACGTGGCTGCAAGGATGGTGTAGGAGGGAGGGCTTCAGATATTTGGACAATTGGACTGCATTCTGGGGAAGGTGGGACCTGTATAAACAGGACGGGTTGCACCTGAACCAGAAGGGCACCAATATCCTGGGGGGTAGGTTTGCTAGCACTCTTTGGGGGGGTTTAAACTAATTTGGCAGGGGGATGGGATCCGGACTTGTAGTCCAGCAAGTAAGCTAGCTGTGTGTCAGGATGTCCAAGACTGTAGGGAGGCTGTGGAGAAGGTAGCACTGACAGGGACTCCTTGCGGACACAGAGATGGGCTCAAGTGCGTATACTTCAATGCAAGGAGTATCAGAAATAAGGTGGGTGAACTTAAGGCATGGATCGGTACCTGGGACTACGATGTTGTAGCCATCACGGAAACATGGATAGATGAGGGACAGGAATGGCTGTTGGAGGTTCCTGGGTACAGATGTTTCAGTAAGATTAGGGAGGGTGGTAAAAAAGGAGGGGGGGTGGCATTGCTAATTAGAAATGGTATAACGGCTGCAGAAAGGAAGTTTGAGGGGGATCTGCCTCTGGAGGTAGTATGGGCTGAAGTCAGAAATAGGAAAGGTGCAGTCACCTTGTTGGGTGTTTATTATAGGCCCCCCAATAGCAGCAGAGATGTGGAGAAACAGATTGGGAAACAGATTTTGGAAAGGTGCAGAAGCCACAGGGTCGTAGTCATGGGCGACTTCAACTTCCCAAATATTGATTGGAAGCTCTTTAGATCAAGTAGATTGGATGGGGCGGTGTTTGTGCAGTGTGTCCAGGAAGCTTTTCTAACGCAGTATGTAGATTGTCCAACCAGAGGGGAGGCCATATTGGATTTGGTACTCGGTAACGAACCGGGACAAGTGGTGGGCTTGTTAGTGGGTGAACATTTTGGTGATGGCGACCACAATTCTGTGACTTTCACCTTGGTTATGGAGAGAGATAGGTGCGCACAACAAGGAAGTTTCTACAATTGGGGGAAGGGAAATTACGATGCTGTAAGACATGATTTGAGGAGCATACGTTGGGAGCATAGGCTGTCAGGGAAGGATGTGGTGGAAATGTGGGACTTTTTCAAGGAGCAGATACGACGTGTCCTTGATATGTATGTACCGATCAGGCAGGAAAGAAATGGTCGTGTGAGGGAGCCTTGGTTGACGAGGGAGGTTGAATGTCTAGTAAAGAGGAAGAAGGAGGCTTACATAAGGTTGAGGAAACAAGGTTTAGACAGAGCAGTGGAGGGATACAGGATAGCCAGAAGGGACCTGAAGAAAGGGATTAGGAGAGCTAAGAGAGGGCATGAAAAATCCCTGGCGGATAGGATCAAGGATAACCCCAAGGCATTCTATGCGTATGTGAGAAACCTGAGAATGACGAGAACGAGGGTAGGTCCGATCAAGGACAGTGGTGGGAGACTGTGTATTGAGTCGGAAGCGATAGGAGAGGTCTTGAACAAGTACTTCTCTTCAGTATTTACGAACGAGAGGGACTGTATTGTTGAAGAGGAGAGTGTGAAACGGACTGATAAGCTAGAAGAGATATCTGTTAGGAAGGAAGATGTGTTGGACATTTTGAACAACTTGAGGATAGACAAGTCCCCCGGGCCTGACGGGATATATCCTAGGATTATGTGGGAAGCAAGAGAGGAAATTGCAGTACCGTTGGCAATGATCTTCTCGTCTTCACTGGCAACGGGGGTGGTACCA
Source organism: Chiloscyllium punctatum (assembly GCF_047496795.1). NCBI lineage: Eukaryota > Metazoa > Chordata > Chondrichthyes > Orectolobiformes > Hemiscylliidae > Chiloscyllium > Chiloscyllium punctatum. The sequence goes on from NC_092743.1 coordinate 76,395,716, forward strand.
GGGGAGTGGAGAATAGCGAATGTTGTGCCCCTGTTCAAAAAAGGGAATAGGGATAACCCCGGGAATTACAGGCCAGTTAGTCTTACTTCTGTGGTAGGCAAAGTAATGGAAAGGGTACTGAGGGATAGGATTTACGAGTATCTGGAACGGCACTGCTTGATTAGGGACAGCCAGCACGGATTTGTGAAGGGTAGGTCTTGCCTTACAAGTCTTATTGAATTCTTCGAGGAGGTGACCAAGCATGTGGATGAGGGTAGAGCAGTGGATGTAGTGTACATGGATTTTAGTAAGGCATTTGATAAGGTTCCCCATGGTAGGCTTATGCGGAAAGTCAGGAGGCATGGGATAGAGGGAAATTTGGCCAATTGGATAGAAAACTGGCTAACCGGTCGAAGTCAGAGAGTGGTAGTAGATGGTAAATATTCAGCACGGAGTCCAGTTACAAGTGGAGTTCCGCAGGGATCAGTTCTGGGTCCTCTGCTGTTTGTAATTTTTATTAATGACTTAGATGAGGGAGTCGAAGGGTGGGTCAGTAAATTTGCAGATGATACAAAGATAGGTGGAGTTGTGGACAGTGAGGAGGGCTGTTGTCGGCTGCAGAGGGACTTAGATATGATGCAGAGCTGGGCTGAGGAGTGGCAGATGGAGTTCAACCCTGCCAAGTGTGAAGTTGTCCATTTTGGAAGAACAAATAAGAATGCGGAATACAGGGTTAATGGTAGGGTTCTTGGTCAGGTGGAGGAACAGAGGGATCTTGGGGTCTATGTACATAGATCTTTGAAGGTTGCCACTCAGGTGGATAGAGTTTGTAAGAAGGCCTATGGAGTATTATCGTTCATTAGCAGAGGGATTGAATTCAAGAGTCGTGAGGTGATGTTGCAGCTGTACAGGACTTTGGTTAGGCCACATTTGGAGTACTGTGTGCAGTTCTGGTCGCCTCACTTTAGGAAAGATGTGGAAGCTTTGGAGAGGGTGCAGAGAAGATTTACCAGGATGTTGCCTGGAATGGAGAGTAGGTCGTACGAGGATAGGTTGAGAGTTCTCGGCCTTTTCTCGTTGGAACGGCGAAGGATGAGGGGTGACTTGATAGAGGTTTATAAGATGATCAGAGGAATAGATAGAGTAGACAGTCAGAAACTTTTTCCCCGGGTACAACAGAGTGTTACAAGGGGACATAAATTTAAGGTGAAGGGTGGAAGGTATAGGGGAGATGTCAGGGGTGGGTTCTTCACCCAGAGAGTGGTGGGGGCATGGAATGCGCTGCCCGTGGGAGTGGTAGAGTCAGATTCATTGGCGACCTTTAAGCGGCATTTGGATAGGTACATGGATGGGTGCTTAATCTAGGATAGAAGTTCGGCACAACATCGTGGGCCGAAGGGCCTGTTCTGTGCTGTATTGTTCTATGTTCTATGTTCTATGTTCTATGTTCTATGAAATTCCCCAGTCTAAAGGTGGTCTAAATTAAGAATTCTGCTCAGAGTAATAGCAAAGCTCCTTTAAGTTCTGATCTTTCACTTTATCATGATGCACAGCTTTGGAGTATACATGGCCTTAAAGTTCAGTAGTTCTCTGTGCGAAGTGAATAGAGAACACAATCTGAACCAGGTGTCTGTCATTAAGAGCAGTCAGTTCCTTACAGTAAAACTTACCCGTTTCTTGTTAAGTCCTGTCAGTTAAATGTGTGATGTTTTCCTTTTAGTGATCCATTCGCAGAAAGTCTGGGCTCTTGAAATTTGATAACTGGAGCATTGAGATAGCGTCCAGGTTGCTCACAACTGTCTTATGAATATTATTAACAAGTCACAAGTCAGTCAGATCCGTACACAGGTTTGAGCTCGCCAAACAGAGAATTGGCATCTTTTTGTTTACTTTCCTGATGCAATGGTTTCCAACTACTTGTGAGCAGAGATGCTGAGTTCAAGGGGGTGATGTATGTTGTTTCTTCCACTTATTATTTGAGGTTTGTCTGACTAAGGTAAAAAATAGCTGACCAGTGGCATGCGAGGGTCACTCTAACCTGTTGAGATAGCTTGCAAAACCCATTTCCTACATCAATCACGTTGGGCTTATCACTCGTAACTGCTACCCACGATGATGCTGTATTTAACATTACGTTGGTACTGGAGTATCCTATCCAAGGCACAGGCATGGACAAAATTTATGGAGCATTGTGGTGCCCTTTTTGGTCTTCAAAAGTGTTACATTTTGCGGGGAATGGCAAAGTGAATCAAATTTACTCATGGTATAACTGGGGTGTGTTACATAATTGACAGCTTCCTCGAATTAATATAATAAGTACTCATAGAGATTGTGGACGTCATCTATGTTTCCTTGTCTTCTGTAGCAATTAATAACCAAGCTGTCAGACAGGCAGTCATTTTATGGGAGATTGCAGGGTAATGTACAGAAACAGAAAGACAGAACAAAGACCTAGAATTCAACTAGTACTAAACCCTGTAGAGATAGGGTTAATGAACAGATAGCCTGGGGGCCGGCTGTAGCAGCGTATGGCACTTGTTCCTGGTCAAATTAGTAATAAATATTCCATGAATAAATAGTTGAATTGAGTGTCACTGAACTCAAATCCACAGTTTGGGGCGCCACGCTGACTCAGTGGTTAACATGCTGTCTCACAGCACCAGGGACCAAGGTTCGATTCCAGCCTTGGGTGACTGTGTGGAATTTGCACATTATCCTCATGTCTGCATGGGTTTCCGCCAGGTGCTACGGTTTCCTTTCACATTCCAAAGATGTGCAAGTTAGGATGGTCCACAGTTGACTGCTTCTTCCTAATTTTAGTTATCATTTCTGTATTGGAGTCTGATTTCTACTTTGAAATTTGATTAGGAACGATGGCCTCCATTATAATTCATATTGTTTCAAAAACAAGAATCTTGAATTTTCACACGTACAGGTTCGATTCCAGCCTCGGTCTGTGTGGAGTTTGCACATTCTCCCTGTGTCTGCATGGGTTTCCTCCGGGTGCTCCGGTTTCCTCCTATGGTCCAAAGATGTGCTGGTCAGGTGAATTGGCCATGTTAAATTGCCCATAGTGTTAGGTGCATTAGTCAGAGAGAAGTGGGTCAGGGTGGGTTACTCTTTGGAGGGTCGGTGTGGACTGGTTGGTCCGAAGGGCCTGTTGCCACCCTGTAGGGAATATAATCTAATTTACACTATGGAAAAAATGAGAGCCAGCAAATGTAAGCACATAAGTGGAGTAGCAGTCCTGAAGATAGAGGTAAGAGTGTAGTGCTGGAAAAGCACAGCTGGTTAGGCAGCATCTGAGGAGCAGGAGAATCGATGTTTGAAGCATAAGCTCTTCATCAGGAATGTGGGTTCTCAGCCAAGGGGTCTGAGAGATAAATGGGAGGGGCTGGGGTTGGGAGGAAGGTTGCTGAGAATGTGATAGGTAGTTGGAGGCAGGGGTGAAGGTGAAAGATCAGAGAGGAGAGTGGAGTGGTTAGGTGGGAAGGAAGATGGACAGATAAGTTGGGTCAAGAGGGCGGTGCAAATTTAGAAGGTTGGATTTGGGATAAGGTGAGGGGAGGGGAAATGAGAAACCTGGTGAAATCCACATTGATCCCATGTGGTTGGAGGGTCCCAAGGCAGAAGATGAAGTGTTCTTCCTCTAAGTGTCGGATCGTAAGGGTTTGGTGATGGAGGAGACCCAGGATCTACATGTCCTTGGGGGAGTAGGAGGGGGAGCGGAACCCCACATGGTGGTGGGGTTGTTTTGTGCTTGTCCCGGAGATGTTCTTTGAAGCATTCTGCATGTAGAGTCCACAGAGTCCCCAGTAAAGATAGAACATAGAACATAGAAGAATACAGAGCAGTACAGGCCCTTCGGCCCTCGATGTTGCGCCGATCAAAGCCCACCTAACCTAAACTAACCCACTATCCTCCATATACCTATCCAATGCCCGCTTAAATACCCATAAAGAGGGAGAGTCCACCACTGCTACTGGCAGGGCATTCCATGAACTTATGACTCGCTGAGTGAAGAACCTACCCCTAACATCAGTCCTATATCTACCCCCCCTTAATTTAAAGCTATGCCCCCTTGTAATAGCTGACTCCATACGTGGAAAAAGGTTCTCACTGTCAACCCTATCTAACCCTCTAATCATCTTGTACACCTCTATCAAGTCACCCCTAAACCTTCTTTTCTCCAATGAAAACAACCCCAAGTGCCTCAGCCTTTCCTCATAGGATCTTCCTACCATACCAGGCAACATCCTGGTAAACTTCCTCTGCACCCGTTCCAGTGCCTCCACATCCTTCCTATAGTATGGCGACCAAAACTGCACACAATATTCCAGATGCAGCCGCACCAGAGTCTTATACAACTGCAGCATGACCTCAGGACTCCGGAACTCAATTCCTCTACCAATAAAAGCCAGTACGCCATATGCCTTCTTCACTGCACTATTTACCTGGGTGGCAACTTTCAGAGATCTGTGTACATGGACACCAAGATCCCTCTGCTCTTCCACACTACCAAGTATCCGACCATTAGCCCAGTACCCCATCTTTTTGTTACTCTTACCAAAGTGAATCACCTCACACTTAGCTACATTGAAGAACTCCATTTGCCACCTTTCTGCCCAGCTCTGCAGCTTGTCTATATCCCGCTGTAACCTGCCACATCCTTCCTCACTGTCTACAACTCCTCCGACTTTCGTATCATCCACAAACTTGCTCACCCAACCTTCTAACCCTTCCTCCAGGTCATTTATAAAAATGACAAACAGCAATGGTCCCAAAACAGATCCTTGCGGAACACCGCTAGTGACGGCACTCCAAGATGAACCTTTGCCATCAACTACTACCCTCTGTCTTCTTCCAGCCAGCCAATTTCTAATCCAAACCTCCAACTCACCCTCAATGCCATATCTCTGTATTTTCTGCAGTAGCCTACCATGGGGGACCTTATCAAACGCCTTACTAAAATCCATATATACCACATCTACCGCTTTCCCCTCATCTACCTCCTTAGTCACCTTCTCAAAGAATTCAATAAGGTTTGTGAGGCACGACCTGCCCTTCACAAAACCATGCTGACTATCCTTGATCACATTATTCTTATCCAGATGTGCATAAATCCTATCCCTTACAATTCTCTCTAAGACTTTGCCCACAACAGAAGTGAGACTCACTGGCCTATAGTTACTAGGATTATCCCTACTCCCCTTCTTGAACAAGGGAACCACGTTTGCTAGCCTCCAGTCCTCTGGCACTACTCCTGTAGACAAAGAGGACACAAAAATCAAGGCCAATGGCTCTGCAATCTCCTCCCTTGCTTCCCAGAGAATCCTAGTTTAAATGCCATCAGGCCCAGGGGACTTATCTATTTTCACCCTTGCCAGAATTTCCAACACCTCTTCTCTACATATCTCAAAGCCATCCATTCTACTTATTCGTGCCTCAGTATTCATATCGACAACAATGTCCTGTTCCTGAGTGAATACTGACGAAAAGTATTCATTCAGTGCCTCCCCAATCTCTTCAGCCTCCACACGCAACTTCCCATTACTATCCTTGATTGGACCTATTCCTTCCCTAGTCATTCTTTTATTCCTAACATACCTATAGAAAGCCTTAGGGTTTTCCCTAATCCTACCAACTAAGGACCTTTCATGTCCCCTCCTTGCTGCTCTTAGCTCTCTCTTCAGGTCCTTCCGGGCTACCTTATAACTCTCAATCGCCCCTATTGAACCTTCACGCCTCATCTTTACAAAGGCCGCCCTCTTCCATTTAACAAGGGATTCCAATTCCTTATTAAACCACGGCTCCCTCACACGACCCTTTCCTCCCTGCCTGATAGGTACGTACTTATCAAGGACACTCAATAGTTGCTCCATGAACAAGTTCCACATATCAATTACGCTCTTGCCTTGGAATCTACTTTTCCAATCCACACATCCTAAGTCATGCCTCAACGCATCTTAATTTCCCTGTCCCCAGCTATAACTCTTGCCCTGTAGTACACACTTATCCCTCTCTATCACTAGAGTAAAAATCACTGAATTGTGGTCACTGTCCCCAAAGTGCTCACCTACCTCTAGTTCTAATACCTGGCCTGGTTCGTTACCCAGAACCAAATCCAGTATGGCCTCACCTCTTGTTGGCTTATCTACATATTGTGTCAGGAAACTCTCCTGCACACATTGGACAAACACTGACCCATCTAACGAACTTGAGCTATAGCTTTCCCAATCAATATCAGGAAAGTTAAAGTCCCCCATAACAACCACCCTATTACTGTCACTCTTCTCCTGAATCATCTTCGCAATCCTTTCTTCAATGATTCTAGGACTATTAGGAGGCCTGTAAAAGACTCCTAACAGGGTGACCTCACCTCTCCTATTCCTAACCTCAACCCAAACTACCTCAGATGGCAAATCTTCGTCCATCGTCCTTTCCACCGCTGTAATACTATCTTTGACAAGCAAAGCCACACCCCCCCCTCTTTTACCCCCACCTCTGACCCTACTAAAACATTTAAACCCTGGAACCTGCAACAGCCAATCCTGTCCCTGATCTAGCCATGTCTCCGCAATAGCCACAACATCGAAGTCCCAGGTACCAACCCACGCTGCATGTTCACCTACCTTATTTCGTATACTTCTGGCATTAAAGTATACACACTTCAAGCCACTCTTCTGTTTACAGGCACCCTCCTTTAAGATTGATGCCATATTCCTAACCTCCCTACACTCCAGGTCCTGCACCCTAAAGCTACAGTCTGGGTTCCCATGCCCCTGCAGAGTTAGTTTAAACCCCCCCCAAGAGCACTAGCAAACCTCCCCCCTTCAGTGCAGTGATACAGTTAGAATAGCAACTTTCCTCTTGTGTGTGCAGTAGGTTTATTCGGATGAACCACCAATGTAATGATGCTCATGTGACGTGAAAGTGTTTTTTATTAGTGTAGAGCATGAAATACAGTCACTGTGTAGATTATATATTATCTGAATACAGATGCAGGTATTCTGTGGTTTGAATATCATCCTAAATACTAGATACAGGTATTCTGTGGTTTGAATTGTATATCAGCTTGAATGCTGGATACAGTCTGGTTTGTATATCTGCCTGAATATCAGATATAATTTGGTTTCTATATCCACCTGAACAACAAATACAGCCTAAAGATCAGAGACAGATGCAATGTGGTTGCATATCAGATGCATTTATTGTGTGGTTTATATTTCAGTCTGAATACTAGAGTCAGTTGCTGTGGACTTGGTATCATCCTGAATAACAGACACAGAGAGTGGTTTGTGTGTTACCCTGAATACCAATTACAGATAATGTTATTTGTACATCAGCCTCAATAGATGCAGATAGTGTAGGCTGGGTATCAGACTCAATATAAATGCAGATTATGTGGGTGGGGTATCAGTCTCACTACCATATGCAGTCACATGTTGGTTTATACATCAACCTCAATATCAGATAGAGATAACACCGTGGCCTGAACATCAGCTTGAATACCAGATACAGGCACAGCGTTGTACGTCAGCCTCGATGTTTGAAACAGATAGTGTGGTTTTTAATATGGCCTGAACAGAAATTGTTTTTTTTATCAGCTTGAATATCAGGTAAAGTTGAAGTGTGAGGTGGGTTTCTGCCTGAATACCAGATACACATAGAATGGAATAAATAAAAACAAAGAACTGCAGGTGCAGTTTGGATTACACATCAGCTTGAGTACTAGCCACAGTATGTAGGTTGGACATCAACCCAAACACGAGATGCATTTACAGTATTGTTTAGCTATTACATGAATACTAGATACAATCAGTGAAGTTTAGATATCAGCTTGAACACAGGAGTTTTACTGTACGCTTTGTAATGCAACCTCAGTCCCAGGCACAGACACAATGTACAAGTCGAGAGTGTGTTCTGGGAAAGCACAGCAGGTCAGGGCAGCATCGGAGGAGCAAAAGAAACGTTGATTCTCCTGCTCCTCAGATGCTGCCTGATCTGCTGTGCTTTCCCAGCAACACACACTCTAGACTCTGTGTCCTCACTCTAGCATCTGTGGTCCTCACTTTCTCCTAATAGATACAGTGCAGTTTGTATTTTCAGCCTAAGTACTAATACAGTGTATTATAGTGTAATTTGTATATTGGCTGGAATACCAGTTATAGTGTGAACTGATCATCAGAGGTGTATTTTCAGTGTGGTTTGTGCATCAGTTATAGTTAGTGTGAGTTGACTATCAGCCTGAATACCAAATACAGTAACAATGTCGTTTATGTGTCTATCTGAATACAGGATATTTTGCAGTCTGGTTTTTATATTAGCCTGAATGATAGATGCGATTAGTATCGCTTACATTGCAACTTGAGCACCAAATACTGTGTGGTTATACATCAGTCCGAAAACCAGATATCGGTACAATACATCAGCCTGAATACTGAATACAGTTGCAGTGTGGTTTGTGTATCCCCCTAAATACCAGATACTTTGTATGCTTTGTATATGAGCTTGAAAGCAAGGTATGTTTAAAGTGTGATATGACTATTGATCTTAATACCAGATGCAGTTACAGTATGGTCTGTATATCAGCCTGAATATCGGAGACTGAAACAGTTTGAAAACTGCATTGAATACTACATTCTGTTATGATGCAGTTTGTAGATTGCTCTGAATTTCATGGACCAAATCAAGCAAATGCGGCAAGGTTAATTGTGAAAACTGGGCAGCATTGGCAAAGTTGGGCCAAAGGGCCTTTTCCCAAGCTGTCAGCCTCTATATATCAGCACAGTGTCTTTTGGACATCAGCTTAGAATACCATATACAGATAGAGCATGTTGGATGTCAGCCTGAATACCTGATCATTACAGTGTGGGCTGGATATCAGCAGGTACAAATGTATCTGCTGAGTACTAGATATTGGTGCAGTTGTAAATCGCCTCGAATACCAGATCATATACAGTATGGTTCAAAATATCCGATACAGATCTGTGGGACAAATATCAGTATGCATACCAGATAAGGTTCCTGTGTGGTTGGAATGTCAGGCTGAATCGTAAAATTACCTACAATGTGGAAAGAGGCCATTTTGCTCATTGTGTTGGCATCTATCCTCCCACCCTATTTCTTTAACACCACATTTTCCATGGCTAACCCACCTAACCTGTGCATTCACTGGATACTGCAGGGATTTTTGCTATGTGGAATCCACCGAACTTGCACATCTTTGGACTGTAGGAGGAAACCAGAGCATCCGGTGGAAACCCATGCAGACGCAAGGAGAGTATGCAAACTCCACTCAGACAGTCACAAAAGGCTGAATTGAAGCAGGTCCCTGGTACTGTGCTAACCAATGCGAACCACTGTGTCGTGATGCTGCTCTGATGCCAGATGCAGTTACAATACCAGCTGGTATCAACTTGAATGCTAATTAAAGTTGGTGTCATTAATATTATCAGCTTGAACACCAGTTTTGTTTAATGTGGATATTACATCAGTTTGAAAACCAGATACGTATAAAATATCTGTGCAGTCAGACGTATTTATAGATACAGATTGATATGTGAAACAAAAACAGAATTTGTTGGAGAAACTTAGCAGATCTAGCAGCATCTCTGGAAATAAAGCAGAGATAACATTTCGAGTCCAGTAGACTTGAGTACTATGCAGGCACAGTGTTGTTTGTGTATCATCCTGAAGAAAGTGAGGACTGCAGATGCTGGAGGTCAGAATCAAGAGTGTACCGCTGGAAAAGCACAGTAGGTCAGGCAGCATCCGAGGAGCAGGAGAAACAACATTTCAGGCAAAAACCCTTCATCAGAAATGAGGCTTATGAGCCAAGAAGGTGGAGGGATAAATGAGAGGGGGGTTGGGGCTGGGGGGGAAGGTAGCTAAGAGTATTCCACGTAGGTAGGGATGGGGGAATGGTGATAGGTCAGAGAGAATGGTGGAGTGGATAGATGGGAAGGAAGATGGACAGGTAGGGCAGGTCATGAGGGCGGTGCCGTGTTGGAAGGTTGGATATGGGATAAGGTGAGGGAGGGAAAATAAAGAAACTGGTGAAATCCACATTGATGCCATGGGGTTGGAGGGTCCCAAGGCAAAAGATGAGGCGTTCTTCTTCCAGGTGTTGGGTAGTTAGGGAGTGGCGATGGAGGAGGCCCAGGACCACTTGGTTGGGGAAATTGCGGTCTTTGAATAAGGAAATCATCTGCTGTGTTCTTTGGTGGAACTGGTCCTCCAGGAGCAGATGCGGAGGAATTGGAAATAAGGGATGGAGTTTTGACAGGAGGCAGGGTGGGAGAAGGTGTGGTTCAGGTAGCTATGGGAGTCAGTGGGTTTTTAAAAGATGTCTGTGTTGAGTTGGTCACTGTTGATGGAGATGGAGAGGTCCAGGAAGGGAAGGGAGGTGACTAAGATGGTCCTGGTGAGTTTTAGGTCAGGGTGGAATGTGTTGGTGAAGTTAATAAACTGTTCAAACTCTTCATGAGAGCATGAGATGGCGCCGATGCAGTCCTCAATGTAGTGGAGGAAAAGGTAGGGAATGCTGCCAGTGTAACTGCGGAAGATGGGACCGTTCCACGTAACCGACAAAGAGATGGCATAGCTGCGGCCCATGTGTGTGCCCATGGCTACCCCTTTGGTCTGAAGGAAGTGGGAGCATTCAGAGGAGAAATTATTGAGGGTGAGGACTAGTTCAACCAATCAAATGAGAGTGTCAGTGGAGGGGTACTGCTGGGGACATTGGGAGAGGAATAAACGGAGTGCTCAGAGGCCCTTGTGATGGCGGATAGAGGTACATCGTGACTGGATGTCTATGGTGAAGATGAAACCGGACAGATTACCTGGCACTGACCTAGGCAAAGACGATGGCAGAAACAGCCCTGTTGACTCTGCAAAGTCCTCCTTATTAGTTTCTGGGGAGTACAGAGGAACCTCGATTATCCAAACAAGATGGGCGGGCAGTATATCATTCGGATAGTTGATTATTCGGATAACTGATCCATTGCCTCCCCTCTGGGACTTGGAGTTTTCTGAAATTTCCTTTTTCCTCTCTCTGCCTGCCCTGCTGCCTCTCTCTGTCTCAGGGTTTGTTTCTGAGCAGACACACCCTTGTGTATAAGGGAGCTGCAGCATTGCTGAAGCCTCTCCTTGCCACTACTTCACTTCAATGGGATTGACAGAGCGAGCGCTTGCTGAGTCCGCTCCCCATTCAGGAGACTAGGCAGCAGCACAATGGATCAGTAAACTCCACTCCCCCCCCCACTCCTGCCCCCCTCGCCATATGCTTCCAACTCTCCACGTTTTCAGTCAGCGGATGGAATGAAATGGCCAGATGCCTCTTATCACTTCTCCCGAGTGGGACTCTGGAACAAAATGAAGTCATTTTCTAAAACGCACACAACAACGTTTTAGATTTAGATTTAGATTACTTATAGTGTGGAAACAGGCCCTTCGGCCTGACAAGTCCACACCAACCCTCCAAAGAGCAACCCACCCAGACCCATTCCCCTACATTTACCCCTTCACCTAACACTACGGGCAATTTAGCATGGCCAGTTCACCTAACCTGCACATTTTTGGACTGTGGGAGGAACCTGAGCACCCGGAGGAATCCCACACAGACACAGGGAGAATGTGCAAACTCCACACAGACAGTTGCCTGAGGCGGGAATTGAACCCAGGTCTCTGGCGCTGTGAGGCAGCAGTGCTAACCACTGTGCCACAGTGCCGCCCATTTTTCGTTCCTGGATTTTTTACTGCAACTTTTTGAGAAGTTCCCACTTTGCCCTGTACAGGACAATGTTGGAGAGATTATCTGGCTAAGGGGGGTTTGTATGGTAGAGTAAAGCCCTATGTGGAACTCCAGGCAAGGTGGTGGGAGGGGAGAAGTGTGCATGTTTCGAAACCTAGAAAGCCCCCAATGCTTGCTGTGCCCTCCTGGTTAGACAGAGCCGCTGTTATATCTTTTAAGAAAAAACACATTTGCAAACTCGCCTCTTTTCAGATCTGGAGACTTCAAAGGCGCTGTTGAGAACATGAAAAGCACAAAACAAGTGAGAGAATTCCAGCCTCTGGTGTTTTATTTTCCATTTGTTTGCTGCTCAGAGGCATGTGTTGGGGTTGTGTGAATCAGATCGAGATTTGTGTAAAACCCATTTTTCTATTTCCTCAGAAAGCTGCCAGTTTTCACATCCTCCAGTTACAAAGTTAGGGGACTGCTGCAAAGCTGCTCTCTATATGTGTGTGAGAGACCCAGAGATTTTTTTAATTTTAATTATTCCTGAAAATCTTTTGAGAAAGAAAGATAACAGTTAACTTTTAGTGTTATTGTGAGTACAGGACTGTTAATTTCAAAAACGCAGATGTGAAGTCTTTGTAATGAGCTGGTGTGTTCCTTATTTGAGAATATTCAGTGCTCTGAATTTCCCCAAATTGTCATTTTGTTGTCTTCATTTGGAGGGAGAGGGAGTGAGGTCAGTCATTTGGAGATGGTACCTGGGCTCCCGTTGATGTTCAGGGCTGTTCTCAGCAGCATTTCAGTAAGCCAAATTCACTTCTAATTGTTATAAACTAAAGACACCAGTGTTGGTAACACTTCTTTGATGTAATGTTTTTATGGGATCTTGAGATCTTCTTTAGATAATCTGAAATTCGGATAATTGATATTTGGATAATCAAGGTTTCTCTGTAGTGTCAAAATTGGGAGACCTGTCTCACAAACTAGTCAAGCAACAGCCTGACATTGTCTGTAAGGTATTATTCCATGAGTCTGACTATGTCCCAGGTACCACTAGCACCATCCCAGGATATGTCCGATCCCACTAGCAGGACAGACCCATCAGAGAACAAAGGAAATTACAGCACAGGAGCAAGCCCTTTGGACCTCCAAGCCCTTAGCAGTCCAGATCCTCTATCTAAATCTGTTGCCTATTTTCCAAGGATCTGTATCCCTCTGGTCCCTACCCATTCATGTCTCTGTCAAGATGCATCTTAAATGACGTTATCGTGCCTGCCTCTACCACTTCTGCTGGCAATGTGTTCCAGGTACCCACCACGTTCTGCGTAAAGAACTTTCCATGCATATTTCCCTTAAGCTTTTCTCCTGTCACCTTGAACTTGTGACTCCTAGTAATTGAGTCACCAACTCTGGAAGAAAATTTCTTGCTATCCACTCTGTCTATACTTCTCATGATCTTGTTGACCTCAATCAGGTCCCCCCTTAACCTCTATCTTTCTAATGAAAATAATTCTAATCTACTCACTCTTTTCATAGCTAGCATTCTCCATGCCAGGCAACAGCCTGGTGAACCTCCTCTGCACCCTCTCCAAAGCATCCACATCCTTCTGGTAAAGTGGTGACTAAAAATGTATGCAGTATTCCAAATGTGGTTGAAACAAAGTCCAATGCAACTGTAACATGACCTGCCAACTCCTGTACTCAGTACCCCATCCAATAGTACTATTATTGAGCAGCACCTGGTCAGCAATAATCTGCTCAGTGATACCCAGCGCCATTAACCTCTTGGCAGCCTTGGTTTAAATATGAACAAAAGAGCTGAATTCCAGAGGTGAGGTGAGAATGACAGCCCTTGACATCAAGGCTGCATTCGACCAAGTATAGCATGGTGAAGCCTTAGTGGAACTGGAACCAATTGCTGTCAGGGGCCAAACTGTCCAGTGGTTGGAGTCATACCTGGTACAAATCAGTCCAAAGATGTGCAGATTGGGTGAATTGGCCATGCTAAATTGCCCATAGTGTTAGGTGCATTAGTCAGAGGGAAAGGGTCTGGGTGGGTTATACTTCGGAGGGTCGGTGTGGACGTGAAGGTCCAAAGGGCCTGTTTTCACGCTGTAGGTAATCTAATCTAAAATGAAGATAGTCATTGTTGTTCGAGATCAGTCCCCTCAGCTCCACAACCTCTCTGCATAGGTTCATCAGTGTGGTGTTCTTGGCCAAACCATCTTCAGCTACTTCATCAGTGACTTTTCTAAGATCAGAAGTGGGAATGTTAGCCAATGAATACACGATGTTCAGCACCATTTGTGACTCTTCAGATACTGAAGCAGTCCATGTTCAAATGCAACAGTCTGGACAGTATCCAGGCAAATAAAATTTGTGCCACAGAAATTCCAGTCTATGAACATGACTATTAAGAAATAATCTAACCACCACCCCTTGAATGGTGTTACCTCATTGAACCCTCCACTATCAACACCCTTTGGATTACCATTGACCAGAAGTTCAACTGGACTTGCCACATAAACACAGCGGCCAAAAGACTAGGAATATTGCAGCGAGTAACCCATTTCCTGAGTTCCCAAAGCTTGTGCATCATCTACAAGATGCAAGTCGCGGTGTGATAGGATACTGTCTACTTGCCTAGATGGGTGCAGTTCCAACAATACTCAAGAAACTTGACATCAATCAGGACATAACAGCCCCACTTGATTGATACTGCATCCACAAGCATTCACTCCCTTGCCCACCAACATTCAGTGGCAGTCGTATGTACTATCTACAAGATGCACTGCAGAAATCATGATAATCGAATCCCTACAGTGAGGAAACAGGTCCTTTGGCCCAACATGTCCACACTGATCACCCGAAGAGTAACCCACCCAGACCATTCTCCTACCCTGTTACACTACATTTACTTCTGACTAACGCACCTAACCTACACATCTCTGAACACTGGGAAATTTAGCACGGCCAATTCACCTAAACAGCACATCTTTGGACTATGGGAAGAAACTGGAGCACCTGGAGGGAACCCATGCAAACACAGGGAGAATGTGCAACTCCACACAGACGGTCGCCCGAGGCTGGAATAGAACCTGGGTCCCTGGCGCTGTGAGCCAGCAGTGCTAACTACTGAGTCACCATGCCAAGATCCTGAGACAGCACTTTCCAAACCCATGAAGACTTCCATCTGGGAACAGGGCAGCAGATATGTGCGAATGCCACCACCTTCAAGTTCCCCTCCAAGCCACTCAGCATCCTGACTTGGAATTATATTGCCATTTCTTAACTGTTGCAGGTACAGAATCATGGAATTCCCTTCCTAATGGCATTGTGGATCAAGGTAGAGCACATGGACTGTAGTAATTCAAGAAGGCAGCTCACCACCGCCTTTTCAAGGGCAACAAAGGACAGGCAATAAATGCTGGTCAGCCAACGACACATCTCACAAATGAACAAAAAATGAGCCTGAATACAGGAACCCTCTCTGGTTTGTAAGTTGCACTGAGTGCCAGCTACTGGTTTGGTGCAGTTTGCAAATTGCCCTGAATAGTTATAGTATGGTTTGCACATCAATCAGAGTTCCGGATACAGACACAGTGTGGGTTGATCAGTGACAAATGGAATTCAGTCCAGATAGAACAGTATGGCACAGGAACAGACCCTGCAGCCTACGATGTTGAGCCGGACCTGACGCCAAATGAAACTCATCCCTCCTGCCTGCCCTTGGTCCATATCCCTCCATTCTTTGCATATTCATGTGCTTATCTAAAAGTCCCTTAAATGCTGTTATTGTATAACTGCCTCAACCACCACCTGTGGCAGTCCTTTCCAGACTCCTACCACTTTCTACACCAAAAAAAACTTGCCACTCACATCTCCTTTGAACTTTCCCCCTCTTGCCTTAAGTGCATGCCCCTCAACTTGTTAGACACCTCAACTCTGGGAAAAACATTCTGACAGTCAATGCTATCTTTGCATTTGATCAAGTCTCCCCTCAGCCTCCATCGCTTGAGAGAAAGCAACCTAAGTTTTTCTTGCCTCGCCTTTTAGCTCATACCCTCTAAACCAGACAGCATCCTGGTAAACCTCTTGTGCATCCTATCCAAAGCCTCCACATCCTTCCTGTAATGTGGCAATACATGTAACACCATAGAAACATTGAAACCTCACTTAACAGAAAATTGCTTAATAGACATAATGGGGCCAAAGGGAAAAATGGGGTTTAGATTAGATTAGATTACATTACAGTGTGGAAACAGGCCCTTCGGCCCAACAAGTCCACACTGACCCGCCGAAGCGCAACCCATCCATACCCCTACATTTACCCCTTACCTAACACTACGGGCAATTTAGCATGGCCAATTCACCTGACCTGCACATCTTTGGACTGTGGGAGGAAACTGGAGCACCCGGAGGAAACCCACGCAGACACGGAGAACGTGCAAATT
Organism: Chiloscyllium punctatum; assembly: GCF_047496795.1. Classification (NCBI taxonomy): domain Eukaryota; kingdom Metazoa; phylum Chordata; class Chondrichthyes; order Orectolobiformes; family Hemiscylliidae; genus Chiloscyllium; species Chiloscyllium punctatum. The sequence continues at coordinate 76,411,889 of NC_092743.1, forward strand.
TCACACAGTCGCCTGAGGCGGGAATTGAACCTGGGTCTCTGTGCCACCGTGCCACCCACAGACCAGCAAAAATATCACTCACGATCACTCAAAAACCACCCAAAAGTCTAATACAAAATATAGCGCAGCCTGAAAAAAGATTAAAATCATATTTATTCACAAAACAAAAGTAAATTTATCACAATATCACAAAATATAAGGAAGCTACTTTGTGTATAGTACCTCTCTCGGAAAGCTGCTCTGTCGGCAGCTGACATCGGTGCATGCGCAGAACGGCATGAAGACTGGCACTAACATTGTGCATGCACGGAATAGCGCAGGGGACTTTAGCACAGACATCGGTACATGCGCAGAGTGACAAAAAGACCAACACTGACGTTGCGCATGCATGAATGGCACAGACATTGGTGCAGAGCAGCATGGTGATTTTGGCGCAGACATTGCTGTTGGGTAGAACGAAACACGCAAACCAATCCCACTGGAATCGCGCTATTGGCATCGGAGGTAACCGTTCACTAATTCTTCAACGTCGTTATAGCCAAATCGCGTTGCCCTAACACGTTATCCCAAAATGTGGCCAAACCAAAGTCTTATAAAACTGCAACATACCATCCCGACTCTTGTACTCACTTCTGCAACCAATAAAGGCAAGAATGCCATATGCCTTCTTTACCACCCTATCTACTTGTGTGGCCACTTTCAGAAATATATGGACTTGAACCTCAAGATCCTTTTGTATATCAATGCTGTTCAGGGTCCTGCCAATAACTGCATACTTTCCTTAACATTGATCTCCCAATGTGGAGCATCTGACACCTACCTGGATTAAACCCCATCTGCCATTTCTCTGCCCATACATGCATCTGATCCATATCTTGCTGCATTCTTTGACAACCTTCTACACTATCCACAACTCCACCGATCTTTGTATCGTCAGAAATTTACTAGCCCACTCATGCACATTATCAACCAAGTCATTTATATATCACAAGCAGCTGAAGTCTCAGTCTGGATCCCTGCAGGACACCACTAATCATGGACCTCCAGCCTTGAAAGCACACTTCCACCACTACACTCTGTCTTCTATGAACAAGCCAATTCTGAATTCATGCGGCCAAGTGATCATCGATCCAATGCATCTTAATTTTCTGGATGAGTATGCTATGAGGGACCATTTCAAAAGCCTTACTAAAATCCATGTAGACAACATCCAGTGTTCTACCCTTATTGATCACCTTTGTCACCTACTTCAAAAATTCAATCAAGTTAGTTAGATGTGACCTGCCCTGCACAAAGCTGTGCTGTCTGACCCTATTTAGGTCATGCTTTTGCAAATGCACATAAATCCTATCCCAAAGAATTCTCTCCAATAACTTCCTAATCATTGTTGTGAGACTCACTGGTCTACAGTTTCCTGGATATCCCTATTTCCCTTCTAGAACAGAAGAACAGCATTAGCTACTCACCAGTCCTCTAGTGGCTAGCAAAGATTTTGATCAATGCCCCAGCACTCTTCTCTCTTGCCTATCTTGATAACCTGGGGTAGATCCCTTCGCCCCTGAGGATTGATCCACCTTAAGACCCAGTAGCATTTCTTTCTTGATCTCAAAATTCCCTAGTATATTAGCATGCACCACAAACATCTCACTATTCTCCAAATCCTTCTCCTGGGTGACTACCGATGCAAAGTACTCATTTAGGATCTCACCCATACCCTCTGTCTCCAAGCACAAGTTCCTTCCTTTATCCTTGAGTGGTTCTACGTTCTCCCTTGTTATTCTTTCATTCTTAATGTATGTATACAATGCCTTGGGGCTCTCTTTAACCTGACTTGCCAAAGTTATTTCATGTCCCCTGCTTACATTCTTTGATGCTTTCTTTATATTTCTAATGGGTCCTTTTCAATTTTAGCTTCCTAAACCCTGCATAGCTTCTTTTTCCCTTTTGACTCAATTCATAGCCTTCCTTGTTATCCATGAGTCCCTTACCTTGCCATCCTCATCCTTCCTCTTTACTGGAACAAGCTGGTCTTGAACTGTCATCAGCTGGTCTTTAAACGACTTCTACATGTCAAATGTGGACTTGCCTGATAATAGCACCCCCCCAATTAACATGCCCTAGTTCCTGCCTAATACTGACATAATTTGCCCTTCCCCAATTTCAAGCCTTGCCGAAAGTTCTGGACCTATCCTTGCAGGTTTCTTAAATCTTAAGATTTTGTTTCCAAAATGCTCTCCCACTGAAAGGTCAGTCATCTGGCCAGGCTCATTAGCCAATACAAGGTTCAGTGTGAATCCAGTATGCTCGATCACCCACATCTTGGATGCACTTAACAAATTTGGCAGCATCTAAACCTTTTGCTGTAAGATAGCTCCCCATCAATATTGGGGAAATTAAAGTCACCCACTATGATAACCCAGTTGTAATTGCATCTTTCCATAATCTGCCTATATATTTGTTCGTCAATGTCTCAGGGTTGTTGACTGGGGCCTAATGTATAATCCTATCTTATTTTTGAGCTCTACCTATATTGCATAAGTGGATGAGCCCTTCAGTATGTCCTCTCTGAGTGCTGATGTGAAATTCTCCCTGAATAGTGTTGTTAAATTTAAGGCGTATGCTGTACCTTTGATAGATTGAGCACTGAGAGCTTGCAGGCACCTATCACGTGACTGACTAGCAGTCTCAGAGTGTGCTGGAATATTCAAAATATGTAACATTTGGTTGTGAAACAAATACCTGAGCTTTGGTTGCTATGGTGACAACTATTCGAACTTAACCAATCAGTTTAAATTATGCCCCATGATACTAAAACCCAATTGATTTTGGGTTTTGACAACATCGAACCAATAAGATGATATGTTTGGGGTATAAAGAAGCCATCATTTTGAGAGCTGGCCAGAGAGAGCCCAACTGCCATAGACAGAGTAACAACCAGCAAAACACTCTCTATCAAAGGAACCCTTTTCATCTTTGACGCAAAAGACTGAAAACAACCCATGGAGATCTACAGCCAGAAGAAGACTGACACCAGAGATGACAGTCGCTGTGTGGTTTTGAAATTAAGTTGATGTAATTTTAATACGGGTGGTTATTGGAATAGAATATTGTTATAGAGTTTGAGGCAGATAGCAAGCAGCTAAGAGAAAGGAGGCTTAGAGTTGTAATTAGTTGTTTTGTGTTCACTTTTAGAGATAAAGAATAAGATGATATTTTTTTCTTTAAACAGCGGAATTTAGGAGTTCTGTGCCACTCATACTTTAACAGATTAAGAGGTGAGGTGACTTTTTCTGGGTGTTTGGTTTAATTAGCAGAGGGGTTCACCGCACTGTCGTAATATTAGTAATGCAACTCCTCCAACTTACCTCTTTGTCTCTTCTAAAATAATGAAACCCTGGACTATTGAGCAGTCGGTCCTGTCCCTTTGTCAATCAAGTCTCTGTAATAGCCACAACATCATAGATCCATGTACTGACCCAGGCTCCCAGCTCATCTACGTTATCTGTAATACTCCTGACGTTGAAATAAATGCATTTCAGCTCATTAGTTCCATTGTATTCATTTACATGTTTCTGCCTGTCCTTCCTTCCAGGTATACTGGTCCCAATATCTACCTTCCCCTCTATCCCTCCACTGTCTGACTTCCTGCTCTGGTTCCCAGCCCCCTGCCATTCTAATTTAAACCCTCCCGAGTAGCTCTAGCGAGTCTCCCTGCAAGGATATTGATTCTTCTCCAATTTAGGCACAACCCGTCTCTCCTATACAGGCCACCCCTGCCCCAGAGGTGGTACCAATACTTCAAGAACCTGAAACCCTGTCCCCAGTACCAGCTCCTTAAGCCAAGCCAATCTTTCAGTTCCTTGCTTCTGTGGACTATGGTAGGAAACTCGAGCACCCGGATGAAACTCATGCAGCCATGGGGAGAATGTGTGCAAATATCTCGCAGACAGAAGCCCCAGCCATCATTCAAACTGGTATCGCTAGTGCTATGAGGCAGCAGTGAGCCACTGAGCCACTGCACCATCCAAAGTTATTAAGTTATATCTCAAGCCTGAAGTTGACTATTTAAACAGATCACAAAATATTAAGTTACATCGTTAAATGCCTAAAAATAAGTGAAGATACCACCAAGCATACAAAGTGTTTGCTGAAGATTAATGAGATATGTTACTGCAGCCACGTATGTCCAAGGCAAATGAGAAACTAGAGCTGATGCATCGTCATGCATTTCTGCACAAAAAGAATCATAACATTTAAGAAGTATTTAGATGTGCATGTGATGTCAGGCATACAAAACTATGGACTAAATGCTGGAAACTGGGATTAAAAATAGCATTAGCTTTGTTGTCACATGTACTCAAATGAGTACTGTAAAAAGTTTACAAGTCGTTACTTATGGCACCATCTTGGGTACACAGGTATCTGAGTAGAAACTTCAGTACAAATTCTTCAGAAAAAGAGATAGAGAAATTTAAAAGAAAGCAAAACATCCAGCACTACATATCATAGAAATGAACTAGAAAATAAAGAAATACAATTCAGTCCATGCTTGCACTGAGCCTGACGTCCATGACGGACCTTGATTCCAGATCGTGCCAGACTTTATCTTAAGACTCTGAAGGCTAGGAGACTGCTCTGGAATCATCTCTAGATTGGAAATCCATGCTAAAGCCAGACCATGCCACTTCTGGGCCAGGTGACCACCCTGTCAAGCTGAGAGACTGCCAAGGCGGGCCATGTGGCCACATGTCAGATCTGAGCTGAGGCCGGGAGCCCAGGACATCGCTGAGAAAAAAGAATGGGAGACAAGTAAGTGAGGAAGAAAAGAAACTCCACTGCCATTCTACATGGTTGATTTTGAACTGCACAGACTCGATGGGCTGAATCCTAGAAGTGCTGTAGACCACTATGACGTTATACAGCTTGAATGCTAAATACATTTATAGAATAGGTGGGATTCATCCCCTGAAAATGAACACAGTGTTCAGGGCATCATTGAACCATACAATACAGAAAAGGCCTTTGACCGATCAATTCTGATAGAAGTCCAATAGAATGGGCTCCATATGAATCATAGTAGGACCCGAGTCCCCAGAAAAGCGTCATAGAATCACAACAGGCCAATCAGCCAAATGAGTTCACATCAACCCTCCAATCCAGAACCCCCCACTTCCACTCCATCCCTGGCATTGTGGTTTGCTCGTGCCACTTATGACCATTTAGCCTCATGTTATGGGGAGCAGTAACCAGAGTAGTAGACCAGCAAGTAAAATGAATGAGGAAGAGTCTGAGACTAAGACCTGTAAGGCTAAGAGGAAGAACAGATAGGGAGAGGATACTGAACAAGATTGGTCTGGCGGTTTAAAGTGTTTTGTTTTAAAGTGAGTGTGTGACAGGTAAAGCGGATGAACTTAGTTTTGTGTATTAATCCAAGCCCTATGATGTTGTAGCTGTTATAGAGACTTGTTTGAGAGAGGGACAGTATTGGCAATTAGCGTTTTGGGATTTAGATGTTTCAGATGAGATAGAGAGGGGTGTAAAAGAGGTTGGGAAATTGCTTTCCTGATAAGGGAGAATATTGTATTGAGGAAGGACACCTCGGAGAGTTAAAGCTGAGGAATATGAAGGGTATAGTCACTTTGCTCGGGTTGTTTTACAGGCCTCCCAACAGCCAGCACATGATAGAGGAACATATATGTGGACAGATTATGGAAAAACAGGAGGATTGTGGTGGTGGTTGATTTTAACTTTCCTCCATATTGACTGGTACTCACTAAAGACGGGACGTGGATAAGGGGAAGCAATTTGTTAGCTGCTTCCAGGATGTTTATTTTTTAAAGTAACAGGTAAATAATCCAACTAGGGAAAGAGCCAGACGAGACCGAGAATTGGGAAATGAGCCTGGCTAAGTAGATTCAGAGCAGTTGGTTGAGGCAATATCCACATCTGGCATGTCAGAATCTTTTAAAAGCCGTTTGATTAGAGTTCAGGATCAGCATGTTCCTGTGAAAATGAAGGATAAGAGTGGCAAGATTCAGGAATGTTGGATGACAAGCAAAATTGAGAGCTTAGTCAAAAAGAAAAAGGCGACTGTTAACATTTGGGAAACAGAAAACAGGCAAAGCACTCAAAGAATACAAAGACCTCAAAGAACTCACACTAGGAATTAGAAAGTCCAGAAGGGGCCATGCAATATCTTTAGTAAATAGAATTAAGGAAAATTCCAAGGCATTTTATATATAAGGAACAAGAGTGTAACTAGGCAAAGGGCAAGTTCACTCAAGGACAAAGGAGACAATTTATGCGTAGTGCTCAAGGAAGTGGAAGAGGTCTCAGCAAAAACTTTGCATTAATATTCGAAAAGGAAAATGTGCGTCGTGAATCTCAGAAAAAGTACGTTGATATTGACAAGTCAGTATACAAAAAAGGGAGGAAGTATTGGGTGTTCTGAAAAGCATTATGGTAGACAAGTCCCCACTACCTGTTGACATCTATCCGAGAATGCTGAGGATGCAGGTGAGGAAACTGCTGGGGCTTTGCATGAAATCTTTTTGTCCCCTTTAGTCCAAGAGAGGTCAAACAGCCTTGGTCACCTGCAGAGACTTATTATTTGACACGCCACTCATACCATTTGTATGATCTTTTGATCTCTTGCTTTTGGTATTTCTATCCATAAATTCTATGTTCTGTGTGCTTCCCTATCACTTCACCTGATGAAGGGCTGCACTCTGAAAACTCTGAAAGATTTCAAATAAACCTGTTGGACGATAACTTGGTGTTGTGTGATTTCTGACTTAAAGACAGAGGTTGTAAGAAGGCCTATGGAGTATTATCGTTCATTAGCAGAGGGATTGAATTCAAGAGTCGTGAAGTGATGTTGCAGCTGTACAGGACTTTGGTTAGGCCACAGTTGGAGTACTGTGTGCAGTTCTGGTCGCCTCACTTTAGGAAAGATGTGGAAGCTTTGGAGAGGGTGCAAAGAAGATTTACCAGGATGTTGCCTGGAATGGAGAGTAGGTCGTACGAGGATAGGTTGAGAGTTCTCGGCCTTTTCTCGTTGGAACGGCGAAGGATGAGGGGTGACTTGATAGAGGTTTATAAGATGATCAGAGGAATAGATAGAGTAGACAGTCAGAAACTTTTTCCCCGGGTACAACAGAGACATAACAAGGGGACATAAATTTAAGGTGAAGGGTGGAAGGTACAGGGGAGATGTCAGGGGTGGGTTCTTTACCCAGAGAGTGGTGGGGGCATGGAATGCGCTGCCCGTGGGAGTGGTAGAGTCAGAATCATTGGCGACCTTTAAGCGGCATTTGGATAGGTACATGGATGGGTGCTTAATCTAGGTTAGAAGTTCGGCACAACATCGTGGGCCGAAGGGCCTGTTCTGTGCTGTATTGTTCTATGTTCTATGTTCTGATTGGTAAGGGGATCAAGGATTACGGGGAGAGACAGGTCAATTTGAGAAACAACAGCCAAGTTCAAATTCTGGAGCAGACTTTACGGGCCAAATGGCATAATTAAACTCCTGTATCTTATGGTCTTCTCATTTAGGTCCACTGTATTGTTGCGTGTTTCAAGAAATTTTTCATTTGCACTTGAATTATCAATAAATCTCATAAAAAGATTGGAGTTGGCATTTAATCTTATAAGGATCACTTTCATGACTAGGTTTCTGCAATTACGTTCAACCTCCCTCACCCAGAAAGGACAGACTGGGAACTTGAAAAAGAGCATGATTCCATCAGATATCAGATTGTTCCCTGAGTTTTTTTCTGTTTCTTCTGTGTGCTTTTCTCTCAACCGCTCCTCATCTTTTGTTTCCCCATCTCTTTTTTTTTCTGTTCCTGATTTGACTTGTGTTCATCTTGTTTGTTTTTCTGTTGTTCTGCTGTTTTATTTTCACCATACTTAAATCCATTAATGGATGCATTGCATTATCCTGTCATTCACCAAGTTCTCAGATGCATTATGGCCCTCAACTGCCCCACAAGCAGCTCATTTTGAGCTGAAGGGTGAAAGAAAGCATTGTTTATGCAGATTGATATATACAAAAATTTGCATAATTTACATGAAAAATCATAATGAATAATCTGCATGCATATTAATAATGTTATGTATATATTTACTAATTCCAGTGAACTTGTTTTTTTTTGAAGAATGGTTGATGATCTGCACAGACTTGTTAAAGAAGCGAAGCTGAAGAGCCCTTTCATCTTAGTGGGATCAGAACTTGGAGCACTCAATGCAAGATTTTATGCTCACATTCATAACTCGTAAGATCTTTCCCGAAGCTACACCTTGATCATTATTGCACCCTCCCGTCTGAACTGTGACTAAATTGTTGTATAGACGCAATGTCTCAAATCGGCTTTCTAAAAAGTGGAATTGTCAAAAGGATGGACACATCTCTCTTTGGGTGTCACTTCTGGAGCAGAGCAAATGTAGGAATGATGGTGCTATTCCTGTCTTGATACTAGAGGAGGAATCAACAAGTGTTTTGCATGCACAGAATGTGAGGCATTTTCACTGTTCACGGGGCACATAACTGCCTGTTCCCATGCAGGAACATTATGATTGCAGTGCTCTAGACCATTTTCAGGGGAGAAAACCAGGAACCAGTCAATTTTCTCTCTCCTCTTAAAGCTGCATAATCCAAAGATTAGTAATCCAGAAGCTGACATCTAATGCAGTCTTGGCACTGAGAGTGTTGGATATAGGGCACTGTATCTGCAGTTTGAAGTACTTCAGTAAAACTGAAAAAGGTGCCTAAACAGAATTAAAGGTACCGCACTGACTTTGCACTGAGAAATACTGTGATAATTTAGATTTATGTGTGCTTTTACGAGACGAAAGTATGCCAAGGTGTCTCTCAGGAGTGATTTGAACCAACACTTGATATAATATCACATTTTATGACTGATGCAGCAGCTTTAAAGAAATATTTCAAAGAAGGAGAGAGAAGCAGCACCACAGAGATGCATTCAGATGCTTGGTCTTAAATTCAGGATTCTACTCTTAATATCAGAAGATGATCATTGAAAGTGCAAGATTAAGAGAAGCACAGATGCCAAAGCATTGCAAGTCTGAAGACAGATGAGAAACTGGTAGTGGCAAAGTTATGGAGGAATTTTAAAATAAGGATGATAGTTTCCAGGTGTTCTGAGGGGCCCAAGAGCCAGTTAAGTCCAGCAAGTACAGGTGTGATGGTTGAGTCAGATGTTGTGCACAATAGGACAAATTATAGAAGGTTGAATGAGTTGAAGTCTACTCGGGATACCAGGTGTTGGGTCAGAAGCTCTGTTCAAATTTAGATGGATTACCAAAGTTTGAATTTTCTGATTCAGCCTTTGGCAGTGGTCAGGGCAGGATCTAAGACAATGGCTATTGACTTGCAATGTTTAGAACAAAGAACAAAGAAAATTACAGCACAGGAACAGGCCCTTTGGCCCTCCAAGCCTGCACTGATCCAGATCCTTTATTTAAACCTGTTGCCTATTTTCTGAGGAACTGTATCTCTCAGCTCCCTGCTCATTCATGTAACTGTCTAGATACATCTTAAATGACACTATCATGCTCGCCTCTACCACCTCCACTGGTGACGTCTTCCAGGCACCCATCACCCTCTGCGAAAAGAACTTTCCACGCATATTCTATAACGAGAAGGATTCAATAATGAGAGGTCACGCTTTCAAGGTGAGAGGTGAAAAGTTTAAGGTGGATACACACGGCAAGTACTTTACACAGAGGGTGGGAGGTGCCGGGAATGCATTTGGACAGATGCATGAGTAGGTGGGGAGCAGAGGGATACAGATGCTTAGGAATTGGGCGATGGGTTTAGACAGTGGATTTGGATCAGTTCAGGCTTGGAGGGCCAAAGGCCTGTACCTGGGATGTAAATTTTCTTTGTTCTTTGTTCTATATCTCTCTTAAATGTTTCCCCTCTCACCTTGAACTCATGACCCCCAGTAATTGAGTCCCCCACTCTGGGGAAAAAGCTTCTTGCTATCTACCCTGTCTGTACCTCCCACGATTTTGTCGACCTCAATCAGGTCACCCGTAAACCTCCATCTTTCTAATGCAAATAATCCTAATCTATGAAATCATGTCTCACAAACTTGATTGAGTTTTTTGAAGAAGTAACAAAGAAGATAGATGAGGGCAGAGCAGTAGATGTGATCTATATGGACTTCAGTAAGGCGTTCGACAAGGTTTCCCATGGGAGACTGATTAGCAAGGTTAGATCTCATAGAATAGAGGGAGAGCCTGCCATTTGGATACAGAACTGGCTCAAAGGTAGAAGACAGAGGGTGGTGGTGGAGGGTTGTTTTTCAGACTGGAGGCCTGTGACCAGTGGAGTGCCACAAGGATCGGTGCTGGGTCGTCTACCTTTTGTCATTTACATAAATGATTTGGATGCGAGCATAAGACGGTACAGTTCGTAAGTTTGCAGATGACACCAAAATTGAAGGTGTAATGGATAGTGAAGAAGATTACTTCAGATTACAACAGGATCTGGACCAGATGGGCCAATGGGCTGAGAAGTGGCAGATGGAGTTTAATTCAGATAAATGCGAGGTGCTGCATTTTAGGAAAGCATCTTAGCAGGACATATACACTTAATGGTCAGGTCCTAGGGAGTATTGCTGAACAAAGAGACCTTGGAGTGCAGGTTCATAGCTCCTTGAAAGTGGAGTCGCAGGTAGGTAGGATAGCATTTGGTCAGAGTATTGAGTACAGGAGTTGGGAGGTCATGTTGTGGCTGTACAGGCCATTGGTTTGGCCACTGTTGGAATATTGCGTGCAATTCTCTAGTCTCCTTCCTATCGGAATGATGTTGTGAAACTTGAAAGGGTTCAGAAAAGATTTACAAGGATGTTGCCAGGATTGGAGGATTTGAGCTACAGGGAGAGGCTGAACAGGCTGGGACTGTTTCCCTGGAGCATCGGAGGCTGAGTGGTGACCTTATAGAGGCTTACAAAATTATGAGGGGCATGGATAGGATAAACAGACAACGTCTTTTCCCTGGGGTCAGGGAGTCCAGAACTAGAGGGCATGGGTTTGGGGTGAGAGGGGAAAGATATAAAAGAGACCTAAGGGGCAACAATTTCACGCAGGGGGTGGTACGTCTCTGGAATGAGCTGCCAGAGGATGTGGTGGAGGCTGGTACAATTGCAACATTTAAGAGGCATTTGGATGGGTATATGAAGAGGAAGGGTTTGGAGGCATATGTGCTGGGTGCTGGCAAGTGGGACTAGATTGGGTTGGGATATCTGGTCGGCATGGATAGGTTGGACCGAAGGGTCTGTTTCCATGCTGTACATCTCTATGACTCTATGACTCTCTTCATAGATAACGCCCTCCATACCAGGCAACTTCCTGGTCAGCCTCCTCTGTACCTTTCCAAAGCATCTACATTTTCTTGACAATGTGGTGACCAGAACTGTATGCAGTATTCCAAATGTGGCCGAACCAAAGTCCAAGCTGTAAAATGACCTGCCAACTCTTGTAGTCAATACTCTGTCCGATGAAAGGAAAGCATGCAGTATGCCTTCTTGGCCACTGCGTCAACCTGCATTGCTACCTTCCGGGTTAAATGGACCTGAACACCCAAATCTATTTGTACATCTTTTTTTCCCCAGGGCTTTTCCATTTACAGCGTAGCTTGCTCTTGAATTGGATCTTCTAAAATGCATCACCTTGCATTTGCCTGGATTGAATTCCATCTGCTATTTCTCTGCCAAATTCTCTGATCTGTGTATATTCTGCATTCCCTGACAGTCCCCTTCACTATCTGCTACTCCACCAATCTTTGTGTCATCTGCAAACATGCTAAGCAGACCACCTATAACTTCCTCCAGATCATTTATATATATTATAAACAATAGTGGTCTCAGCCCTGTCGAACACCACTAGGCACAATTCTTCATTTTGAGAAGCTCTCTTCCACTGCTATTCTTAGTCGTCTGTTGCTCGGCCAGTTCTCTATCCATCTAGCTAGTACACCCTGGACCCCATGCAACTTCACTTTCTACCTACCATGGAGAACCTCATCAAATGCTTCACTGAAGTCCATGTCTCTGATATCTACAGCCCATCCCTCATCAATTAACTTTGTCACTTCCTCAAAGAATTCTATTAAGTTGGTAAGACATTAGATTAGATTACTTACAGTGTGGAAACAGGCCCTTCGGCCCACAAGTCCACACTGATGAGCAACGCACCCAGACCCATTCCCCCCTTCACCTAACACTACGGGCAATTTAGCATGGCCAATTCACCTAACCTGCATATTTTTGGACTGTGGGAGGAAACCGGAGCACCCGGAGGGAACCCACGCAGACACGGGGCGAATGTGCAAACTCCACACAGACAGTCGCCTGAGGCAGAAATTGAACCCGGTTCTCTGGTGCTGTTAGGCAGCAGTGCTAACCACTGTGCCACCGTGTCACCCGCATGACCTTCCCTGCACAAAGCCATGTTGCCTAAGACTGATAAGCCCATTTTCTTACAAATGTAAATAGATCCTATCCATCAGTATTTTCGCCAGCAGCTTCCCTACCAATGACATCAGGCTCACCAGTCTATAACTACCTGGATTATCCCTGCTATTCATAAAGAAGGGGACAGCATTGGCAATTCTCCAGTTTTCTGGGGCCTCACCCATCTTCAAGGCTGCTGCAAAGATATCTGTTTCCTATTTCCTCTCTCGCTTCCGTCAGTAACCTGGGGTAGATCCTATCTGACCTGGAGAATTGTCCCCCTTAATGCCTTTTAGAATACCCAACACTTCCTCTCTCCTTATGCCAACTTGAGCGAGAGTAATCAAACATTTATCCCTAACCTCAACATCCGTCATGTCCCTCTCCTCAGTGAATACTGATGCAAAGTACTCATTAAGAATCTCATCTGTTTTCTCTGATACCATTCACAGTTTTCCTCCTTTGTCCTTGAGTGGGCCTACACTTTTTCTAGTTACCCTCTTACTCCTTATATATGACCAAAAGGTTTTGGAAGCAATTATTGCTCACACAGTGCTGATTGTTGGGCAAGTATGACAAATCAGTAGAAGGGTTGAGTGAGATGTTTATGAAATGGAGTTAAGCTGGGCTTTCTCAAAATACGTGGAACCCAAATATTTTAAAGTAACGTTTTGGGGCATGTCAGTGATAATAGTTTAAGAATGAGAAGAGAAAACCATTGCTGAAGATTCCCTGTCTCTAAATGATTTGATTGGAATGGAACCAGATGAGTGTAGTGCCATTCGGTTGGACAAAGGAGAAACTGTTGGAGGAGGATGATATATCAGAATATGCTGACCAGTCAAGACGGCTCCCCTCATTTGTGATTTTAATGAGAGCCTTTGGATTGCTTTTGCAGGGGCAGAAAGCTAATCCTACAGATTTGGTTGTGGAGTTCTAATAAAGATGGGACAGTTCTTGATCTAAAGCGATGGAGGGAATCAGAAGCTGGGGTGGTACTTTGCAGAAATGAGTGGTGGACAGTGGGGTGATGATATCTGATTTGTAGGTAAGGATACAGTGCCTGAAGAGAAGGATTTGTTCATAATGTGAAGCTGTATGACCACAAGTGGTTAATGGCAATGGTGGTCAACTTTAGATTTCAGCTTGGGCTTGTGCTTGTTGTAGGCTACATATATTTATGTGCAGGGCCCAACCCCTCACGAACGGAAAGAACATGTCTTTGTTTATTGTACCTCTTTCAACTCATCAAAGGTTTTCTAACAGTCATTCCCTCATGCATTCTGCCTTGACCAATCAGTCAAATAGCAAACTGATCAACACCCTGTTATTGTGCATAAGTTGTTGTTCCCTTTAAAATTTGATATTCTTGCGATTCTGTGCTGATGAGCTCATGATGGAAAGGTTTGACAGTATTTTTTTAGCTTAATGATACTCATTTTGCATGTAGCTTCAGTGGCAACAATTCAGTATTATTATGTTTTGTGCTTTCACTGCTGAGCTACATCTTGGATAGATAAGGCACTATTCATCTTAATGTGATTTGCTTCTGCCTTAGAGAGATTTCAGATCTCATCCTCATTGATCCAATCCCTGAAGAAGTGTTCCTGGAGGAGACATGGTTACAGTACTGGTAGGTAGATAAAATCAAGATTTTGATTCGTTTGTTTATATGAAACTAGTTAACAAAACAAATGTTTACTTCTGCAGTGCACATTTTCAACAGCACTTAAATTAGTTATTTAATTAAGGTCATGTATCCTATGTAAATAAATCAGTTATTAATTAGATTTGTTCAGCACCAGACAGGATGTCTTGGTTAACCTCAGCCTGCTTTCCCATTCTCTACAATTTAGGTAATTTTCAGATGCAATTTTACTGATGGCCTCCTGGTACTTGGCTCAAATGTAAATAGAGAGTGAATTTCAGGAGTCATTTAATCCTAAAACACTGCGGCTGAGGCCAATTATATTTTATTACACATGTGAACTAGACACTAGTTAAGATTGAAAACCATGCTAGACATTTAAATTGAATTGAATTAGGTTTATTGTCACATGTACTCCATGAGTACAGTGAAAAATTTACAAGTCTCCACTTACAGTGCCATTTGAGATAGCAGGGTACCTTGGTACAGATTATTGAGTACAAATTCCCAGGGGAAAAAACATCAAAAAAAGAAGTCTACCATTACAAATCTTCAAAAGTACAAAATCACAGCAGAAAAATAAAGAACTCATGAAAAATTAAATCTGAGTTTTCCTGTTCTACACTACTCCTCCATAATGTGTGGTGACTTTTTTCCAGGTTTTCATTTTAAAAGAGTTCGATTAATATGTATTGTATACTCTTTCTACCCCCCGCCCAATTAATTTGCTCAATGTAAATTCATGAATTTTCTGAAAATTTGTCGTTTCTGCTGTGTTTAGATTTTAAATACCGAAAATCTTTTGGAACATGATTCTTAATTTACGTGTTATTTCCTTCGTTTTAAGTGTTATTCTTATGCAAGATTGTTTTGCGTTGAACCTTTCCTCAGACTAAGTGGAGGCAATAGCCTGGTAATAAAATTGCTAGACTGTTAATCCGCAAACTTAGGTTTATGATCTGGGGACACGGGTTCAGATTCTGACAGGGTAGATGGTGGAATTTGAATTCAAGAAAAACTATCTAGAATTGATAATACATAAAACCGTTGTTCATTATTGGAAAATCCCATCTGGCTCATTGATGCTTTTCAGGAAAGGAAATCTACCATCCTCATCTAGTTGACTCTCAACTGCCCTCTGACCAATTAGGCATGAGCAGTGAATGCTGACCAAGCCAGCGATGCTTTCATCCTGTGAATGAATAAAACAAAATTCATCTTTTATATTTGCAACAGTTGATATGAAAACTAAATTCAAATGTGTGTGTTCTGCTACTTTATCTTGCCAGTAAATCACATCATACTGTTCCTTGCAATTCATAGAAAGCTTCAAACTCTCATTAATTTTTGAAAGCTGGAAATGAGACTTCATGCACTGAAAGGTAGATTCATGCTCAAATGCAAGAAATGAAATATATCAGAGCAAGCATTAATTGAGTACAAGACGCTATTAATCCTTGGATTATGCTGCGCTGACCCATTGTGCTTGCTGCTGACAAGATGCATCTGGCTTTAAATGCTATTAAAGATTTTTAGCAATGGCTGTTGCCTAAACAGCTTCCTAACAGGAAAGCGCACCTAGTTTATGCCTCAATGTCATTATCATTTTCATGTTTTGTCATCTCGGTGCTGTTTTTCATTTGGGAGCATTGGATCAGGCGTAAACAATTTGGTTCTTTGAGTCTGTTCTGTCAATGGTATTGTGACTATTCTATAACCCTTTGCTCTGAATAGATTTTTAGATTAGATTAGATTAGATTAGATTACTTACAGTGTGGAAACAGGCCCTTCGGCCCAACAAGTCCACACCGCCCCGCCGAAGCGTAATCCACCCATACCCCTACATCTACATTTACATTTACCCCTTACCTAACACTATGGGCAATTTAGCCTGGCCAATTCACCTGGCCTGCACATCTTTGGACTGTGGGAGGAAACCGGAGCACCCGGAGGAAACCCACGCAGACACGGGGAGAACGTGCAAACTCCACACAGTCAGTCACCTGAGGCGGGAATTGAACCCGGGTCTCAGGCGCTGTGAGGCAGCAGTGCTAACCACTGCTGAATTTAGATTTGGTTGACAAAAATCTAAAAATCTTAGTTGTAAAATTTACTGTTGAGTAAGCATCAATCACCATTGTGGTCGAGATTAAACATCTAAGATTCTTTGTTTATGGGAATATTTTCTATTTTTATTTTGAAAAGGTCTGGCTCCCCCTTGTCTTTGACTCCTCAACAGATGAAATAGGTTCTTCTTATTTGTCCTAACAGGCACCAGTAATACTTAGGTTCAGTCAGATGACCCCTTAAACTTCAAATGTAAAGGAGTTTATCTCTAGTTTGTGTATTTTATCTTTATAATTTAAACCTTGGAGTCCAGATATTCTTCTGATAAATGTACACTACACTTCCCCTAAGACAGTTAGTCTTTGCTGAGGGGTGAGCTCAGAGCTACTTACATTACCTGAGGTCTAGTCAAATCAAGTGTTTGTAATACTATGGCATGCTCCTACAACCTGGTATCCTCATCCTCCAGATATAAAAGACAAGATTCCATGGACTTAAGAAGCTGCAACTCTTTGTCGACAAGTGTCATACTTGCCACCAAGGCAATATAAAGATCCAATATCCTAGACCCCAAACTGGTTCAGTGTAAGGAGGGTATACTTTCGAGACAAAGAAGACTTTAGCCTTTGATGAAAAGAACACTTCAAATAACTCCTAAACCATGATGCAATAGAAAATAAAGAAATCCCTCCCCCACCCTTTTCTCCACCTTCATCTCCCTCATCCTATATCTTGTCAAAAACAAGCTTCCCAGTGGTGTCACTGTCTGCAAGGTTGATGCAAAACTTCTCAATTTCAACTATGGGCAGCACGGTGGCTCAGTGGTTAGCACCAGGGTTCTAGGTTTGATTCCAGCCTCGGGCAACTGTCTGTGTGGAGTTTGCACATTCTTCCTGTGTCTGCGTGGGTTTTCTCTGGGTGCTCCGGTTTCCTCCCACAGTCCAAAGATGTGCAGATTAGGTGAATTGGCCATGCTAAATTGCCCATAGTGTTAGGTGTACTAGTCAGAGGGAAATGGGTCTGGGTGAGTTGCTCTTTGGAGGGTCAGTGTGGATTTGTTGGGCCAAAGGGCCTGTTTCCACACTGTAGGGAATCTAATCAACTGGTTGAGAAAATAATGTAGCATCACTTGTGGAACCTCACCTTTGCTGTCTTGGAATAGACTCTTCAAACCTCAGTTAATATCTTCAAAAAAGCATACTGGAGAATCTGTGTCAGCATCGACCTCTAGAAGACTAGAGTTCTTTGCCAAACCATCCCTGGGCATGTTGTAGTCTCTGTCTCCAATTAGATATATGGAAAAATTCTCCCAAATGCAAAATATTTCCTTACCTGGGGAGCCAGATTTGGTTACGTCTCATCATCAGTCTGTGAGCGCGATCTTCCAACATCTAAGGATGCGAGCCTTCAACTACCGCAGCATCCATATTTATACTGAGATCCTTCCAACCACTTTACATGCCTCAGAAACTTTGGCTATGTGTAGATGGCACCTTAAGGCCCTTGCTAAGTACTATCAGAACTGTTTGGAATGGATTCTGCACATCATCAGATGACAGAAATATTGAGATCTGCACCCTTGAAGGAGACAATAGCACCAGCATTGAGACCATGATTGTCTGAAACCAATTTTGTTGGGTCATCTACATGTTTTCAATGCTCGAGTTCCAATTGCCGAAGGATATCTTCCAGAGCATCCATTTATTATTCACCATCATACGGTATTGTGTGAGATAAGGTAATGAAATGAATATACTTTTGTTAGTTCCCCATACAGCCTTTTTCCCAGAGATGGGGAATTGAAAACTAGAGGGCATGGAGTTAAGCTGAGAGAGGAAAGATTTAAGCAGAACCTGAGAGGCAACGTCTTCACACAAAGAATGGTGCGTATATGGAATGGGCTGCGAGCGAAAGTGGTTGAGGCAGGTGCAATAACAACATTTTAAAAACATTTGGATAGGTACATGGATGGGAAGGGTTCAGAGGAATATGGACCGAATGTGGGAAATTGAAACTACTTGACTGGGCAACATGGTCAGCATGGACCTGTTTGGGCCAAAGGGCCTGTTTCCATGCTGCATTACTCTATGACTGTATCCTTGAAATTGCAGAAGGAAGGCAGGAACAAGAGGAAGACAAAGGAAGCACTTCAGAGACTCCTTGAAAGCTTGCTTCAAAACAATGGAGCAGAGATGTCAATGCCTGGGAGACCCTTGCTCAGAAGAAACCAACTTGGTGGAACCTCCTGTTTGAAGAGGCACAACTCTTTGAGAACACCTGATGGCAAGTTTTTGTATTGAAAAGAAACTGGAGAAAGGAATAACAGCAATTTCATTTCAAAGGATCAGTTCCACCTTCCAACACGCCTGCCAGCTGTGTGGTCGGAGATGCGCCTCTGGAATCAGGCTCACCAGCCATGCAAGGACCCACAGAACCTGTGACCAGTGACACACAATTTTTTTAACACATGATATGTGTTAAAATGTATCGTTAAAGTACAATTGTGTCATTACCTTGTCTCTCTCACAGCACTGTGTGATGTGAATAGTAAGTGTAAGCTCTGGTCTGGGCTGCCCATTAAGGAATCTGAGTTTGATACGCATCCAAAAGATCATAAGACTATAAGAAATAGGAGTAGAACTAAGGCCATTTGGCCCATCGAGTCCACTCCACCATTCACTCATAGCTGATGGGCATTTCAAAGCTACTTACCTGCACTCTTCCCATATCCCTTAATTCCTTGCAAGATTAAGAATTTATTAATCTCTGCCTTGAAGACATTTAACGTCCCGGCTTCCACTGTACTCCGTGGCAGTGAATTCCACAGGCCCACCACTCTGGGTGAAGAAATGTCTCCTCATTTCCATTCTAAATTGACCCACTCTAATTATAAGGCTGTGTCCACAAGTCCTGTTATCCCCATCTGATGGAAACAATTTTCCGGCGTCCACCCTTTTTAAGCCATGCATTATTTTGTAAGTTTCTATGAGATTTCCCCTCAGCCTTCTGAACTCTTAACGAATACAATCCGAGGATCCTCAGCCGTTCATCGTATGTTAGGCCTCCCATTCCAGGGATCATCCTTGTGAATCTCCGCTGGACACGCTCCAGTGCCTGTATGTCCTTTCTGAGGTGTGGGGCCTGAAACTGGACACAGTAAATGGGGGCTAACCAGAGATTTATAAAGTCTTAGTAGCACCTCACTGCTTTTACATTCCAATCCTATTGAAAGAAATGATAACATTACATTTGCTTTCTTAAGCATAGATTAGATTAGATTACTTACAGTGTGGAAACAGGCCCTTCGGCCAAACAAGTCCACACCGCCCCGCCAAAGCGCAACCCACCCATACCCCTACATCTACCCCTTACCTAAACTACGGGCAATTTAGCATGGACAATTCACCTGACCTGCACATTTTTGGACTGTGGGAGGAAACCGGAGCACCCGGAGGAAACCCATGCAGACACGGGGAGAATGTGCAAACTCCACACAGTCAGTCCTGAGGCGGGAATTGAACCCAGGTCTCTGGCGCTGTGAGGCAGCAGTACTAACCACTGTGCCACCGTGCCGCCCCAAACTCAACTTGTAAGTCAATCTTTAGAGAATCCTGTACAAGCACTTCCAGATCTCTTTGTACTTTGGCTTTATGAATTTTCTTACCGTTTATAAAGTAGTCCATGCCTGTGTTCTTTTTTTCCAAAGTGTAAGACCTCGCATTTGCTCACAATGAATTTCATCAGCCATTTCTTGGACCATTCTCCTAAACTGTCTAAGTCTCCCCACCTTCTCAGAACTACCTGCCTGCCCACCTAGCTTCGTATCATCGGTGAACTTTGCCAGAATGCCCCCTGTCTGTTCATCCAGATCATTTATATAAAAGTGAGTTGCTGGGGTCCCAACACTGAACCCTGTGGGACACCACTTGTCACCAGCTGCCATTGCAAAAAGAACCTTTTATCCCAACTCTCTGACTTCTGTCAGATAGCCAATCCTCAATCCATGCTAGTAGCTCACCTTGAACACCATGAACCCTCACCTTACTCAGCAGCCTCCTGTGAGACACCTTATCAAAGGCCTTTTGGAAATCTAGGTAGATAACATCCTAGCTTGGGTTTCCCTGGCCTAACCTACTTGTTACCTCTTCAAAGAATTCTAACAGGTTTGTCAGGCATGACTTACCCTTAGAGGAGAAAGTGAGGACTGCAGATGCTGGAGATCAGAGCTGAAAATGTGTTGCTGGAAAAGCGCAGCAGGTCAGGCAGCATCCAAGGAGCAGGAGAATCGACGTTTTGGGCATGAGCCCTTCTTCAGGCTTTTATTTAACTGTAACAGCATTACATTCGATTTTGCCTTCTCTCTGTTCAAACTGCAGACTGAACTCTACCATATTATGATTGCTGCCTCCTAAGTGTTCCTTTATTTTAAGATCTTTTATAAAGTCTGGCTCATTACATAGCACTAAGGATTCCTGAAGAAGGGCTCATGCCTAAAATGTCGATTCTCCTGCTCCTTGGATGCTGCCTGACCTGCTGCGCTTTTCCAGCAACATGACTTACCCTTAGTAAATCCATGCTGACTTGTTCTAATTCAACTGCACTTGCAAGAGTTTAGAAATCTCATCCTCTACAATGGATTCTAGAATTTTACCTACAACTGAGATTAGGCTAATCGGCCTATAATTTGTCCATCTTTTGTCTTGATCCTTTCAATTTTCCAATCATCTGGGACGTTTCCTGACTCCAGTGATTTTTGAAAGATTGCAACCAACGCCTCCTCTATTTCTTCAGCCACCTCACTCAGAACTCTAGGATGTAGCCCATCCGGGCCAGGAGATTGATCAATTCTTAGACCTTTTAGTTTATCGAATACTTTCTTCTTTGAAATGGCCATCATACTCAACTCTGCCCTTTGACTCTCCTTAATTGTTGGGATATTACTCATGTCTTCCACTGTGAAGACTGACACAAAGTATTTATTAAGTTCTTCAGCTGTTTCCTCATCTCCCATCACTAGCCTTCCTGCATCAGTTTGGAGCGGCCCAATTTCTA
Source organism: Chiloscyllium punctatum (assembly GCF_047496795.1). Taxonomy (NCBI): domain Eukaryota; kingdom Metazoa; phylum Chordata; class Chondrichthyes; order Orectolobiformes; family Hemiscylliidae; genus Chiloscyllium; species Chiloscyllium punctatum. The sequence continues at coordinate 76,433,138 of NC_092743.1, forward strand.
CTTTTGCCTCTCGTTTGTTTCTTATGTATTGAAAGAAACTTTTACTATCATTTCTAATATTACTGGTTAGCTTACCTTCATATTTGATCCTCTCCTTCCTTATTTCTGTCTTCATTATCCTCTGTTTGTTTTTGTAGTCTTCCCAATCTTCTGCTTTCCCTGTGCTCTTGGCCACTTTATACGCTCTCTCTTTTGCAGTGATACATTTCCTGAGTTCCAACATCAACCATAGTTGTCTAACCACCCCCCCACCCCAACCTGGGTACAATTACAGCCAGAAGCTCCTGCCATTGTTGTTCTACTGTTTTCCCCACTCGGCTCTGCTTCCGGTCAATTTTCGTCAGTTCCTCTCTCATGCCCCTGTAATTACTTTTATTTAACTGTAACAGCATTACATCCAATTTTGCCTTCTCTCTGTTCAAACTGCAGACTGAACTCCACCTTATTATGATTGCTGCCTCCTAAGTGTTCCTTTATTTTAAGATCTTTTATAAAGTCTGGTTCATTACATAGCACTAAGTCCAAATTAGCCTGCTCCCTTGTGGGCTCCATCACAAGCTGATCCAAAAAGCCATCCTGTAAGCATTCCATGAATTCCCTTTCTTTGGATCAACTGGCAACATAACTCACCTAGTCCATTTGCATATTGAAGTCCCCCATGATCACCGTGATGCCCTATCTATTTCCTATTACATCTTGCGCCCCTGGTCCTGACCTGCACTGGGAGGTCTGTACATAACTCCCATTATGGTTTTTTTTGCCTTTGTGGTTCCTCAATTCCACCCATACAGACTCCACATCATTTGACCCTATATCATTTAATGCCATAGATTTAATTTCATTCTTAACTCACAAGGCAACCCCATCCCCTCTGCCCACCTCCCTGTCTTTTCGATAAGTTGTAAATCTTGGATTTATAACTGCCAGTCCTGAACCCCCTGCAA